>NC_090391.1:64307521-64929101 GCF_036365525.1 Heterodontus francisci
TTCATTGATCTCACCAAAGCCTTTGACCTCGTCAGCAGACGTGGTCTCTTCAGACTACTAGAAAAGATCGGATGTCCACCAAAGCTACTAAGTATCATCACCTCATTCCATGACAATATGAAAGGCACAATTCAACATGGTGGCTCCTCATCAGAGCCCTTTCCTATCCTGAGTGGTGTGAAACAGGGCTGTGTTCTCGCACCCACACTTTTTGGGATTTTCTTCTCCCTGCTGCTTTCACATGCGTTCAAATCCTCTGAAGAAGGAATTTTCCTCCACACAAGATCAGGGGGCAGGTTGTTCAACCTTGCCCGTCTAAGAGCGAAGTCCAAAGTACGGAAAGTCCTCATCAGAGAACTCCTCTTTGCTGACGATGCTGCTTTAACATCTCACACTGAAGAATGCCTGCAGAGTCTCATCGACAGGTTTGCGTCTGCCTGCAATGAATTTGGCCTAACCATCAGCCTCAAGAAAACGAACATCATGGGGCAGGATGTCAGAAATGCTCCATCCATCAATATGGGCGACCACGCTCTGGAAGTGGTTCAAGAGTTCACCTACCTAGGCTCAACTATCACCAGTAACCTGTCTCTAGATGCAGAAATCAACAAGCGCATGGGTAAGGCTTCCACTGCTATGTTCAGACTGGCCAAGAGAGTGTGGGAAAATGGCGCACTGACACGGAACACAAAAGTCCGAGTGTATCAGGCCTGTGTCCTCAGTACCTTGCTCTACGGCAGCGAGGCCTGGACAACGTATGCCAGCCAAGAGCGACGTCTCAATTCATTCCATCTTCGCTGCCTTCGGAGAATACTTGGCATCAGGTGGCAGGACTATATCTCCAACACAGAAGTCCTTGAAGCGGCCAACATCCCCAGCTTATACACACTACTGAGTCAGCGGCGCTTGAGATGGCTTGGCCATGTGAGCCGCATGGAAGATGGCAGGATCCCCAAAGACACATTGTACAGCGAGCTCGCCACTGGTATCAGACCCACCGGCCGTCCATGTCTCCGTTATAAAGACGTCTGCAAACGCGACATGAAATCGTGTGACATTGATCACAAGTCGTGGGAGTCAGTTGCCAGCATTCGCCAGAGCTGGCGGGCAGCCATAAAGACAGGGCTAAATTGTGGCGAGTCGAAGAGACTTAGTAGTTGGCAGGAAAAAAGACAGAGGCGCAAGGGGAGAGCCAACTGTGCAACAGCCCCAACAAACAAATTTCTCTGCAGCACCTGTGGAAGAGCCTGTCACTCCAGAATTGGCCTTTATAGCCACTCCAGGCGCTGCTTCACAAACCACTGACCACCTCCAGGCGCGTATCCATTGTCTCTCGAGATAAGGAGGCCCAAAAGAAAGAACACTGACACCAAGTAACAAAGACATACACTGTTACCCAGTAACACAGACACACACTTACACCAATTCACAAAGACATACAATGATACCAAGTAACACAGACACACACTTACACCAAGTAACACAGACACACACTTACACCAAGTAACAAAGACATACACTGACACCAAGAAACAAAGACATACACTTGCACCAAGTAAAACAGACATACACTGACATCAAGTAACAAAGTCATATAATTACACCAAGTTACAAAGACACACACTTACACCAAGTAACACAGACATACACTGTCAAAATGTAGCAAAGACATTCACTGATACCCAGTAACACAGACACACACTTACACCAAGTAACAAAGATATACATTGATACCCAGTAACACAGACACACACTTACACCAAGTAACAAAGACATACACTGAAACCAAGTAACAAAGACATACACTGACACCAAGTCACAAAGACAGACACTGACACAGAGTAACGAAGACAGACACTGACACCCAGTAACAAAGACAGAGACTGACACCAAGTCACAAAGACATACACTGAAACCAAGTAACAAAGACATAAACTTGCACCAAGTAACACGGACATACAATGACAACAAGTAACAAATACATATAATTACACCAAGTAACAAAGACACACACTTGCACCAAGTAACACAAACATACACTGACACCAAGTAACAAAGACATACACTGACACAAAGTCACAAAGACATACAGTGACACCCAGTAACAAAGACATCCACTGACACCAATTCACAAAGACATACCCTGACACCAAGTAACAAAGACATACACTGATACCCAGTAACACAGACACACACTTACACCAAGTAGCTAAGACATACACTTACACCAAGTAACACAGACATACACTGACACCAAGTAACAAAGTCATACAATTACACCAAGTAACAAAGACACACACTTACACCCAGTAACACCGACATACACTGACACCAAGTAACAAAGACATACACTGTTACCCAGTAACACAGACACACACTTACATCAAGTAACAAAGACATACACTGATACCAAGTAACACAGACACACACTTACACCAAGTAACACAAACACTCACTTACACCAAGTAACAAAGACAGACACTGACACCAAGTAACAAAGACATACAATTACACCAAGTAACAAAAACACAAACTTACACCAAGTAACACAGACATACACTGACACCAAGTAACAAAGACATACACTGTTACCCAGTAACACAGACACACACTTACATCAAGTAACAAAGACATACACTGATACCAAGTAACACAGACACACACTTACACCAAGTAACACAAACACTCAAATACACCAAGTAACAAAGACAGACACTGACACCAAGTAACAAAGACATACAATTACACCAAGTAACAAAAACACAAACTTACACCAAATAAAACAGACACACACTTACACCAAGTAACAAATTCTTACACTGACACCAAGTAACAAAGACATACACTTACACCAAGTAACACAGACATACACTGACACCAAGTAACAGAGACATACAATTACACCAAGTAACAAAGACACACACTTACACCAAGTAACACAGACATACACTGTCAGCATGTATCAAAGACATTCACTGATGCCCAATAACACAGACACACACTTACACCAAGTAACAAAGATATACACTGATACCCAGTAACACAGACACACACTTACACCAAGTAACAAAGACATACACTGACACAAAGTAACAAAGACATACACTGTTACCCAGTAACACAGACACACACTTACACCAAGTAACAAAAACATACACTGATACCAAGTAACACAGACACACACTTACACCAAGTAACAACGACATACACTGACACCAAGTAACAAAGACATACACTGATACCCAGTAACACAGATACACACTTACACCAAGTAACAAAGACACACACTTACACCAAGTAACACAGACATACACTGACAACAAGTAACAAAGACATAAACTGACACCCAGTAACAAAGACATGCACTGACACAAAGTCACAAAGACATACAGTGACACCTAGTAACAAAGACATGCACTTACATCAAGTAACACAGACATACACTGACACCAAGTAACAAAGACATACAATTACACCAAGTAACAAAGACAAACACTTACACCAAGTAACACAGACATACACTGTCAGCATGTAGCAAAGACATTCACTGATACCCAATAACACAGACACACACTTACACCAAGTAACAAAGATATACATTGATACCCAGTAACACAGACACACACTTACACCAAGTAACAAAGACAAACACTGACACCAAGTAACAAAGACATACACTGACACCAAGTCACAAAGACAGACACTGACACACGGTAACAAAGACAAACACTGACACCAAGTAACGAAGACAGACACTGACACCCAGTGACAAAGACAGACACTGACACCAAGTCACAAAGACATACACTGACACCAAGTAACAAAGACATACAATTACACCATGTAACAAAGACACACACTTACACCAAGTAGCACAGACATACACTGACACCAAGTAACAAAGACATACACTGTTACCCAGTAACACAGACACACACTTACACCAAGTAACAAAAACATACACTGATACCAAGTAACACAGACACACACTTACACCAAGTAACAACGACATACACTGACACCAAGTAACAAAGACATACACTGATACCCAGTAACACAGATACACACTTACACCAAGTAACAAAGACACACACTTACACCAAGTAACACAGACATACACTGACAACAAGTAACAAAGACATACACTGACACCCAGTAACAAAGACATGCACTGACACAAAGTCACAAAGACATACAGTGACACCTAGTAACAAAGACATGCACTTACACCAAGTAACACAGACGTACACTGAGACCAAGTAACAAAGACATACACTGTTACCCAGTAACACAGATACACACTTACACCAAATCACAAAGACATACACTGATACCAAGTAACACAGACACACACATACACCAAGTAACACAATCACTCACTTACACCAAGTAACACAGACACACACTTACACCAATTCACAAAGACATACAATGATACCAAGTAACACAGACACACACTTACACCAAGTAACACAGACACACACTTACACCAAGTAACAAAGACATACACTGACACCAAGAAACAAAGACATACACTTGCACCAAGTAAAACAGACATACACTGACATCAAGTAACAAAGTCATATAATTACACCAAGTTACAAAGACACACACTTACACCAAGTAACACAGACATACACTGTCAAAATGTAGCAAAGACATTCACTGATACCCAGTAACACAGACACACACTTACACCAAGTAACAAAGATATACATTGATACCCAGTAACACAGACACACACTTACACCAAGTAACAAAGACATACACTGAAACCAAGTAACAAAGACATACACTGACACCAAGTCACAAAGACAGACACTGACACAGAGTAACGAAGACAGACACTGACACCCAGTAACAAAGACAGAGACTGACACCAAGTCACAAAGACATACACTGAAACCAAGTAACAAAGACATAAACTTGCACCAAGTAACACGGACATGCAATGACAACAAGTAACAAATACATATAATTACACCAAGTAACAAAGACACACACTTGCACCAAGTAACACAAACATACACTGACACCAAGTAACAAAGACATACACTGACACAAAGTCACAAAGACATACAGTGACACCCAGTAACAAAGACATACACTGACACCAAGTCACAAAGACATACCCTGACACCAAGTAACAAAGACATACACTGATACCCAGTAACACAGACACACACTTACACCAAGTAGCTAAGACATACACTTACACCAAGTAACACAGACATACACTGACACCAAGTAACAAAGTCATACAATTACACCAAGTAACAAAGACACACACTTACACCCAGTAACACCGACATACACTGACACCAAGTAACAAAGACATACACTGTTACCCAGTAACACAGACACACACTTACATCAAGTAACAAAGACATACACTGATACCAAGTAACACAGACACACACTTACACCAAGTAACACAAACACTCACTTACACCAAGTAACAAAGACAGACACTGACACCAAGTAACAAAGACATACAATTACACCAAGTAACAAAAACACAAACTTACACCAAGTAACAAAGACATACACTGACACCAAGTAACAAAGACATACACGGTTACCCAGTAACACAGACACACACTTACACCAAGTAACAAAGACATACACTGAAACCAAGTAACACAGACACACACTTACACCAAATAAAACAGACACACACTTACACCAAGTAACAAATTCTTACACTGACACCAAGTAACAAAGACATACACTTACACCAAGTAACACAGACATACACTGACACCAAGTAACAGAGACATACAATTACACCAAGTAACAAAGACACACACTTACACCAAGTAACACAGACATACACTGTCAGCATGTATCAAAGACATTCACTGATGCCCAATAACACAGACACACACTTACACCAAGTAACAAAGATATACACTGATACCCAGTAACACAGACACACACTTACACCAAGTAACAAAGACATACACTGACACCAAGTAACAAAGACATACACTGTTACCCAGTAACACAGACACACACTTACACAAAGTAACAAAAACATACACTGATACCAAGTAACACAGACACACACTTACACCAAGTAACAACGACATACACTGACACCAAGTAACAAAGACATACACTGATACCCAGTAACACAGATACACACTTACACCAAGTAACAAAGACACACACTTACACCAAGTAACACAGACATACACTGACAACAAGTAACAAAGACATAAACTGACACCCAGTAACAAAGACATGCACTGACACAAAGTCACAAAGACATACAGTGACACCTAGTAACAAAGACATGCACTTACACCAAGTAACACAGACGTACACTGACACCAAGTAACAAAGACATACACTGTTACCCAGTAACACAGATACACACTTACACCAAATAACAAAGACATACACTGATACCAAGTAACACAGACACACACATACACCAAGTAACACAATCACTCACTTACACCAAGTAACAAAGACATACACTGACACCAAGTAACAAAGAGATACAATTACACCAAGTAACAAAGACAAGCACTTACACCAAGTAACACATACATACACTGACACCAAGTAACAAAGATATACACTGTTACCCAGTAACACAGACACACACTTACACCAAGTCACAAAGACATACAATGATACCAAGTAACACAGACACACACTTACACCAAGTAACACAGACACACACTTACACCAAGTAACAAAGACATACACTGACACCAAGAAACAAAGACATACACTTGCACCAAGTAAAACAGACATACACTGACATCAAGTAACAAAGACATATAATTACACCAAGTTACAAAGACACACACTAACACAAAGTATTTTGACATACACTAACACCAAGTAACACAGACATACACTGTCAAAGTGTAGCAAAGACATTCACTGATACCCAGTAACACAGACACACACTTACACCAAGTAACAAAGATATACACTGATACCCAGTAACACAGACACACACTTACACCAAGTAACAAAGACATACACTGAAACCAAGTAACAAAGACATACACTGACACCAAGTCACAAAGACAGACACTGACACACAGTAACGAAGACAGACACTGACACTCAGTAACAAAGACAGAGACTGACACCAAGTCACAAAGACATACACTGAAACCAAGTAACAAAGACATAAACTTGCACCAAGTAACACAGACATACAATGACAACAAGTAACAAATACATATAATTACACCAAGTAACAAAGACACACACTTGCACCAAGTAACACAAACATACACTGACACCAAGTAACAAAGACATACACTGTTACCCAGTAACACAGACATACACTGACACCAAGTAACAAAGACATACACTGATACCCAGTAACACAGACACACACTGGGCGGCACATTGGCACAAGGGTTAGCAGCCTCACAGCTCCAGGGAACCGGGCTCGATTCTGGGTACCGCCTGTGCGGAGTTTGCAAGTTCTCCCTGTGTCTGCGTGGGTTTCCTCCGGGTGCTCCGGTTTCCTCCCACATGCCAAAGACTTGCAGGTTGATAGGTTAATTGGCCATTATGTATTGCCCCTAGTATAGGTAGGTGGTTGGGAAATACATAGGGACAGGTGGGGATGAGATAGGAATACGGGATTAGCGTAGGATTATTATAAATGGGTGGTTGATGGTCAGCACAGACTCGGTGGGCCGAAGGGCCTGTTGAAGTGATGTATCTCGAAACTAAACTATATACTGACACCTAGTGTCACAGATACACACTGACACCCAGTAACACAAACAAACACACATTGACACCCAGTAACACAGAGAAACACTGATAAACAGTAACAAAGACAAACACTGACACCAAGTAACACAGACACACACTGACACTCAGTAACAAAGACATACACTGACACCAAGTCACAAAGACGTACACTGATACCAAGTCACAAAGACATACACTGATACCCAGTAACACAGACATACACTGACACCAAGTAACAAAGACACACACTTACAACAAGTAACAAAGACAGACAATTACACCAAGTAACAAAGACATACACTGACACCAAGTCACAAAGACACACACTGACACCCAGTAACACAGACATACACTGACAACAAGTAACAAATACATACACTGATACCCAGTAACACAGACACACACTCACACCAAGTAACACAGACATACACTGACACCCAGTAACACAGACACACACTTACACCAAGTAACAAAGACATACACTGACACCCAGTAACAAAGACATACACTGACACCCAGTAACACAACGCACACGGACACCTAGTAACAAAGACACACACTTACACCAAGTAACACAGACACACACTGACACCCAGTAACACAGACACACACTTACACCATGCAACACAGACATACACTGACACCAAGTAACAAAGTCATACACTGATACCCAGTAACACAGGCACACACTGGGGGGGGGGGGGCACATTGGCGCAGTGGTTGGCACCGCAGCCTCACAGCTCCAGGTACCCGGGTTCGATTCTGTGTACTGCCTGTGCGGAGTTTGTAAGTTCTCCCTGTGTCTGCGTGGGTTTCCTCTGGGTGCTCCGGATTCCTCCGACATGCCAAAGACTTGCAGGTTGATAGGTTAATTGGCCATCATAAATTGCCCCTAGTATAGGTAGGTGGTGGGGAAATATATAGGCAGAGGTGGGGATGTGATAGGAATACGGGATTAGTGTACGATTAGTATAAATGGGTGGTTGATAGTCGGCACAGACTCGGTGGGCCGAAGGGCATGTTGAAGTGCTGCATCTCAGAACTAAACTAAATACTGACACCTAGTGTCACTGACACCCAGTAACACAAACAAACACACACTGACACCCAGTCACACAGAGAAACACTGATACACTGACACCAAGTAACACAGACACACACTGACACCCAGTAACAAAGACATACACTGATACCAAGTCACAAAGACATACACTGATACCCAGTAACACAAACAAACACACACTGACACCCAGTAACACAGAGAAGCACTGATGCACAGTAACAATGACATACACTGACACCAAGTAACACAGACACACACTGACACCCAGTAAAAAAGACATACACTGACACCAAGTCACAAAGACATGCACTAATACCAAGTCGCAAAGACAGACACTGATACCCAGTAACACAGAAAAACACTGATATCAAGTAACAAAGACATACACTGACATCAAGTAACAAAGACAGACAATTACACCAAGTAACAAAGACATACACTTTCACCAAGTAACAAAGACATACACTAACACAAAGTATTTTGACATACACTGACACCAAGTAACAAAGACATACACTGATACCCAGTAACACAGAAACACACTTACACCAAGTAACAAAGACAAACACTGACACCAAGTAACAAAGACAGACAATTACACCAAGTAACAAAGACATACACTGACACCAAGTCACAAAGACACACACTGACACCCAGTAACACAGACATACACTGACAACAAGTAACAAAGACATACACTGATACCCAGTAACACAGACACACACTCACACCAAGTAACACAGACATACACTGACACCCAGTAACACAGACACACACTTACACCAAGTAACAAAGACATACACTGACACCCAGTAACAAAGACATACACTGATACGCAGTAACACAACGCACACGGACACCAAGTAACAAAGACACACACTTACACCAAGTAACACAGACACACACTCACACCCAGTAACACAGACACACACTTACACCATGTAACACAGACATACACTGACACCAAGTAACAAAGTCATACACTGATACCCAGTAACACAGGCACACACTGGGGGGGGGGGCACATTGGCGCAGTGGTTGGCACCGCAGCCTCACAGCTCCAGGTACCCGGGTTCGATTCTGTGTACTGCCTGTGCGGAGTTTGTAAGTTCTCCCTGTGTCTGCGTGGGTTTCCTCTGGGTGCTCCGGATTCCTCCGACATGCCAAAGACTTGCAGGTTGATAGGTTAATTGGCCATCATAAATTGCCCCTAGTATAGGTAGGTGGTGGGGAAATATATAGGCAGAGGTGGGGATGTGATAGGAATACGGGATTAGTGTACGATTAGTATAAATGGGTGGTTGATAGTCGGCACAGACTCGGTGGGCCGAAGGGCATGTTGAAGTGCTGCATCTCAGAACTAAACTAAATACTGACACCTAGTGTCACTGACACCCAGTAACACAAACAAACACACACTGACACCCAGTCACACAGAGAAACACTGATACACTGACACCAAGTAACACAGACACACACTGACACCCAGTAACAAAGACATACACTGATACCAAGTCACAAAGACATACACTGATACCCAGTAACACAAACAAACACACACTGACACCCAGTAACACAGAGAAGCACTGATGCACAGTAACAATGACATACACTGACACCAAGTAACACAGACACACACTGACACCCAGTAAAAAAGACATACACTGACACCAAGTCACAAAGACATGCACTAATACCAAGTCGCAAAGACAGACACTGATACCCAGTAACACAGAAAAACACTGATATCAAGTAACAAAGACATACACTGACATCAAGTAACAAAGACAGACAATTACACCAAGTAACAAAGACATACACTTTCACCAAGTAACAAAGACATACACTAACACAAAGTATTTTGACATACACTGACACCAAGTAACAAAGACATACACTGATACCCAGTAACACAGAAACACACTTACACCAAGTAACAAAGACAAACACTGACACCAAGTAACAAAGACAGACAATTACACCAAGTAACAAAGACATACACTGACACCAAGTCACAAAGACACACACTGACACCCAGTAACACAGACATACACTGACAACAAGTAACAAAGACATACACTGATACCCAGTAACACAGACACACACTTACACCAAGTAACAAAGACATACACTGATACCAAGTCACAAAGACATACACTGATACCCAGTAACACAGACACACACTTACACCAAGTAACAAAGACATACACTGATACCAAGTCACAAAGACATACACTGATACCCAGTAACACAAACAAACACACACTGACACCCAGTAACACAGAGAAGCACTGATGCACAGTAACAATGACATACACTGACACCAAGTAACACAGACACACACTGACACCCAGTAAAAAAGACATACACTGACACCAAGTCACAAAGACATGCACTAATACCAAGTCGCAAAGACAGACACTGATACCCAGTAACACAGACAAACACTGATATCAAGTAACAAAGACATACACTGACATCAAGTAACAAAGACAGACAATTACACCAAGTAACACAGACACACACTCACACCCAGTAACACAGACACACACTTACACCATGTAACACAGACATACACTGACACCAAGTAACAAAGTCATACACTGATACCCAGTAACACAGGCACACACTGGGGGGGGGGGCACATTGGCGCAGTGGTTGGCACCGCAGCCTCACAGCTCCAGGTACCCGGGTTCGATTCTGTGTACTGCCTGTGCGGAGTTTGTAAGTTCTCCCTGTGTCTGCGTGGGTTTCCTCTGGGTGCTCCGGATTCCTCCGACATGCCAAAGACTTGCAGGTTGATAGGTTAATTGGCCATCATAAATTGCCCCTAGTATAGGTAGGTGGTGGGGAAATATATAGGCAGAGGTGGGGATGTGATAGGAATACGGGATTAGTGTACGATTAGTATAAATGGGTGGTTGATAGTCGGCACAGACTCGGTGGGCCGAAGGGCCTGTTGAAGTGCTGCATCACAGAACTAAACTAAATACTGACACCTAGTGTCACTGACACCCAGTAACACAAACAAACACACACTGACACCCAGTCACACAGAGAAACACTGATACACTGACACCAAGTAACACAGACACACACTGACACCCAGTAACAAAGACATACACTGATACCAAGTCACAAAGACACACACTGATACCCAGTAACACAAACAAACACACACTGACACCCAGTAACACAGAGAAGCACTGATGCACAGTAACAATGACATACACTGACACCAAGTAACACAGACACACACTGACACCCAGTAAAAAAGAGATACACTGACACCAAGTCACAAAGACATGCACTAATACCAAGTCGCAAAGACAGACACTGATACCCAGTAACACAGACAAACACTGATATCAAGTAACAAAGACATACACTGACATCAAGTAACAAAGACAGACAATTACACCAAGTAACAAAGACATACAGTTTCACCAAGTAACAAAGACATACACTAACACAAAGTATTTTGACATACACTGACACCAAGTAACAAAGACATACACTGATACCCAGTAACACAGAAACACACTTACACCAAGTAACAAAGACAAACACTGACACCAAGTAACAAAGACAGACAATTACACCAAGTAACAAAGACATACACTGACACCAAGTCACAAAGACACACACTGACACCCAGTAACACAGACATACACTGACAACAAGTAACAAAGACATACACTGATACCCAGTAACACAGACACACACTCACACCAAGTAACACAGACATACACTGACACCCAGTAACACAGACACACACTTACACCAAGTAACAAAGACATACACTGACACCCAGTAACAAAGACATACACTGATACGCAGTAACACAACGCACACGGACACCAAGTAACAAAGACACACACTTACACCAAGTAACACAGACACACACTCACACCCAGTAACACAGACACACACTTACACCATGTAACATAGACATACACTGACACCAAGTAACAAAGTCATACACTGATACCCAGTAACACAGGCACACACTGGGGGGGGGGGGGGGGGGGGGCACATTGGCGCAGTGGTTGGCACCGCAGCCTCACAGCTCCAGGTACCCGGGTTCGATTCTGGGTACAGCCTGTGCGGAGTTTGTAAGTTCTCCCTGTGTCTGCGTGGGTTTCCTCCGTGTGCTCCGGTTTCCTCCTGCATGCCAAAGACTTGCAGGTTGATAGGTTAATTGGCCATCATAAATTGCCCCTAGTACAGGTAGGTGGTAGGGAAATATATAGGGATAGGTGGGGATGTGATAGGAATACGGGATTAGTGTACGATTAGTATAAATGGGTGGTTGATGGTCGGCACAGACTCGGTGGGCCGACGGGCCTGTTGAAGTGCTGTATCTCTGAACTAAACTAAATACTGACACCTAGAGTCACTGACACCCAGTAACACAAACAAACACACACTGACACCCAGTCACACAGAGAAACACTGATACACTGACACCAAGTAACACAGACACACACTGACACCCAGTAACAAAGACATACACTGATACCAAGTCACAAAGACATACACTGATACCCAGTAACACAAACAAACACACACTGACACCCAGTAACACAGAGAAGCACTGATGCACAGTAACAATGACATTCACTGACACCAAGTAACACAGACACACACTGACACCCAGTAAAAAGACATACACTGACACCAAGTCACAAAGACATACACTAATACCAAGTCGCAAAGACAGACACTGATACCCAGTAACACAGACAAACACTGACATCAAGTAACAAAGACATACACTGACACCAAGTAACAAAGACAGACAATTACACCAAGTAACAAAGACATACACTAACACAAAGTATTTTGACATACACTAACACCAAGTAACAAAGACATACACTGATACCCAGTAACACAGAAACACACTTACACCAAGTAACAAAGACATACACTGACACCAAGTAACAAAGACATACACTTACACCAAGTATTTTGACATGCACTGACACCAAGTAACAAAGACATACACTGATACCCAGTAACACAGACACAAACGTACACCAAGTAACAAAGACATACACTGACACCAAGTAACACAGACACACACTTACACCAAGTAACAAAGACATACACTGACACCAATTAACAAAGACATACACTTACACCAAGTAACAAAGACATACACTGACAGCAAGTAACAAAGACAGACAATTACACCAAGTAACAAAGACATACACTAACAGAAAGTATTTTGACATACACTGACACCAAGTAACAAAGACATACACTGATACCCAGTAACACAGAAACACACTTACACCAAGTAACAAAGACATACACTGACACCAAGTAACAAAGACAGACAATTACACCAAGTAACTAAGACATACACTTACACCAAGTATTTTGACATGCACTGACACCAAGTAACAAAGACATACACTGATACCCAGTAACACAGACACAAACGTACACCAAGTAACAAAGACATACACTGACACCAGGTAACACAGACACACACTTACACCAAGTAACAAAGACATACACTGACACCAATTAACAAAGACATACACTTACACCAAGTAACACAGACATACACTGACACCAAGTAACAAAGACATATAATTACACCAAGTAACAAAGACATACACTTACACCAAGAAACACAGACATACACTTTCACCATGTAGCAAAGACATTCACTGATACCCAGTAACAGACACACACTGACACCAAGTAACAAAGACATACACTGATACCCAGTAACACAGAAACACACTTACACCAAGTAACAAAGACATACACTGACACCAAGTAACAAAGACAGACAATTACACCAAGTAACTAAGACATACACTTACACCAAGTATTTTGACATGCACTGACACCAAGTAACAAAGACATACACTGATACCCAGTAACACAGACACAAACGTACACCAAGTAACAAAGACATACACTGACACCAGGTAACACAGACACACACTTACACCAAGTAACAAAGACATACACTGACACCAATTAACAAAGACATACACTTACACCAAGTAACACAGACATACACTGACACCAAGTAACAAAGACATATAATTACACCAAGTAACAAAGACATACACTTACACCAAGAAACACAGACATACACTTTCACCATGTAGCAAAGACATTCACTGATACCCAGTAACAGACACACACTGACACCAAGTCACAAAGACAGACACTGACACACAGTAACAAAGACAAACACTGACACCAAGTAGCGAAGACAGAACCTGACTCCCAGTAACAAAGACAGACACTGACACCAAGTCACAAAGACATACACTGACACCAAGTCACAAAGACATGCACTAATACCAAGCCGCAAAGACAGACACTGATACCCAGTAACACAGACAAACACTGATATCAAGTAACAAAGACATACACTGACATCAAGTAACAAAGACAGACAATTACACCAAGTAACAAAGACATACACTTTCACCAAGTAACAAAGACATACACTAACACAAAGTATTTTGACATACACTGACACCAAGTAACAAAGACATACACTGATACCCAGTAACACAGAAACACACTTACACCAAGTAACAAAGACAAACACTGACACCAAGTAACAAAGACAGACAATTACACCAAGTAACAAAGACATACACTGACACCAAGTCACAAAGACACACACTGACACCCAGTAACACAGACATACACTGACAACAAGTAACAAAGACATACACTGATACCCAGTAACACAGACACACACTCACACCAAGTAACACAGACATACACTGACACCCAGTAACACAGACACACACTTACACCAAGTAACAATGACATACACTGACACCCAGTAACAAAGACATACACTGATACGCAGTAACACAACGCACACGGACACCAAGTAACAAAGACACACACTTACACCAAGTAACACAGACACACACTCACACCCAGTAACACAGACACACACTTACACCATGTAACACAGACATACACTGACACCAAGTAACAAAGTCATACACTGATACCCAGTAACACAGGCACACACTGGGGGGGGGGGGGCACATTGGCGCAGTGGTTGGCACCGCAGCCTCACAGCTCCAGGTACACGGGTTCGATTCTGGGTACAGCCTGTGCGGAGTTTGTAAGTTCTCCCTGTGTCTGCGTGGGTTTCCTCCGTGTGCTCCGGTTTCCTCCTGCATGCCAAAGACTTGCAGGTTGATAGGTTAATTGGCCATCATAAATTGCCCCTAGTACAGGTAGGTGGTAGGGAAATATATAGGGATAGGTGGGGATGTGATAGGAATACGGGATTAGTGTACGATTAGTATAAATGGGTGGTTGATGGTCGGCACAGACTCGGTGGGCCGACGGGCCTGTTGAAGTGCTGTATCTCTGAACTAAACTAAATACTGACACCTAGAGTCACTGACACCCAGTAACACAAACAAACACACACTGACACCCAGTCACACAGAGAAACACTGATACACTGACACCAAGTAACACAGACACACACTGACACCCAGTAACAAAGACATACACTGATACCAAGTCACAAAGACATACACTGATACCCAGTAACACAAACAAACACACACTGACACCCAGTAACACAGAGAAGCACTGATGCACAGTAACAATGACATTCACTGACACCAAGTAACACAGACACACACTGACACCCAGTAAAAAGACATACACTGACACCAAGACACAAAGACATACACTAATACCAAGTCGCAAAGACAGACACTGATACCCAGTAACACAGACAAACACTGACATCAAGTAACAAAGACATACACTGACACCAAGTAACAAAGACAGACAATTACACCAAGTAACAAAGACATACACTAACACAAAGTATTTTGACATACACTAACACCAAGTAACAAAGACATACACTGATACCCAGTAACACAGAAACACACTTACACCAAGTAACAAAGACATACACTGACACCAAGTAACAAAGACATACACTTACACCAAGTATTTTGACATGCACTGACACCAAGTAACAAAGACATACACTGATACCCAGTAACACAGACACAAACGTACACCAAGTAACAAAGACATACACTGACACCAAGTAACACAGACACACACTTACACCAAGTAACAAAGACATACACTGACACCAATTAACAAAGACATACACTTACACCAAGTAACACAGACATACACTGACAGCAAGTAACAAAGACAGACAATTACACCAAGTAACAAAGACATACACTAACAGAAAGTATTTTGACATACACTGACACCAAGTAACAAAGACATACACTGATACCCAGTAACACAGAAACACACTTACACCAAGTAACAAAGACATACACTGACACCAAGTAACAAAGACAGACAATTACACCAAGTAACTAAGACATACACTTACACCAAGTATTTTGACATGCACTGACACCAAGTAACAAAGACATACACTGATACCCAGTAACACAGACACAAACGTACACCAAGTAACAAAGACATACACTGACACCAGGTAACACAGACACACACTTACACCAAGTAACAAAGACATACACTGACACCAATTAACAAAGACATACACTTACACCAAGTAACACAGACATACACTGACACCAAGGAACAAAGACATATAATTACACCAAGTAACAAAGACATACACTTACACCAAGAAACACAGACATACACTTTCACCATGTAGCAAAGACATTCACTGATACCCAGTAACAGACACACACTGACACCAAGTCACAAAGACAGACACTGACACACAGTAACAAAGACAAACACTGACACCAAGTAGCGAAGACAGAAACTGACTCCCAGTAACAAAGACAGACACTGACACCAAGTCACAAAGACATACACTTACACCAAGTAACACAGACATACGATGACACCAAGTAACAAAGACATACAATTACACCAAGTGACAAAGACACACACTTGCACCAAGTAACAAAAACATGCACTGACACCAAGTAACAAAGACATACACTGATACCCAGTAACACAGAAACACACTTACACCAAGTAACAAAGACATACACTGACACCAAGTAACACAGACACACACTTACACCCAGTAACAAAGACATACACTGACACCAAGTCACAAAGACGTACACTGATACCAAGTCACAAAGACATACACTGATACCCAGTAACACAGACATACACTGACACCAAGTAACAAAGACACACACTTACAACAAGTAACAAAGACAGACAATTACACCAAGTAACAAAGACATACACTGACACCAAGTCACAAAGACACACACTGACACACAGTTAGACAGACATACACTGACAACAAGTAACAAATACATACACTGATACCCAGTAACACAGACACACACTCACACCAAGTAACACAGACATACACTGACACCCAGTAACACAGACACACACTTACACCAAGTAACAAAGACATACACTGACACCCAGTAACAAAGACATACACTGACACCAAGTAACACAGACACACACGGACACCAAGTAACAAAGACACACACTTACACCAAGAAACACATACACACACTGACACCCAGTAACACAGACACACACTTACACCAAGTAACACAGACATACACTGACACCAAGTAACAAAGTCATACACTGATACCCAGTAACACAGGCACACACTGGGGGGGGGGCACATTGGGGCAGTGGTTGGCACCTCAGCCTCACAGCTCCAGGGACCCGGGTTCGATTCTGGGTACTGCCTGTGCGGAGTTTGCAAGTTCTCCCTGTGTCTGCGTGGGTTTCCTCCGGGTGCTCCGGTTTCCTCCCACATGCCAAAGACTTGCAGTTTGATATGTTAAATGGCCATCATAAATTGCCCCTAGTATAGGTATGTGGTAGGGAAATATATCGGGACAGGTGGGGATGTGATAGGAATACGGGATTAGTGTAGGATTAGTATAAATAGGTGGCTGATGGTCGGCACAGACTCGGTGGGCCGAAGGGCCTGTTAAAGTGCTGTATCTCTGAACTAAACTAAATACTGACACCTCGTGTCACAGACACACACTGACACCGAGTAACACAAACAAACACACACTGACACCCAGTAACACAGAGAAACACTGATACACAGTAACAATGACACACAATGACACCCAGTAACACAGAGAAACACTGATACACAGTAACAAAGACATACACTGACACGAAGTAACACAGACACACACTGACACCCAGTAACAAAGACATACACTGATACCAAGTCACAAAGACATACACTGATACCCAGTAACACAGACACACACTTACACCAAGTAACAAAGACCTGCACTGACACCAAGTAACAAAGACACACACTTACACCAAGTAACACAGACATACACTGACAGCCAGTAACAAAGACATACACTGATACCCAGTAACACAGACACACACTTACACCAAGTAACAAAGACATACACTGATACCCAGTAACACAGACACACACTTACACCAAGTAACACAGACATACACTGACACCCAGTAACAAAGACATACACTGATACCCAGTAACACAGACACACACTTACACCAAGTCACAAAGACATACACTGATACCCAGTAAAACAGACACACACTTACACCAAGTAACACAGACATACACTGACACCAAGTAACAAAGACATACACTGATACCCAGTAACACAGACACACACTTACACCAAGTAACAAAGACAGACACTGATACCCAGTAGCACAGACACACACATACACCAAGTAACAACGACATACACTGACACCCAGTAACAAAGACACACACTGACACCCAGTAACACAGACACAAACGGACACCAAGTAACAAAGACACACACTTACACCAAGTAACACAGACACACACTGACACCCAGTAACACAGACACACACGGACACCAAGTAACAAAGACACACACTTACACCAAGTAACACAGACACACACTGATACCCAGTAACACAGGAATGCACTGGGGGGCGCGGGGGGGAGGGGGCACATCGGCGCTTTGGTGAGCACCGCAGCCTCACAGCTCCAGGGACCCGGTTTCGATTCTGGGTACTGCCTGTGCGGAGTTTGCAAGTTCTCCCTGTGTCTGTTTGGGTTTCCTCCGGGTGCTCCGGTTTCCTCCCACATGCCAAAGACTTTCAGGTTGATAGGTTAATTGGCAATCATAAATTGCCACCATTTATAGGTAGGTGGTAGGGAAAGAGTAGGGATGTGATAGGAATACGGGAATAAAAGCAAAATACTGCGGATGCTGGAAATCTGAAACAAAAACTAGAAATGCCGGATTCACTCAGCAGGTCTGGCAGCATCTGTGGAAAGAGAGGCAGAGTTAACGTTTCGGGTCAGTGACCCTTCTTCGGAACTGACAAATATTAGAAAAGTCACTGATTATAAACACGTGAGGTGGGGGTTGGGCAAGAGATAACAAAGGAGAAGGTGCAGATTGGACCAGGCCACATAGCTGACCAAAAGGTCACGGAGCAAAGGCAAACAATATGCGAATGGTGTGTTGAAAGACAAATCATTAGTACAGATTAGGTGTGAATATACTGAATATTGAACATCAGCAAGTGCAAACCTGAAGAAGAACAACCTGAAAAAAAGCAGTGGGTAAGCAAACTGAACAAACTAAGATGAAATGAAATAAATGCAAAAAACGATTGTAAAAAATGTAAAAAGGAATGCAAAAAAAAAGAAGAAAAAATAACTAAAAATGACTAAAAATGAAAGTAAAGTGGGGGGCTGTCATGCTCTGAAATTATTGAACTCAATGTTCAGTCCGGCAGGCTGTAGTGTGCCTAATCGGTAGATGAGATGCTGTTCCTCGAGCTTGCGTTGATGTTCACTGGAACACTGCAGCAATCCCAGGACAGAGATGTGAGCATGAGAGCAGGGGGGAGTGTAGAAATGGCAAGCAACCGGAAGCTCAGGGTCCTGCTTGCGGACTGAGCAGAGATGTTCCGGAAAGCGGTCACCCAGTCTGCGCTTGGTCTCCCCATTGTAGAGGAGACCACACTGTGAGCAGCGAATACAGTATACTACATTGAAAGAAGTACAAGTAATTCGCTGCTTCACCTGAAAGGAGTGTTTGGGGCCTGGGATAGTGAGGAGAGAGGAGGTAAATGGGCAGGTATTACACCTCATGCGATTGCAAGGGAAGGTGCCCTGGGACGGGGACGAGGTGGTGGGGGTAATGGAGGAGTGGACCAGGGTGTCGCGGAGGGAACGATCCCTTCGGAATGCTGACAGGGGAAGGGAGGGGAAGATGCGACTGGTAGTGGCATCACGCTGGAGGTGGCGAAAATGGTGGAGGATGATCCTTTGGATATGTAGGCTGGAGGGATGAAAAGTGAGGACAAGGGGAACCCTGTTACGGTTCTGGGAGGGAGGGGAAGGGGTGAAAAAAGAGGTGCGGGGAATGGGTCGGACACGGTTGAGGGCCCTGTCAACCACAGTGGGGGGAAATCCTCGTTTGAGGAAAAAGGAGGCCATATCAGAAGCACCGTCATGGAAGGTAGCATCATCAGAGCAGATGCGTCCGAGACGGTGAAACTGGGAGAATGGAATGGAGTCCTTACAGGAGGAAGGGTGTGAAGAAGTGTAGTCGAGATAGCTGTGGGAGTCAGTGGGCTTATAATGGATATTGGTAGACAACCTATCCCCAGAGATGGAGACAGAGAAGTCGGGGAAGGGAAGTGTCAGAGATGGACCACGTAAAGGTGAGAGAAGGGTGGAAATTGGAAGCAAAGTTGTTGATAGGAATACGGGATTAGTGTAGGATTAGTATAAATGGGTGGTTGATGGTCGGTGGGCCGAAGGGCCTGTTTCAGTGCTGCATCTCGAAACTAAACTAAATACTGACACCTAGTGTCACAGACACAAACTGATACACAGTAACAAAGACATACACTGACACCCAGTAACACAGACACACACGGACACCAAGTAACAAAGACACACACTTACACCAAGTAACGCAGACGCACACTGACACCCAGTAACACAAACAAACACACTGACACCCAGTAACACAGACACACATTGACACCAAGTAACAAAGACAGACACTGACACCAAGCAACAAAGACATACACTTACACCAAGTCACACAGACATACACTGACACCAAGTAACAAAGACATACAATTACACCAAGTAACAAAGAAACACACTTACACCAAGTAACACAGACATACACTGTTACCCAGTAACAAAGACATACACTGTTACCCAGTAACACAGACACACACTTACACAAAGTAACAAAGACGTATACTGATACCAAGTAACACAGACACACACTTACACCAAGTAACACAGACATACACTGACACCAAGTAACAAAGACATACAATGATACCCAGTAGCACAGACACACACTGGGCGGCACATTGGCACAGTGGTTAGCAGCCTGTGAGCTCCAGGGACCCGGGCTCGATTCTGGGTACTGCCTTTGCGGAGTTTGCAAGTTCTCCCTGTGTCTTCGTGAGTTTCCTCCGGGTGCTCCGGTTTCTTCCCACATGCCAAAGACTTGCAGGTTGATAGGTTAATTGGCCATTATAAATTGACCCGAGTGTAGCTAGGTGGTAGGGAAATATATAGGGACAGGTGGGGATGTGATAGGAATACGGGATTAGTGTAGGATTAGTATAAATGGGTGGTTGATGGTCGGCACAGACTCGGTTGGCCGAAGGGCCTGTTTAAGTGCTGTATCTCTAAACTAAACTAAATGCTGACACCTAGTGTCACAGACACACACTGACACCCAGTAACACAAACAAACACACACTGACACCCAGTAACACAGAGAACCACAGATACACAGTAACAAAACATACACAGACACCAAGTAACACAGACACACACTGACACCCAGTAACAAATACATACACTGACAGCAAGTCACAAAGACATACACTGATACCCAGTAATACAGACACACACTTCCGCAAAGTAACAAAGACATACACTGACACCAAGTAACAAAGACATGCACTTACACCAAGCAACACAGTCATGCACTGACACCAAGTAACAAAGACATACACATACACCAAGTAACAAAGACACACACTTACACCAAGCAACACAGACATACACTGACACCCAGTAACAAAGACATACACTGACACCCAGTAACACAGACACAAACTTACACCAAGTAACAAAGACATACACTGACACCAAGTAACAAAGACATACACTGATACCCAGTAACACAGACACACACTTACACCAAGTAACAAAGACACACACTTACACCAAGTAACACAGACACACACTTACACCAAATAACACAGACACTCACTTGCACCAAGTAACAAAGACATACACTGACACCAAGTAACACAGACATACACTTACACCAAGTAACACAGACAGAAACTGACACCAAGTAACAAAGACATAAACTGACACCCAAAAACAAAGACATACACTGACACCAAGTCACAAAGACATTCACTGACACCCAGTAACAAAGACATACACTGACACCAAGTCACAAAGACATACACTGACACCAAGTAACAAAGACATACAATTACACCAAGTAACAAAGACACACACTTACAACAAGTAACACAGACATACACTGTCACCATGTAGCAAAGACATGCACTGATACCCAGTAACACAGAAACACACTTACACAAAGTAACAAAGATATACACTGATACCCAGTAAAAAAGACACACACTTACACCACGTCACAAAGACATACACTGACACCAAGTAACAAAGACACACACTTACACCAAGTAACACAGACATACACTGACACCATTTAACAAAGACATACACTGATACCCAGTAACACAGACATACACTGACACCAAGTAACAAAGACACACACTGATACCCAGTATCAAAGACACACACTTACACCAAGTAACAGTGACATACACTGACACCAAGTAACAAAGACATAAATGACACCCAGTAACACAGACACACACTGACACCAATTAACAAAGACACACACCTACACCAAGTAACACAGACACACACTGACACCCAGTAACACAGACACACACTTACACCAAGTAACAAATACATACACTGACACCAAGTAACAAATACATACACTTACACCAAGTATTTTGACACACACTGACACCAAGTAACAAAGACATACACTGATACCCAGTAACACAGACACACACTTACACCAAGTAACAAAGACATACACTGACAACAAGTCACAAAGACACACACTGACACCCAGTCACAAAGACATACACTGACACCAAGTCACAAAGACATACACTGATACCCTGTACCAAAGACATACAATGACACCCATTAACAAAGACATACACTGATACCCAGGAACACAGCCACACACTTACACCAAGTAACAAAGACATACACTGACACCAAGTAACAAAGACACACACTTACACCAAGTAACACAGACATACACTGACACCAAGTAACAAAGACATACACTGATACCCAGTAACACAGACACACACTTACACCAAGTAACAAAGACATACACTGACACCAAGTCACAAAGACACACACTGACACCTAGTAACAAAGACATACACTGACACCAAGTCACAAAGACATACACTGATACCGAGTAACACAGACACACACTTACACCAAGTAACACAGACATACACTGACACCAAGTAACAAAGACATACACTGATACCCAGTAACACAGACACACACTTACACCAAGTCACAAAGACATACACTGACACCAAGTAACAAAGACACACACTGACACCCAGTAACAAAGACACACACTTACACCAAGTAACACAGACATACACTGACACCATGTAACAAAGTCATACACTGATACCCAGTAACACAGGCACACACTGGGGGTGGGGAGGCGGGGGCACATCGGCGCTGTGGTTAGCACCGCAGCCTCACAGCTCCAGGGACCCGGGTTCGATTCTGGGTACTGCCTGTGCGGAGTTTGCAAGTTCTCCCTGTGTCTGCGTGGGTTTCCTCCGGGTGCTCCGGTTTCCACCCACATGCCAAAGACTTGCAGGTTGATAGGTTAATTGGCCATCATAAATTGCCCCTAGTATAGGTAGGTGGTAGGGAAATATAAAGGGACAGGTGGGGATGTGATAGGAATACGGGATTAGTGTAGGATTAGTATAAATGGGATGTTGATGGTCGGCACAGACTCGGTGGGCCGAAGGGCCTGTTTAAGTGCTGTATCTCTAAACTAAACAAAATACTGACACCTAGTGTCACTGACACCCAGTAACACAAACAAACACACACTGACACCCAGTCACACAGGGAAACACTGATACACTGACACCAAGTAACACAGACACACACTGACACCCAGCAACAAAGACATGCACTGATACGAAGTCACAAAGACATACACTGATACCCAGTAACACAAACAAACACACACTGACACCCAGTAACACAGAGAAACACTGATGCACAGTAACAATGAAATACACTGACACCCAGTAACACAGAGAAACACTGATACACAGTAACAAAGACATACACTAACAGGAAGTAACACAGACACAGACTGACACCCAGTAACAAAGACATACACTGATACCAAGTCACAAAGACATGCACTGATACCCAGTAACACAGACACACACTTACACCAAGCAACACAGACATGCACTGACACCAAGTAACAAAGACATACACTGATAACCAGTAACACAGACGCACACTTAGACCAACTAACAAAGACATGCACTGACACCCAGTAACAAAGACACACACTGACACCCAGTAACAAAGACACACACTGACACCAAGTAACACAGACATACACTGACACCAAGTAACAAAGT
The DNA here is from genome assembly GCF_036365525.1 of Heterodontus francisci. NCBI lineage: Eukaryota > Metazoa > Chordata > Chondrichthyes > Heterodontiformes > Heterodontidae > Heterodontus > Heterodontus francisci. The sequence continues at coordinate 64,333,098 of NC_090391.1, forward strand.
CAGACACTGATACCCAGTAACACAGGCACACACGGGGGGGGGGCGGGGGGGGGGCGGGGGGGGGGGGGTGTGGGGGTGGCACATCGGCGCTGTGGTTAGCACCGCAGCCTCACAGCTCCAGGGACCCGGGTTCGATTCTGGGTACTGCCTGGGCGGAGTTTGTAAGTTCTCCCTGTGTCTGCGTGGGTTTCCTCCGGGTGCTCCGGTTTCCTCCCACATGCCAAAGACTTGCAGGTTGATAGGTTAATTGGCCATCATAAATTGCCCCTAGTATAGTTAGGTGGTAGGGAAATATATAGGGACAGGTGGGGATGTGATAGGAATACGGGATGAGTGTAGGATTAGTATAAATGGGATGTTGATGGTCGGCACAGACTCGGTGGGCCGCAGGGCCTGTTTAAGTGCTGTATCTCTAAACTAAACTAAATACTGACACCTAGTGTCACTGACACCCAGTAACACAAACAAACACACACTGACACCCAGTCACACAGGGAAACACTGAAACACTGACACCAAGTAACACAGACACACACTGACACCCAGTAACAAAGACATACACTGATACCCAGTAACACAGACAAACACTTACACCAAGTAACAAAGACCTACACTGACACCAAGTAACAAAGACACACACTTACACTAAGTAACACAGACATACACTGACAGCCAGTAACAAAGACATACACTGATACCCAGTAACACAGACACACACTTACACCAAGTAACAAAGACATACTCTGACACCAAGTCACAAAGACACACACTGAAACCCAGTAACAAAGACATACACTGACACCAAGTCACAAAGACATACACTGATACGCAGTAACACAAACAAACACACACTGACACCCAGTAACACAGAGAAACACTGATGCACAGTAACAATGACATACACTGACACCCAGTAACACAGAGAAACACTGATACACAGTAACAAAGACATACACTGACACGAAGTAACACAGACACACACTGACACCCAGTAACAAAGAGATACACTGATACCAAGTCACAAAGACATACACTGATACCCAGTAACACAGACACACACTTACACCAAGTAACAAAGACCTACACTGACACCAAGTAACAAAGACACACACTTACACCAAGTAACACAGACATACACTGACAGCCAGTAACAAAGACATACACTGATACCCAGTAACACAGACACACACTTACACCAAGTAACAAAGACATACTCTGACACCAAGTCACAAAGACACACACTGAAACCCAGTAACAAAGACATACACTGACACCAAGTCACAAAGACATACACTGATACCCAGTAACACAGACACACACTTACACCAAGTAACACAGACATACACTGACACCAAGTAACAAAGACATACACTGATACCCAGTAACACAGACACACACTTACACCAATTAACACAGCCATACACTGACACCATGTAACAAAGACATACACTGATACCCAGTAACACAGACACACACTTACACCAAGTAACAAAGACAGACACTGATACCCAGTAGCACAGACACACACATACACCAAGTAACAACGACATACACTGACACCCAGTAACAAAGACACACACTGACACCCAGTAACACAGACACAAACGGACACCAAGTAACAAAGACACACACTTACACCAAGTAACACAGACACACACTGACACCCAGTAACACAGACACACACGGACACCAAGTAACAAAGACACACACTTACACCAAGTAACACAGACACACACTGATACCCAGTAACACAGGCACACACTGGGGGGCGCGGGGGGGGAGGGGGCACATCGGCGCTTTGGTTAGCACCGCAGCCTCACAGCTCCAGGGACCCGGGTTCGATTCTGGGTACTGCCTGTGCGGAGTTTGCAAGTTCTCCCTGTGTCTGCGTGGGTTTCCTCCGGGTGCTCCGGTTTCCTCCCACATGCCAAAGACTTTCAGGTTGATAGGTTAATTGGCAATCATAAATTGCCACCATTTATAGGTAGGTGGTAGGGAAAGATATAGGGACAGGTAGGGATGTGATAGGAATACGGGAATAAAAGCAAAATACTGCGGATGCTGGAAATCTGAAACAAAAACTAGAAATGCCGGATTCACTCAGCAGGTCTGGCAGCATCTGTGGAAAGAGAGGCAGAGTTAAAGTTTCGGGTCAGTGACCCTTCTTCGGAACTGACAAATATTAGAAAAGTCACAGATTATAAACAAGTGAGGTGGGGGTTGGGCAAGAGATAACAAAGGAGAAGGTGCAGATTGGACCAGGCCACATAGCTGACCAAAAGGTCACGGAGCAAAGGCAAACAATATGCGAATGGTGTGTTGAAAGACAAAGCATTAGTACAGATTAGGTGTGAATATACTGAATATTGAACATCAGCAAGTGCAAACCTGAAGAAGAACAACCTGAAAAAAGCAGTGGGTAAGCAAACTGAACAAACTAAGATGAAATGAAATAAATGCAAAAAACGATTGTAAAAAATGTAAAAAGGAATGCAAAAAAAAGGAAGAAAAAATAACTAAAAATGACTAAAAATGAAAGTAAAGTGGGGGGCTGTCATGCTCTGAAATTATTGAACTCAATGTTCAGTCCGGCAGGCTGTAGTGTGCCTAATCGGTAGATGAGATGCTGTTCCTCGAGCTTGCGTTGATGTTCACTGGAACACTGCAGCAATCCCAGGACAGAGATGTGAGCATGAGAGCAGGGGGGAGTGTAGAAATGGCAAGCAACCGGAAGCTCAGGGTCCTGCTTGCGGACTGAGCAGAGATGTTCCGGAAAGCGGTCACCCAGTCTGCGCTTGGTCTCCCCATTGTAGAGGAGACCACACTGTGAGCAGCGAATACAGTATACTACATTGAAAGAAGTACAAGTAAATCGCTGCTTCACCTGAAAGGAGTGTTTGGGGCCTGGGATAGTGAGGAGAGAGGAGGTAAATGGGCAGGTATTACACCTCATGCGATTGCAAGGGAAGGTGCCCTGGGACGGGGACGAGGTGGTGGGGGTAATGGAGGAGTGGACCAGGGTGTCGCGGAGGGAACGATCCCTTCGGAATGCTGACAGGGGAAGGGAGGGGAAGATGCGACTGGTAGTGGCATCACGCTGGAGGTGGCGAAAATGGTGGAGGATGATCCTTTGGATATGTAGGCTGGAGGGATGAAAAGTGAGGACAAGGGGAACCCTGTCACGGTTCTGGGAGGGAGGGGAAGGGGTGAAAAAAGAGGTGCGGGGAATGGGTCGGACACGGTTGAGGGCCCTGTCAACCACAGTGGGGGGAAATCCTCGGTTGAGGAAAAAGGAGGCCATATCAGAAGCACCGTCATGGAAGGTAGCATCATCAGAGCAGATGCGTCCGAGACGGTGAAACTGGGAGAATGGAATGGAGTCCTTACAGGAGGAAGGGTGTGAAGAAGTGTAGTCGAGATAGCTGTGGGAGTCAGTGGGCTTATAATGGATATTGGTGGACAACCTATCCCCAGAGATGGAGATAGAGAAGTCGAGGAAGGGAAGGGAAGTGTCAGAGATGGACCATGTAAAGTTGAGAGAAGCGTGGAAATTGGAAGCAAAGTTGTTGATAGGAATAAGGGATTAGTGTAGGATTAGTATAAATGGGTGGTTGATGGTCGGTGGGCCGAAGGGCCTGTTTCAGTGCTGCATCTCGAAACTAAACTAAATACTGACACCTAGTGTCACAGACACAAACTGATACACAGTAACAAAGACATACACTGACACCCAGTAACACAGACACACACGGACACCAAGTAACAAAGACACACACTTACACCAAGTAACACAGACACACACTGACACCCAGTAACACAAACAAACACACTGACACCCAGTAACACAGACACACATTGACACCAAGTAACAAAGACAGACACTGACACCCAGTAACACAGACACAAACTTACACCAAGTAACAAAGACATACACTGATACCAAGTAACAAAGTCATACACTGATACCCAGTAACAAATACATACACTGACAGCAAGTCACAAAGACATACACTGATACCCAGTCATACAGACACACACTTCCGCAAAGTAACAAAGACATACACTGACACCAAGTAACAAAGACATACACTTACACCAAGTAACACAGTCATGCACTGACACCAAGTAACAAAGACATACACATACACCAAGTAACAAAGACACACACTTACACCAAGCAACACAGACATACACTGACACCCAGTAACAAAGACATACACTGACACCCAGTAACACAGACACAAACTTACACCAAGTAACAAAGTCATACACTGAAACCAAGTAACAAAGACATACACTGATACCCAGTAACACAGACACACACTTACACCAAGTAACAAAGACACACACTTACACCAAGTAACACAGACACACACTTACACCAAGTAACACAGACACAAACTTGCACCAAGTAACAAAGACATACACTGACACCAAGTAACACAGACATACACTTACACCAAGTAACACAGACATAAACTGACACCAAGTAACAAAGACATAAACTGACACCCAAAAACAAAGACATACACTGACACCAAGTCACAAAGACATACACTGACACCCAGTAACAAAGACATACACTGACACCAAGTCACAAAGACAGACACTGACACCAAGCAACAAAGACATACAATTACACCAAGTAACAAAGACACACACTTACACCAAGTAACACAGACATACACTGTCACCATGGAGCAAAGACATGTACTGATACCCAGTAACACAGAAACACACTTACACAAAGTAACAAAGATATACACTGATACCCAGTAACAAAGACATACACTTGCACCAAGTAACACAGACATACACTGACACTAAGGAACAAAGACATACAATTACACCAAGTAACAAAGACACACACTTACACCAAGTAACACAGACATACACTGACACCAAGTAACAAAGACATACACTGATACCCAGTAACACAGACATACACTGACACCAAGTAACAAAGACACACACTGATACCCAGTATCAAAGACACACACTTACACCAGGTAACAGTGACATACACTGACACCAAGTAACAAAGACATAAATGACACCCAGTAACACAGACACACACGGACACCAAGTAACAAAGACACACACTTACACCAAGTAACACAGACACACACTGACACCCAGTAACACAGACACACACTTACACGAAGTAACAAATACATACACTGACACCAAGTAACAAAGACATACACTTACACCAAGTAACAAAGACATACACTGATACCCAGTAACACAGACACACACTTACACCAAGTAACAAAGCCATGCACTGACACCAAGTAACAAAGACATACACTTACACCAAGTAACACAGACATACACTGACACCAAGTAACAAAGACATACAATTACACCAAGTAACAAAGAAACACACTTACACCAAGTAACACAGACATACACTGACACCCAGTAACAAAGACATACACTGACACCCAGTAACACAGACACAAACTTACACCAAGTAACAAAGTCATACACTGAAACCAAGTAACAAAGACATACACTGATACCCAGTAACACAGACACACACTTACACCAAGTAACAAAGACACACACTTACACCAAGTAACACAGACACACACTTACACCAAGTAACACAGACACACACTTGCACCAAGTAACAAAGACATACACTGACACCAAGTAACACAGACATACACTTACACCAAGTAACACAGACATAAACTGACACCAAGTAACAAAGACATAAACTGACACCCAAAAACAAAGACATACACTGACACCAAGTCACAAAGACATACACTGACACCCAGTAACAAAGACATACACTGACACCAAGTCACAAAGACATACACTGACACCAAGCAACAAAGACATACAATTACACCAAGTAACAAAGACACACACTTACACCAAGTAACACAGACATACACTGTCACCATGGAGCAAAGACATGTACTGATACCCAGTAACACAGAAACACACTTACACAAAGTAACAAAGATATACACTGATACCCAGTAACAAAGACATACACTTGCACCAAGTAACACAGACATACACTGACACCAAGGAACAAAGACATACAATTACACCAAGTAACAAAGACACACACTTACACCAAGTAACACAGACATACACTGACACCAAGTAACAAAGACATACACTGATACCCAGTAACACAGACATACACTGACACCAAGTAACAAAGACACACACTGATACCCAGTATCAAAGACACACACTTACACCAGGTAACAGTGACATACACTGACACCAAGTAACAAAGACATAAATGACACCCAGTAACACAGACACACACGGACACCAAGTAACAAAGACACACACTTACACCAAGTAACACAGACACACACTGACACCCAGTAACACAGACACACACTTACACCAAGTAACAAATACATACACTGACACCAAGTAACAAAGACATACACTTACACCAAGTAACAAAGACATACACTGATACCCAGTAACATAGACACACACTTACACCAAGTAACACAGACATACACTGACACCAAGTAACAAAGACATACAATTACACCAAGTAACAAAGAAACACACTTACACCAAGTAACACAGACATACACTGACACCAAGTAACAAAGACATACAATGATACCCAGTAGCACAGACACACACTGGGAGGCACATTGGCACAGTGGTTAGCAGCCTCACAGCTCCAGGGACCCGGGCTCGATTCTGGGTACTGCCTTTGCGGAGTTTGCAAGTTCTCCCTGTGTCTGCGTGAGTTTCCTCCGGGTGCTCCGCTTTCTTCCCACATGCCAAAGACTTGCAGGTTGATAGGTTAATTGGCCATTATAAATTGACCCTAGTGTAGCTAGGTGGTAGGGAAATATATAAGGACAGGTGGGGATGTGATAGGAATACGGGATTAGTGTAGGATTAGTATAAATGGGTGGTTGATGGTAGGCACAGACTCGGTTGGGCGAAGGGCCTGTTTAAGTGCTGTATCTCTAAACTAAACTAAGTGCTGACACCTAGTGTCACAGACACACACTGACACCCAGTAACACAAACAAACACACACTGACACCCAGTAACACAGAGAACCACAGATACACAGTAACAATACATACACTGACACCAAGTAACACAGACACACACTGACACCCAGTAACAAAGACATACACTGACAGCAAGTCACAAAGACATACACTGATACCCAGTAATACAGACACACACTTCCGCAAAGTAACAAAGACATACACTGACACCAAGTAACAAAGACATACAATTACAGCAAGTAACACAGTCATGCACTGACACCAAGTAACAAAGACAAACACATACACCAAGTAACAAAGACACACACTTACACCAAGCAACACAGACATACACTGACACCAAGTAACAAAGACATACACTGACACCCAGTAACACAGACACAAACTTACACCAAGTAACAAAGACATACACTGACACCAAGTAACAAAGACATACACTGATACCCAGTAACACAGACACACACTTACACCAAGTAACAAAGACACACTCTTACACCAAGTAACACAGACACACACTTGCAACAAGTAACAAAGACATACACTGACACCAAGTAACACAGACATACACTTACACCAAGTAACACAGACATAAACTGACACCAAGTAACAAAGACATAAACTGACACCCAAAAACAAAGACATACACTGACACCAAGTCACAAAGACATACACTGACACCCAGTAACAAAGACATACACTGACACCAAGTCACAAAGACATACACTGACACCAAGTAACACAAACTCTCACTTACACCAACTAACAAAGACATACACTGACACCAAGTAACAAAGACATACAATTACACAAAGTAACAAAGACACACACTTACACCAAGTTACACAGACATACACTGACACCAAGTAACAAAGACATACACTGTTACCCAGTAACACAGACACACACTTACACCAAGTAACAAAGACATACACTGATACCAAGTAACACAGACACACACTTGCACCAAATAACAAAGACACACACTTGCACCAAGTAACAAAGACATACACTGACACCAAGTAACACAGACAGACACTTACACCAAGTAACACAGACATACACGGACACCAAGTAACAAAGACATACAATTACACCAAGTAACAAAGACACACACTTACACCAAGTAACACAGACATACACTGTCACCAGGTAGCAAAGACATGCACTGATACCCAGTAACACAGAAACACACTTACACAAAGTAACAAAGATATACACTGATACCCAGTAACAAAGACACACACTTACACCACGTCACAAAGAGATACACTGACACCAAGTAACAAAGACATACACTTGCACCAAGTAACACAGACATACACTGACACCAAGGAACAAAGACATACAATTACACCAAGTAACAAAGACACACACTTACACCAAGTAACACAGACATACACTGACACCAAGTAACAAAGACATACACTGATACCCAGTAACACAGACATACACTGACACCAAGTAACAAAGACACACACTGATACCCAGTAACAAAGACACACACTTACACCAAGTAACAATGACATACACTTACACCAAGTAACAAAGACATAAATGACACCCAGTAACACAGAATCACACGGACACCAAGTAACAAAGACACACACTTACACCAAGTAACACAGACACACATTGACACCCAGTAACACAGACACACACTTACACCAAGTAACAAATACATACACTGACACCAAGTAACAAAGACATACACTTACACCAAGTAACAAAGACATACACTGATACCCAGTAACACAGACACACACTTACACCAAGTAACAAAGCCATGCACTGACACCAAGTAACAAAGGCATACACTTACACCAAGTAACTCAGACATACACTGACACCAAGTAACAAAGACATACAATTACACCAAGTAACAAAGAAACACACTTACACCAAGTAACACAGACATACACTGACACCAAGTAACAAAGACATACACTGTTACCCAGTAACACAGACACACACTTACACCAAGTAACAAAGACGGATACTGATACCAAGTAACACAGACACACACTTACACCAAGTAACACAGACATACACTGACACCAAGTAACAAAGACATACAATGATACCCAGTAGAACAGACACACACTGGGAGGCACATTGGCACAGTGGTTAGCAGCCTCACAGCTCCAGGGACCCGGGCTCGATTCTGGGTACTGCCTTTGCGGAGTTTGCAAGTTCTCCCTGTGTCTGCGTGAGTTTCCTCTGGGTGCTCCGGTTTCTTCCCACATGCCAAAGACTTGCAGGTTGATAGGTTAATTGGCCATGATAAATTGACCCTAGTGTAGCTAGGTGGAAGGGAAATATATAGGGACAGGTGGGGATGTGATAGGAATACGGGATTAGTGTAGGATTAGTATAAATGGGTGGTTGATGGTCGGCACAGACTCGGTTGGCCGAAGGGCCTGTTCAAGTGCTGGATCTCTAAACTAAACTAAATGCTGACACCTAGTGTCACAGACACACACTGACACCCAGCAACACAAACAAACACACACTGACACCCAGTAACACAGAGAACCACAGATAGACAGTAACAATACATACACTGACACCAAGTAACACAGACACACACTGACACCCAGTAACAAAGACATACACTGACAGCAAGTCACAAAGACATACACTGATACCCAGTAATACAGACACACACTTCCGCAAAGTAAGAAAGACATACAGTGACACCAAGTAACAAAGACATACACTTACACCAAGTAACACAGTCATGCACTGACACCAAGTAACAAAGACATACACATACTCCAAGTAACAAAGACACACACTTACACCAAGCAACACAGACATACACTGACACCAAGTAACAAAGACATACACTGACACCCAGTAACACAGACACAAACTTACACCAAGTAACAAAGACATACACTGACACCAAGTAACAAAGACATACACTTACACCAAGTAACATAGACACACACTTACACCAAGTAACACAGACACACACTTGCACCAAGTAACAAAGACATACACTGACACCAAGTCACACAGACATACACTTACACCAAGTAACACAGACATAAACTGACACCAAGTAACAAAGACATAAACTGACACCCAAAAACAAAGACATACACTGACACCAAGTCACAAAGACATACAATGACACCCAGTAACAAAGACATACACTGACACCAAGTCACAAAGACATACACTGACACCAAGTAACACAAACACTCACTTGCACCAACTAACAAAGACATACACTGACACCAAGTAACAAAGACATACAATTACACCAAGTAACAAAGACACACACTTACACCAAGTAACACAGACATACACTGACACCAAGTAACAAAGACAGACACTGTTACCCAGTAACACAGACACACACTTACACCAAGTAACAAAGACGTACACTGACACCAAGTAACACAGTCATACACTTACACCAAGTAACAAAGACACACACTTACACCAAGTAACACAGACATACACTGACACCAAGTAACAAAGACATACACTGATACCCAGTAACACAGACATACACTGACACCAAGTAACAAAGACAGACACTGATACCCCGTAACACAGACACACAGTTACACCAAGTAATACAGACATCCACTGACACCAAGTGACAAAGACAGACACTGAAACCGAGTAACACAGACAAACACTTACACCAAGTAACAAAGACAGAGACTGATACCCAGTAACACAGACACACACTTACACCAAGTAACAAAGACATCCACTGACACTAAGTAACAAAGACATAAACTGAAACCCAGTAACACAGACACACACGGACACCAAGTAACAAAGACACACACTTACACCAAGTAACACAGACACACACTGACACCCAGTAACACAGACACACACTTACACCAAGTAACAAATACATACACTGACACCAAGTAACAAAGACATACACTTACACCAAGTAACAAAGACATACACTGATACCCATTAACACAGACACACACTTACACCAAGTAACAAAGCCATACACTGACACCAAGTAACAAAGACATACACTTACACCAAGTAACACAGACATACACTGACACCAAGTAACAAAGACATACAATTACACCAAGTAACAAAGAAAAACACTTACACCAAGTAACACAGACATACACTGACACCAAGTAACAAAGACATACACAGTTACCCAATAACACAGACACACACTTACACCAAGTAACACAGACATACACTGACACCAAGTAACAAAGACATACAATGATACCCAGTAGCACAGAGACACACTGGGCGGCACATTGGCAAAGTGGTTAGCAGCCTCACAGCTCCAGGGACCCGGGCTCGATTCTGGGTACTGCCTTTGCGGAGTTTGCATGTTCTCCCTGTGTCTGCGTGAGTTTCCTCCGAGTGCTCCGGTTTCTTCCCACATGCCAAAGACTTGCAGGTTGATAGGTTAATTGGCCATCATAAATTGCCCCTAGTATAGGTAGGTGGTAGGGAAATATATAGGGACAGGTGGGGATGTGATAGAAATACGGGATTAGTGTAGGATTAGTATAAATGTTTGGTTGATGGTTGGCACAGACTCGGTTTACCGAAGGGCCCGTTTAAGTGCTGTATTTCCAAACTAAACTAAATACTGACACCTAGTGTCACAGACACACACTGACACCCTGTAAAAAAGACATGCACTGACACCAAGTCACAAAGACATACACTGATACCAAGTCACAAAGACATACACTGACACCCAGTAACAAAGACACACACTGACACAAAGTAACAAAGGCATACACTTACACCAAGTAACAAAGACAGACACTTACACCAAGTAACACAGACAGACACTGACACCAAGTAACAAAGACAGACAATTCCAGCAAGTAACAAAGACATACACTTACACCAAGTATTTTGACATACACTGACACCAAGTAACACAGACACACACTTATACCCAGTAACACAGACACACACTTAGACCAAGTAACAAAGACATACACTGACACCAGGTAACAAAGACAAACACTGACACCCAGTAACACAGACACACACGGACACCAAGTAACACAGACACACACTGACACCCAGTAACACAGACACACACTTACACCAAGTAACAAAGACATACACTGACACCAAGTAACAAAGACATACACTTACACCATGTAACACAGACATACACTGACACCAAGTAACAAAGACATACACTGACACCAAGTAAAAAGACATACACTTCCACCAAGTAACAAAGACATGCACTGACACCAAGTAACAAAGACATACACTGATACCCAGTAACACAGACACACACTTACACCAAGTAACAAAGACATACACTGATACCCAGTAACACAGACACACACTTACACCATGAAACACAGACATATGCTTACACCAAGTAACAAAGACACACACCTACACCAAGTAACAAAGACATACACTGACACCAGGTAACAAAGACAGACACTGACACCAAGTCACAAAGACACACACTGACACCCAATAACAAAGACATACACTCACACCAAGTCACAAAGACATACACTGATACCCAGTAACACAGTCACACAGTTACAACAAGTAACACAGACATACACTGACACCAAGTAACAGAGACATACACTGACACCCAGTAACAGAGACACACACTTACACCAAGTAACAAAGACAGACACTGATACCCAGTAACAGAGACACGCACTTACACAATGTAACAAAGACATACACTGACACCAGGTAACAAAGACATTCACTGACACCCAGTAACACAGACATACACGGACACCAAGTAACACAGACACACACTTACACCAAGTAAAAAGGCATACATTGACACCAAGTAACAAAGACATACACTTACACCAAGTAACGAAGACATACACTGACACCAAGTAACAAAGACATGCACTGACACCCAGTAACACAGACAAACACTTACACCAAGTAACAAAGACATACACTGATACCCAGTAACACAGACACACACTTACACCTTGTAACACAGACATACGCATACACCAAGTAACAACGACACACACTTACACCAAGTAACACAGACATACACTAACACCAATTATTTTGACATACACTGACACCAAGTAACAAAGACATACACTGATACCCAGTAACTCAGACATACACTTACACCAAGTAACAAAGACATACACTGACACCAAGTCACAAAGACACACACTGACACCCAGTAACAAAGACACACACTTACACCAAGTAACACAGACACACACTGACACCCAGTAACACAGACACACACTGACAGCAAGTAACACAGACATGCACTGACACCAAGTAACAAAGACATACACTTACACCAAGTAACACAGACATACACTGACACCAAGTAACAAAGACATACACTGACACCAAGTCACAAAGACACACACTGACACCAAGTAACAAAGACATACAGTGATACCCAGTAACACAGACACACACTTACACCAAGGAACACAGACATCCACTGACACCAAGTAACAAAGACATACACTTAGAATTAGAACATTACAGCGCAGTACAGGCCCTTCGGCCCTCGATGTTGCGCCGACCTGTGAAACCATCTGACCTACACTATTCCATTTTCATCCATGTGTCTATCCAATGTCCACTTAAATGCCCTTAATGTTGGCGAATCTACTACTGCTGCAGGCAGGGCGTTCCACGCCCCTACTACTCTCTGAGTAAAGAAACTACCTCTCACATCTGTCCTATATCTATCACCCCTCAACTTGAAGCTATGTCCCCTCGTGTTTGCCATCACCATCCGAGGAAAAAGACGCTCACTATCCACCCTATCTAACCCTCTGATTATCTTATATGTCTCTATTAAGTCACCTCTCCTCCTCCTTCTCTCCAACGAAAACAACCTCAAGTCCCTCAGCCTTTCCTCGTAAGACCTTCCCTCCATACCAGGCAACATCCTAGTAAATCTCCTCTGCACCCTTTCCATAGCTTCCACATCCTTCCTATAATGCGGTGACCAGAACTGCACACAATACTCCAGGTGCGGCTGCACCAGAGTTTTGTACAGCTGCAGCATTACCTCGTGGCTCCGAAACTCGATCCCCCTACTAATAAAAGCTAACACGCCATATGCCTTCTTAACAGCCCTATTAACCTGATTAGCAACCTTCAGGGATTTATGCACCTGGACACCAAGATCTCTCTGTTCATCTACACTACCAAGAATCTTCCCATTAGCCCAGTACTCTGCATTCCTGTTACTCCTTCCAAAGTGAATCACCTCACACTTTTCCGCATTAAACTCCATTTGCCATCTCTCAGCCCAGCTCTGCAGCCTATCTATGTCTCTCTGTACCCGACAACATCCTTCGGCACTATCCACAACTCCACCGACCTTAGTGTCATCTGCAAATTTACTAACGCACCATTCTGCACCCTCTTCCAGGTCATTTATAAAAATGACAAACAGCAGTGGCCCCAAAACAGATCCTTGCGGTGCACCACTAGTAACTAAACTCCAGGATGAACATTTGCCATCAACCACCACCCTCTGTCTTCTTTCAGCTAGCCAATTTCTGATCCAAAGCTCTAAATCGCCTTCAACCCCATACTTCCGTATTTTCTGCAATAGCCTACCGTGGGGAACCTTATCAAACGCCTTACTGAAATCCATATACACCACATCCACTGCTTCACCCTCATCCACCTGTTTGGTCACCTTCTCGAAAAACTCAATAAGGTTTGTGAGGCACGACCGACCCGTCACAAAACCGTGCTGACTATCTCTAATGTACTTATTCTTTTCAAGATGATTATAAATCCTGTCTCTTATAACCTTTTGTAACATTTTACCCACAACCGAAGTAAGGCTCACAGGTCTATAATTACCAGGGCTGTCTCTACTCCCCTTCTTGAACAAGGGGACAACATTTGCAATCCTCCAGTCTTCCGGCACTATTCCTGTCGACAATGACGACATAAAGATCAAGGACAAAGGCTCTGCAATCTCCTCCCTAGCTTCCCAGAGAATCCTAGGATAAATCCCATCTGGCCCAGGGGACTTATATATTTTCACACCTTCCAAAATTGCTATCACCTCCTCCTTGTGAACCTCAATCCCATCCAGCCTCGTAGCCTGAATCTCAGTATTCTCAACAACATTTTCTTTCTCTACTGTAAATACTGACGCAAAATATTCATTTAACACTTCCCCTATCTCCTCTGATTCCACACACTACTTCCCACTACTATCCTTGATTGGCCCTAATCTAACTCTAGTCATTCTTTTATTCCTGATATACCTATAGAAAGCCTTAGGGTTTTCCCTGATCCGATCCACCAATGACTTCTCGTGTCCTCTCCTTGCTCTTCTTAGCTCTCCCTTTAGCTCCTTCCTGGCTAGCTTGTAGCTCTCAAGAGCCCTAACTGAGCCTTCACGTCTCATCCTAACATAAGACTTCTTCTTCCTCTTGACAAGCGCTTCAACTTCTTTAGTAAACCACGGCTCCCTCGCATGACAACTTCCTCCCTGCCTCACAGGTACATACTTATCAAGGACACGCAGTAGCTGCTCCTTGAATAAGCTCCACATTTCGATTGTTCCCATCCCCTGCAGTTTCCTTCCCCATCCTACGCATCCTAAATCTTGCCTAATCGCATCATAATTTCCTTTCCCCCAGTTATAATTGTTGCCCTGCAGTATATACCTGTCCCTGCCTATCGCTAAGGTAAACCTATCACCAAAGTGCTCACCTACATCGAAATCTAACACCTGGCCGGGTTCATTTCCCAGTACCAAATCCAATGTGGCATCGCCCCTGGTTGGCCTGTCTACATACTGTGTCAGAAAACACTCCTGCACACACTGGACAAAAACTGACCCATCTAAAGTACTCGAACTATAGTATTTCCAGTCGATATTTGGAAAGTTAAAGTCCCCCATAACAACTACCCTGTTACTCTCACCCCTGTCGAGAATCATCTTCGCTATCCTTTCCTCGACATCTCTGGAACTATTCGGAGGTCTATAAAAGACTCCCAACAGGGTAACCTCAAGTCTCCTGTTTCTAACCTCAGCCCATACTACCTCAGTAGACGAGTCCTCAAACGTCCTTTCTTTCGCTGTAATATTCTCCTTGATTAACAATGCCACCCCCCCACCCCCCCGCACCTCTTTTACCATCTTCTCTGTTCTTACTGAAACATCTAAATCCCGGAATCTGCAACATCCATTCCTGCCCCTGCTCTACCCATGTCTCCGAAATGGCCACTACATCGAGATCCCAGGTACCAACCCATGCTGCAAGCTCACCCACCTTATTCCGGATGCTCCTGGCGTTGAAATAGACACACTTTAAACCAGGTTCTTGCTTGCCAGTGCCCTCTTGCGTCCTTGTAACCATATCCCTGACCTCACTACTCTCAACATCCTGTACACTGGCACTACAATTTAGGTTCCCATTCCCCTGCTGAATTAGTTTAAACCCCTCCCGAAGAGCACTAGCAAACCTCCCCCCCAGGATATTGGTACCCCTCTGGTTAAGGTGAAGACCATCGTGTTTGTCCAGGTCCCACCTACCCCAGAAAGAGCCCCAATTATCCAGGAAACCAAAACTCTCCCTCCTGCACCATGCCGGCAGCCACGTGTTCAACTCCTCTCTCTCCCTATTCCTCGCTTCGCTATCACGTGGCACTGGCAACAACCCAGAGATAACAACTCTGTTTGTTCTCGCTCTAAGCTTCCACCCTAGCTCCCTAAATTTCTGTCTTAAATCCCCATCTCTCTTCCTACCTATGTCGTTGGTGCCTATGTGGACCACGACTTGGGGATGCTCCCCCTCCCCATTAAGGATCCCAAAAACACGATCCGAGACATCACGAACCCTGGCACCTGGGAGGCAACATACCAACCGTGAGTCTCTCTCCTTCCCACAGAACCTCCTATCTGTTCCCCTAACTTTGGAGTCCCCAATGACTAATGTTCTGCTCCTCTTCCCCCTTCCCTTCTGAGCAACAGGGACAGACTCTGTGCCAGATATCTCTACCCCATTGCTTACCCCTGGTAAGTCGTCCCCCGCAACAGTATCCAACACGGTATACCTGTTGTTGAGGGAAGCGGCCACAGGGGATCCCTGCACTGCCTGCTGGTTCCCTCTCCTTCCCCTGACGGTAACCCATCTACCTACTTCTTTTACCTGAGGTGTGACTACCTCCCCATAACTCCTCTCAATAACCTCCTCCGCCTCCCGAATGATCCGAAGTTCATCCAGCTCCAGCTCCAGTTCCCTAACGCGGTTCTCGAGTAGCTGGAGTTGGGTGCACTTCCCACAGATGCAGTCAGCAGGGACACTCTTGGCGACCCTGACCTCCCACATTCTGCAGGAGGAACATACAACTGCCTTGACCTCCATTCCCACTATTCCAAATTCGCAACAAATCTACTGAAAAAACAAAAAAAAAAAGTCAAAACTTGTTAGGTTAGCAATCCAACGGACAGAACTTCCTAAATAAAAAGCTTACCATTTCAACACACCAGAGTCCTTTTTTTTTGGTTAGAGGAGGAGGGTGGGTGGGAGACACTACACGTGTAGTGTCTCGGGTACAGCCACCACACAAATATATACCTTTTTGCTTACCCAGCAGTCCCCTGGCCCTCCGAAAACAAAAGGGAATTCACTTTCAAACTTACGCTGAAATTGACTTCACAGCTGGAAGCCCGTTCACGCACCTCCGTTGCTATCCAAGCTGCAGTCACCGAAACTAAACACTGATACCCAGTAACACAGACACACACTTACACCAAGTAACAAAGACAGACACTGATACCCAGTAACACAGTCACACACTTACACCAAGTAACAAAGACATACACTGACACCCAGTAACAAAGCCATACACTGACACCCAGTAACACAGACACACACGGACACCAAGTAACAAAGACACACACTTACACCAAGTAACACAGACACACACTGACACCCAGCAGCACAAACAAACACACTGACACCAAGTAACACAGACATAAACTGACACCAAGTAACAAAGACATACACCGATACCAAGTCACAAAGACATACACTGATGCCCAGTAACAAAGACACACACTTACACCAAGTAACACAGACATACACTGACACCAAGTAACAAAGACAGACAATTACACCAAGTAACAAAGACATACACTTACACCAAGTATTTTGACATACACTGATACCAAGTAACAAAGACATACACTGATACCCAGTAACGCAGACACACACTTACACCCAGTAAAAAAGAAATACACTGACACCAAGTTACAAAGACATACACTGATACCAAGTCACAAAGACCGACACTGATGCCCAGTAACACAGACACACACTTACACCAAGTAACAAAGACAGACACTGATACCCAGTAACACAGTCACACACTTACACCAAGTAACAAAGACATACACTGACACCCAGTAACAAAGCCATACACTGACACCCAGTAACACAGACACACACGGACACCAAGTAACAAAGACACACACTTACACCAAGTAACACAGACACACACTGACACCCAGCAGCACAAACAAACACACTGACACCAAGTAACACAGACATAAACTGACACCAAGTAACAAAGACATACACCGATACCAAGTCACAAAGACATACACTGATGCCCAGTAACAAAGACACACACTTACACCAAGTAACACAGACATACACTGACACCAAGTAACAAAGACAGACAATTACACCAAGTAACAAAGACATACACTTACACCAAGTATTTTGACATACACTGATACCAAGTAACAAAGACATACACTGATACCCAGTAACGCAGACACACACTTACACCCAGTAAAAAAGAAATACACTGACACCAAGTTACAAAGACATACACTGATACCAAGTCACAAAGACCGACACTGATGCCCAGTAACACAGACACACACTGACACCAAGTAACAAAGACATACACTGACACCAAGTAACAAAGACAGACACTTACAGCAAGAAACAAAGACACACACTTACACCAAGTAACACAGACATACACTGACACCAAGTAACAAAGACAGACAATTACACCAAGTAACAAAGACATACACTTACACCAAGTATTTTGACATGCACTGACACCAAGTAACAAAGGCATGCACCGATACCCAGTAACACAGATACACACTGGGCGGCACAGTGGCGCAGTGGTTAGCAGTGCAGCCTCACAGCTCCAGGGACCCGGGATCGATTCTGGGTACTGCCTGTGCGGAGTTTGCAAGTTCTCCCTGTGTCTTCGTGGGTTTCCTCCGTGTGCTCCGGTTTCCTCCCACATGCCAAAGACTTGCAGGTTGGTAGGTTAATTGGCCATCATAAATTGCCCCTAGTATAGGTAGGTGGTAGGGAAATATATAGGGACAGGTGGGGATGTGATAGGAATACTGGATTAGTGTAGGATTAGTAAAAATGGGTGGTTGATGGTCGGCAAAGACTCGGTGGGCCGAAGGGCCTGTGAAAGTGCTGTATCTCTAAACTAAACTAAATACTGACACCTAGTGTCACAGATACACACTGACACCCAGTAACACAAACAAAGACACACTGATAAACAGTAACACAGACACACAGTGACACCCAGTAACAAAGACATGCACTGACACCAAGTCATAAATACAGACACTGATACCCAGTAACACAGACACACACTGACACCCAGTAACAAAGACATACACTGACACCCAGTAACACAGACACACACGGACACCAAGTAACAAAGACACAGACTTACACCAAGTAACACAGACACACACTGACACCCAGTAACACAGACACACAATTACACCAAGTAACACAGACATACACTGACACCAAGTAACAAAGACACACACTGACACCAAGTAACAAAGACAGACAATTACACCAAGTAACAAAGACACACACTTACACCAAGTATTTTGACATACACTGACACCAAGTAACAAAGACATACACTGATACCCAGTAACACAGGCACACACGGGGGGGGGGGGGGCACATTGGCGCAGTGGTTCGCACCGCAGCCTCACAGCTCCAGGGACACTTGTTCGATTATGGGTAATGCCTGTGCGGAGTTTGCAAGTTCTCCCTGTGTCTGCGTGGGTTTCCTCCGCGTGCTCCTGTTTCCTCCCACATGCCAAAGACTTGCAGGTTGATAGGTTAATTGGCCATCATAAATTGCCCCTAGTATAGGTAGGTGGTAGGGAAATATTTCGGGACAGGTGGGGATGTGATAGGAATACGGGATTAGTGTAGGATTAGTATAAATGGGTGGTTGATGGTCGGCACAGACTCGGTGGGCCGAAGGGCCTGTTAATTTTCTGTATCTCTAAACTAAACTAAATACTGACACCTAGTGTCACAGATACACACTGACACCCAGTAACACAAACAAACACACACTGACACCCAGTAACACAGACAAACACTGATAAACAGTAACAAAGACATACACTGACACCAAGTAACACAGACACACACTGACACCAAGTAACAAAGACATGCACTGACACCAAGTCACAAAGACAGACACTGATACCCAGTAACACAGACACACACTGACACCAAGTAACAAAGACAGACAATTACACCAAGAAACAAAGACACACACTTACACCAAGTATTTTGACATACACTGACACCAAGTAACACAGACATACACTGATACCCAGTAACACAGACACACACTTACACCAAGTAACAAAGACATACACTGACACCAAGTCACAAAGACACACACTGACACCCAGTAACAAAGACTTGCACAGACACCCAGTAACACAGACACACACGGACACCAAGTGACAAAGACACAGACTTACACCAAGTAACACAGACACACACTGACACCCAGTAACATAGACACACACTGACACCAAGTAACACAGACATACACTGACACCAAGCAACGAAGACACACACTGACACTCAGTAACAAAGACATACACTGACACCCAGTAACAAAGACATGCACAGGCACCCAGTAACACAGACACACACGGACACCAAGTGACAAAGACACAGACTTACACCAAGTAACACAGACACTCACTGACACCCAGTAACATAGACACACACTTACACCAAGTAACACAGACATACACTGAAACCAAGTAACAAAGACACACACTGACACCCAGTAACAAAGACATACACTGATACCCAGTAACACAGGCACACACTTGGGGGGGGGGGGTGCACATTGGCGCAGTGGTTAGCACCGCAGCCTCACAGCTCCAGGGACCCGTTTTCGATTCTGGGTACTGCCTGTGCGGAGTTTGCAAGTTCTCCCTGTGTCTGCGTGGGTTTCCTCCGGGTGCTCCGGTTTCCTCCCACATGCCAAAGACTTGCAGGTTGACAGGTTACTTGGCCATCATAAATTGCCCCTAGTATAGGTAGGTGGCAGGGAAATATATAGGGACAGGTGGGGATGTGATAGGAATACGGGATTAGTGTAGGATTAGTATAAATGGGTGGTTGATTGTCGGCACAGACTCGGTGGGCCGACGCGCCGGTGAAAGTGCTCTATCTCTAAACTAAACTAAATACTGACACCTAGCTTCACAGATACACACTGACACCCAGTAACACAAACAAACACACACTGACACCCAGTAACACAGAGAAACACTGATACACAGTAACAAAGACATACACTGGCACCAGTAACACAGACACACACTGACACCCAGTAACAAAGACATACACTGATACCAAGTCGCAAAGACATGCACTGATACCCAGTAACACAGACACACACTGACACCAAGTAACAAAGACATGCACTGACACCAAGTAACAAAGACTTACACTTACACCAAGTAACAAAGACAGACAATTACACCAAGTAACAAAGACATACACTGACACCAAGTAACAAAGACTTACACTTACACCAAGTAACAAAGACAGACAATTACACCAAGTAACAAAGACAAACACTGACACCAAGTCACAAAGACATACACTGATACCCAGTAACACAGACACACACTTACACCAAGTAACACAGACATACACTGACACCCAGTAACACAGACACACACTTACACCAAGTAACAAAGACATACACTGACACCCAGTTACAAAGACATACACTGACACCCAGTAACACAGACACACACGGACACCAAGTAACAAAGACACACACTTACACCAAGTAACACAGACACACACTGACACCCAGTAACATAGACATACACAGACACCAAGTAACAATGACACACACTTACACCAAGTAACAAAGACACGCACTTATACCAAGTAACACAGACATACACTGACACCAAGTAACAAAGACAGACAATTGCACCAAGTAAAAAAGACATACACTTACAGCAAGTATTTTGACATACACTGAAATTAAGTAACAAAGACATACACTGATACCCAGTAACACAGACACACACTTACACCAAGTAACAAAGACATACACTGACACCAAGTCACAAAGACATACACTGACACCCAGTAACACAGACACACACTTACACCAAGTCACAAAGACGAACACTGACACCCAGTAACACAGACACCAAGTAACTAAGACACACACTTACACCAAGTAACACAGACACACACTGACACCCAGTAACACAGACACACACTTACACCAAGTAACAAAGACATGCACTGACACCCAGTAACAAAGACCCACACTTTCACCAATTAACAAAGACATACACTGACACCCAGCAACAAAGACATACACTGACACCCAGTAACACAGACACACATGGACACCAAGTAACACAGACACACACTGACACCCGGTAACACAAACAAACACACTGACACCCAGTGACACAATTACACACTGACACCCAGTATCAAAGACATACACTGACACCCAGTAACACAGACACACACTGACACCAAGTAACAAAGAAATACACTGACACCCAGTAACAAAGACACACACTTACACCAAGTAACAACGACATACACTGACACCCAGTAACAAAGACATACACTGATACCAAGTCACAAAGACATACACTGATACCCAGTAACGCAGACACACACTGACACCCAGTAACAAAGACGTACACTGACACCAAGTCACAAAGACATACACTGATACCAAGTCACAAAGACATACACTGATACCCAGTAACACAGACACACACTGACACCAAGTAACAAAGACATACACTGACACCAAGTAACAAAGATAGACAATTACACCAAGTAACAAAGACATACACTGACACCAAGTATTTTGACATACACTGACACCAAGTAACAAAGACATACACTGATACCCAGTAACACAGACACACACTTAAACCAAGTAACAAAGACATACACTGACACCAAGTCACAAAGACACACACTGACACCCAGTAACAAAGACATACACTGACACCAAGTCACAAAACATACACTGATACCCAGTAACACAGGCCCACACGTACACCAAGAAACACAGACATACACTGACACCCAGTAACACAGACACACACTTACACCAAGTAACAAAGACATACACGGACACCCATTAACAGACACATACACTGACACCCAGTAACACAGACACACACGGACACCAAGTAACAAAGACACAGACTTATACCAAGTAACACAGACACACACTGACACCCAGTATCACAGACACACACTTACACCAAGTAACAAAGACATACACTGACACCAAGTCACAAAGACACACACTGACACCCAGTAACAAAGACATACACTGACACCAAGTCACAAAGACATACACTGATACCCAGTCACAAAGACATACACTGATACCCAGTAACACAGACACACACTTACACCTAGTAACATAGACACACACTGACACCAAGTAACAAAGACATACACTTACACCAAGTAACAAAGACAGACAATTACACCAAGTAACAAAGACATACACTTACACCAAGTATTTTGACATACACAGACACAAAGTAACAAAGACATACACTGATACCCAGTAACACAGACACACACTTACACCAAGTAACACAGACACACACTGACACCCAGTAACACACACTGATACACAGTAACAAAGACATACACTGACACCCAGGAACAAAGACACACACTGACACCAAGTAACAAAGACACACACTTACACCAAGTAACATAGACATACACAGACACCAAGTAACAATGACACACACTTACACCAAGTAACAAAGACACGCACTTATACCAAGTAACACAGACATACACTGACACCAAGTAACAAAGACAGACAATTGCACCAAGTAAAAAAGACATACACTTACAGCAAGTATTTTGACATACACTGAAATTAAGTAACAAAGACATACACTGATACCCAGTAACACAGACACACACTTACACCAAGTAACAAAGACATACACTGACACCAAGTCACAAAGACATACACTGACACCCAGTAACACAGACACACACTTACACCAAGTCACAAAGACGAACACTGACACCCAGTAACACAGACACACACGGACACCAAGTAACTAAGACACACACTTACACCAAGTAACACAGACACACACTGACACCCAGTAACACAGACACACACTTACACCAAGTAACAAAGACATGCACTGACACCCAGTAACAAAGACCCACACTTTCACCAATTAACAAAGACATACACTGACACCCAGCAACAAAGACATACACTGACACCCAGTAACACAGACACACATGGACACCAAGTAACACAGACACACACTGACACCCGGTAACACAAACAAACACACTGACACCCAGTGACACAATTACACACTGACACCCAGTATCAAAGACATACACTGACACCCAGTAACACAGACACACACTGACACCAAGTAACAAAGAAATACACTGACACCCAGTAACAAAGACACACACTTACACCAAGTAACAACGACATACACTGACACCCAGTAACAAAGACATACACTGATACCAAGTCACAAAGACATACACTGATACCCAGTAACGCAGACACACACTGACACCCAGTAACAAAGACGTACACTGACACCAAGTCACAAAGACATACACTGATACCAAGTCACAAAGACATACACTGATACCCAGTAACACAGACACACACTGACACCAAGTAACAAAGACATACACTGACACCAAGTAACAAAGATAGACAATTACACCAAGTAACAAGGACATACACTGACACCAAGTATTTTGACATACACTGACACCAAGTAACAAAGACATACACTGATACCCAGTAACACAGACACACACTTAAACCAAGTAACAAAGACATACACTGACACCAAGTCACAAAGACACACACTGACACCCAGTAACAAAGACATACACTGACACCAAGTCACAAAACATACACTGATACCCAGTAACACAGGCCCACACGTACACCAAGAAACACAGACATACACTGACACCCAGTAACACAGACACACACTTACACCAAGTAACAAAGACATACACGGACACCCATTAACAGACACATACACTGACACCCAGTAACACAGACACACACGGACACCAAGTAACAAAGACACAGACTTATACCAAGTAACACAGACACACACTGACACCCAGTATCACAGACACACACTTACACCAAGTAACAAAGACATACACTGACACCAAGTCACAAAGACACACACTGACACCCAGTAACAAAGACATACACTGACACCAAGTCACAAAGACATACACTGATACCCAGTCACAAAGACATACACTGATACCCAGTAACACAGACACACACTTACACCTAGTAACATAGACACACACTGACACCAAGTAACAAAGACATACACTTACACCAAGTAACAAAGACAGACAATTACACCAAGTAACAAAGACATACACTTACACCAAGTATTTTGACATACACAGACACAAAGTAACAAAGACATACACTGATACCCAGTAACACAGACACACACTTACACCAAGTAACAAAGACATACACTGCCACCAAGTCACAAAGACACACACTGACACCCAGTCACAAAGACATACACTGACACCAAGTCACAAAGACATAAACTGATACCCAGTAACACAGACACACACTTACACCAAGTAACACAGACATACACTGACACCCAGCAACACAGCCACACACTTACACCAAGTAACAAAGACATACACTGACAGCTAGTAACAAAGTCATATACTGACACCCAGTAACACAGACACACACAGACACCAAGTGACGAAGGCACAGACTTACACCAAGTAACACAGACACACACTGACACCCTGTAACATGGACACACACTTACACCAAGTAACACAGACATACACTGACACCAAGTAACAAAGACATGCACTGATACCCAGTAACACAGACACACACTTACACCAAGTAACAAAGACATACACTGACACCAAGTCACAAAGACACACAGTGACACCCAGTAACAAAGACACACACTGACACCCAGTAACAAAGACAGACACTGACACCAAGTCACAAAGACATACACTGATACGCAGTCACACAGGCAAACACTGGGGGGGGGGGGGGGGTGGCACATTGGCGCAGTGGTTAGCACCGCAGCCTCGCAGCTCCAGGGACCCGGGTTCGATTCTGGGTACTGCCTGTGCGGAGTTTGCAAGTTCTCCCTGTGTCTGCGTGTGTTTCCTCCGGGTGCTCCGGTTTCCTCCCACATGCCAAAGACTTGCAGGTTGATAGGTTAATTGGCCATCATAATTTGCCCCTAGTGTAGGTAGGTGGTCGGGAAATATATAGGGACAGGTGGGGATGTGATAGGAATACGGGATTAGTGTAGGATTAGTATAAATGGGTTGTTGATGGTCGGCACAGACTCGGTGGGCCGAAGGGCCTGTTTCGCTGCTGTATCTCTAAACTAACCTAAATACTGACACCTAGTAACAAAGACATACGCTTACAGCAAGTAACAAAGACATGCACTGATGCACAGACACACACTGACACCCAGTAACACGGACATACACTGACACCAAGTCACAAAGACACACACTGACACCCAGTAACAAAGACATACACTGATACCAAGTCACAAAGACATACACTGATACCCAGTAACACAGACACACACTGACACCAAGTATCAAAGACATACACTGACACCAAGTAACAAAGACTGACACTTACACCAAGTAGCAAAGACAGACAATTACACCAAGTAACAAAGACATACACTTACACCAAGTATTTTGACATACACTGACACCAAGTCACAAAGAAATACACTGAAACCCAGTAACGAAGACATACACTGATAACAAGTCACAAAGACATACACTGATACCCAGTAACACAGACACACACTGACACCAAGTAACAAAGACATACACTGACACCAAGTCACAAAGACATACACTGATACCCAGTAACACAGACACACACTTACACCAAGTAACACAGACATACACTGACACCCAGTAACACAGACACACACTTACACCAAGTAACAAAGACATACACTGACACCCAGTTACAAAGGCATACACTGACACCCAGTTACACAGACACACACGGACACCAAGTAACAAAGACACACACTTACACCAAGTAACACAGACACACACTGACACCCAGTAACACACACTGATACACAGTAACAAAGACATACACTGACACCCAGGAACAAAGACACACACTGACACCTAGCAAAAAAGACACACACTTACACCAAGTAACAAAGACATACACTGACACCAAGTAACAATGACACATACTGACACCAAGTAACAAAGACACACACTTATACCAAGTAACACAGACATACACTGACACCAAGTAACAAAGACAGACAATTTCACCAAGTAAAAAAGACATACACTTACAGCAAGTATTTTGACATACACTGACACCAAGTAACAAAGACATACACTGATATCCAGTAACACAGACACACACTTACACCAAGTAACAAAGACATACACTGACACCAAGTCACAAAGACATACACTGACACCCAGTAACACAGACACACACTTACACCAAGTAACAAAGACGTACACTGACACCCAGTAACACAGACACACACTTACACCAAGTAACAAAGACATACACTGACACCCAGTAACAAAGACCCACACTTGCACCAAGTAACAAAGACATACACTGACACCCAGTAACAAAGACATACAGTGTCACCCAGTAACACAGACACACATGGACACCAAGTAACACAGACACACACTGACACCCGGTAACACAAACAAACACTCTGACACCCAGTGACACAGACACACACTGACACCCAGTATCAAAGACATACACTGACACCCAGTAACACAGACACACACACACACCAAGTAACAAAGACATACACTGACACCCAGTAACAAAGACAGACACTGATACCAAGTCACAAAGACATACACTGATACCCAGTAACGCAGACACACACTGACACCAAGTAACAAAGACATACACTTACACCAGGTAACAAAGACACACACTTACACCAAGTAACACAGACATACACTGACACCAAGTAACAAAGACATACACTTACACCAAGTAACAAAGACATACACTTACACTATGTATTTTGACATACACTGACACCAAGTAACAAAGACATACACTGACTCCAAGTCACAAAGACATAGACTGATGCCCAGTAACACAGACACACACTTACATCAAGAAACACAGACATACACTGACACCAAGTAACAAAGACATACACTGATACCCAGTAACACAGACACACAGTTATACCAAGTAACAGAGACAGACACTGATACCCAGTAACACGGACACACACTTACACCAAGTAACAAAGACATACACTGACACCCAGTAACACACACTGATACACAGTAACAAAGACATACACTGACAGCCAGGAACACAGACACACACTGACACCAAGACACAAAGACGTGCACTGATACCCAGTAACACAGACACACAATTACACCAAGTCACAAAGGCACACACTTAGACCAAGTAACACAGACATACACTTACACCAAGTCACAAAGACACACACTGACACCCAGTAACAAAGACATACACTGATACCCAGTAACACAGACACATACTTTCACCAAGTTACACAGACATACACTGACACCAAGTAACAAAGACATACACTGATACCCAGTAACACAGACAAACACTTAAAACAAGTAACAAAGACATACACTGACACCCACTAACAAAGACATGCACTGACACCCAGCAACACAGACACACTCGGACACCAAGTAACAAAGACACACACTTACACCAAGTAACACAGACACACACTGACACCCAGTAACACACACTGATACACAGTAACAAAGACATACACTGACACCCAGGAACAAAGACACACACTGACACCAAGTAACAAAGACACACACTTTCACCAAGTAACAAAGATATACACTGACACCAAGTAACAAAGACACTCACTTACACCAAGTAACGAAGACACACACTTACACCAAGTAACACAGACATACACTGACACCAAGTAACAAAGACAGACAATTGCACCAAGTAACAAAGACATACATTACACCAAGTATTTTGACATACACTGACACCAAGTAACAAAGACATTCACTGATACCCAGTAACACAGACACACCCTTACACCAAGTAACAAACACATACACTGACACCCAGTAAAAAAGACATACACTGACACCCGCTAACACAGACACACACTTACACCAAGTCACAAAGACGTACACTGACACCCAGTAACACAGACACACACGGACACCAAGTAACTAAGACACACACTTACACCAAGTAACACAGACACACACTGACACCCAGTAACACAGACACACACTTACACCAAGTAACAAAGACATGCACTGACACCCAGTAACAAAGACCCACACTTTCACCAAGTAACAAAGACATACACTGACACCCAGCAACAAAGACATTCACTGACACCCAGTAACACAGACACACATGGACACCAAGTAACACAGACACACACTGACACCCGGTAACCAAACAAACACACTGACACCCAGTGACACATACACACACTGACACCCAGTATCAAAGACATACACTGACACCCAGTAACACAGACACACACTGACACCAAGTAACAAAAATATACACTGACACCCAGTAACAAAGACACACACTTACACCAAGTAACAACGACATACACTGAAACCCAGTAACAAAGACATACACTGATACCAAGTCACAAAGACATACACTGATCCCCAGTAACGCAGACACACAATGACACCCAGTAACAAAGACGTACACTGACACCAAGTCACAAAGACATACACTGATACCAAATCACAAAGACATACACTGATACCCAGTAACACAGACACACACTGACACCAAGTAACAAAGACATACACTTACACCAAGTAACAAAGATAGACAATTACACCAAGTAACAAAGACATACACTGACACCAAGTATTTTGACATACACTGACACCAAGTAACAAAGACATACACTGATACCCAGTAACACAGACACACACTTAAACCAAGTAACAAAGACATACACTGACACCAAGTCACAAAGACACACACTGACACCCATTAACAAAGACATACACTGACACCAAGTCACAAAACATACACTGATACCCAGTAACACAGACCCACACGTACACCAAGAAACACAGACATACACTGACACCCAGTAACACAGACACACACTTACACCAAGTAACAAAGACATACACGGACACCCATTAACAAACACATACACTGACACCCAGTAACACAGACACACACGGACACCAAGTAACAAAGACACAGACTTATACCAAGTAACACAGACACACACTGACACCCAGTATCACAGACACACACTTACACCAAGTAACAAAGACATGCACTGACACCAAGTCACAAAGACACACACTGACACCCAGTAACAAAGACATACACTGACACCAAGTCACAAAGACATACACTGATACCCAGTCACAAAGACATACACTGATACCCAGTAACACAGACACACACTTACACCTAGTAACATAGACACACACTGACACCAAGTAACAAAGACATACACTGACACCAAGTAACAAAGACAGACAATTACACCAAGTAACAAAGACATACACTTACACCAAGTATTTTGACATACACAGACACAAAGTAACAAAGACATACACTGATACCCAGTAACACAGACACACACTTACACCAAGTAACAAAGACATACACTGACACCAAGTCACAAAGACACACACTGACACCCAGTCACAAAGACATACACTGACACCAAGTCACAAAGACATAAACTGATACCCAGTAACACAGACACACACTTACACCAAGTAACACAGACATACACTGACACCCAGCAACACAGCCACACACTTACACCAAGTAACAAAGACATACACTGACAGCCAGTAACAAAGTCATATACTGACACCCAGTAACACAGACACACACAGACACCAAGTGACGAAGGCACAGACTTACACCAAGTAACACAGACACACACTGACACCCTGTAACATGGACACACACTTACACCAAGTAACACAGACATACACTCACACCAAGTAACAAAGACATGCACTGATACCCAGTAACACAGACACACACTTACACCAATTAACAAAGACATACACTGACACCAAGTCACAAAGACACACACTGACACCCAGTAACAAAGACATACACAGACACCAAGTCACAAAGACACACACTGACACCCAGTAACAAAGACAGACACTGACACCAAGTCACAAAGACATACACTGACACCAAGTAACAAAGACATGCACTGATACCCAGTAACACAGACACACACTTACACCAAGTAACAAAGACATACACTGACACCAAGTCACAAAGACACACACTGACACCCAGTAACAAAGACATACACAGTCACCAAGTCACACAGACACACACTTACACCAAGTAACACAGACATACACTGACACCCAGTAACACAGACACACACTTACACCAAGGAACAAAGAAATACACTGACACCCAGTAACACAGACACACACGGACATCAAGTAACAAAGACACAGACTTACACCAAGTAACACAGACATACACTGACACCAAGTCACAAAGACACACACTGACACCCAGTAACAAAGACATACACTGACACCAAGCAACAAAGACATCCACTGATACCCAGGAACACAGACACACACTGACACCCATTAACAATGACATGCACTGATACCAAGTCACAAAGACATCCACTGATACCCAGTAACACAGACACACACTGACTCCAAGGAACAAAGACATACACAGACGTACACCAAGTAACACAGCCACACAATGACACCCAGTAACACAGACATACGCTTACACCAAGTAACAAAGACATACACTGATACCCAGTAACAGACACACACTGACACCAAGTAACAAAGACATACAATTACACCAAGTAACAAAGACATACAATTACACCAAGTATTTTGACATACACTGACACCAAGTAACAAAGACATACACTGATACCCAGTAACACAGACAAACACTTACACCAAGTAACAAAGACATACACTGACACCAAGTCACAAAAACACACACGGACACCCAGTAACAAAGACATACACAGACACCAAGTCACAAAGACATACACTGATACCCAGTAACACAGACACACACTTACACCAAGTAACACAGACATACACTGACACCCAGTAACACAGACACACACTTACTCCAAGTAACAAAGAAATACACTGACACCCAGTAACACAGACACACACGGACAGCAAGTAACAAAGACACAGACTTACACCAAGTAACACAGACATA
Organism: Heterodontus francisci; assembly: GCF_036365525.1. NCBI lineage: Eukaryota > Metazoa > Chordata > Chondrichthyes > Heterodontiformes > Heterodontidae > Heterodontus > Heterodontus francisci. The sequence continues at coordinate 64,365,770 of NC_090391.1, forward strand.
CACTGACACCAAATAACAAAGACATACACTGATACCCAGTAACACAGACACACACTTACACCAAGTAACACAGACATACACTGACACCAAGTCACAAAGACACACACTGACACCCAGTAACAAAGACATAAACTGACACCAAGCAACAAAGACATACACTGATACCCAGGAACACAGACACACACTGACACCCAGTAACAATGACATACACTGATACCAAATAACAAAGACATACACTGATACCCAGTAACACAGACACACACTTACACCAAGTAACAAAGACATACACTGACACCAAGTCACGAACACATACACTGACACCAAGTAACAAAGACATACACTGACACCAAGTCACGAACACATACACTGACACCAAGTAACAAAGACATACACTGACACCAAGTCACAAAGACATACACAGATACGCAGACACACTCTTACACCAAGTAACAAAGACATACACTTACACCAAGTAACAAAGACATGCACTGATACCCAGTAACACAGACACACACTGACACCCAGTAACACAGACATACACTGACACCAAGTCACAAAGACACACACTGACAACCAGTAACAAAGACATACACTGACACCAAGTCACAAAGACATACACAGATACGCAGACACACTCTTACACCAAGTAACAAAGACATACACTGACACCAAATAACAAAGACATACAGTGAGACCCAGGAACACAGACACACACTTACACCAAGTAACACAGACACACACTTACACCAAGTAACAAAGACGTACACTGACACCCAGTAACACAGACACACACGGACACCAAGTAACTAAGATACACACTTACACCAAGTAACACAGACACACACTGACAGCCAGTAACACAAACACACACTTACACCAAGTAACAAAGACATACACTGACACCCAGTAACAAAGACCCACACTTGCACCAAGTAACAAAGACATACACTGACACCCAGTAACAAAGACATACAGTGTCACCCAGTAACACAGACACACATGGACACCAAGTAACACAGACACACACTGACACCCGGTAACACAAACAAACACTCTGACACCCAGTGACACAGACACACACTGACACCCAGTATCAAAGACATACACTGACACCCAGTAACACAGACACACACACACACCAAGTAACAAAGACATACACTGACACCCAGTAACAAAGACAGACACTGATACCAAGTCACAAAGACATACACTGACACCCAGTAACAAAGACCCACACTTGCACCAAGTAACAAAGACATACACTGACACCCAGTAACAAAGACATACAGTGTCACCCAGTAACACAGACACACATGGACACCAAGTAACACAGACACACACTGACACCCGGTAACACAAACAAACACTCTGACACCCAGTGACACAGACACACACTGACACCCAGTATCAAAGACATACACTGACACCCAGTAACACAGACACACACACACACCAAGTAACAAAGACATACACTGACACCCAGTAACAAAGACAGACACTGATACCAAGTCACAAAGACATACACTGATACCCAGTAACGCAGACACACACTGACACCAAGTAACAAAGACATACACTTACACCAGGTAACAAAGACACACACTTACACCAAGTAACACAGACATACACTGACACCAAGTAACAAAGACATACACTTACACCAAGTAACAAAGACATACACTTACACTATGTATTTTGACATACACTGACACCAAGTAACAAAGACATACACTGACACCAAGTCACAAAGACATAGACTGATGCCCAGTAACACAGACACACACTTACATCAAGAAACACAGACATACACTGACACCAAGTAACAAAGACATACACTGATACCCAGTAACACAGACACACAGTTATACCAAGTAACAGAGACAGACACTGATACCCAGTAACACGGACACACACTTACACCAAGTAACAAAGACATACACTGACACCCAGTAACACACACTGATACACAGTAACAAAGACATACACTGACAGCCAGGAACACAGATACACACTGACACCAAGACACAAAGACGTGCACTGATACCCAGTAACACAGACACTCAATTACACCAAGTCACAAAGGCACACACTTAGACCAAGTAACACAGACATACACTTACACCAAGTCACAAAGACACACACTGACACCCAGTAACAAAGACATACACTGATACCCAGTAACACAGACACATACTTACACCAAGTTACAAAGACATACACTGACACCAAGTAACAAAGACATACACTGATACCCAGTAACACAGACACACACTTACACCAAGTAACAAAGACAGACACTGATACCCAGTAACACAGACAAACACTTACAACAAGTAACAAAGACATACACTGACACCCACTAACAAAGACATGCACTGACAACCAGCAACACAGACACACTCGGACACCAAGAAACAAAGACACACACTTACACCAAGTAACACAGACACACACTGACACCCAGTAACACACACTGATACACAGTAACAAAGACATACACTGACACCCAGGAACAAAGACACACACTGACACCAAGTAACAAAGACACACACTTTCACCAAGTAACAAAGATATACACTGACACCAAGTAACAAAGACACTCACTTACACCAAGTAACGAAGACACACACTTACACCAAGTAACACAGACATACACTGACACCAAGTAACAAAGACAGACAATTGCACCAAGTAACAAAGACATACATTACACCAAGTATTTTGACATACACTGACACCAAGTAACAAAGACATTCACTGATACCCAGTAACACAGACACACCCTTACACCAAGTAACAAACACATACACTGACACCCAGTAAAAAAGACATACACTGACACCCACTAACACAGACACACACTTACACCAAGTCACAAAGACGTACACTGACACCCAGTAACACAGACACACACGGACACCAAGTAACTAAGACACACACTTACACCAAGTAACACAGACACACACTGACACCCAGTAACACAGACACACACTTACACCAAGTAACAAAGACATGCACTGACACCCAGTAACAAAGACCATCACTTTCACCAAGTAACAAAGACATAGACTGACACCCAGCAACAAAGACATACACTGACACCCAGTAACACAGACACACATGGACACCAAGTAACACAGACACACACTGACACCCGGTAACCAAACAAACACACTGACACCCAGTGACACATACACACACTGACACCCAGTATCAAAGACATACACTGACACCCAGTAACACAGACACACACTGACACCAAGTAACAAAGAAATACACTGACACCCAGTAACAAAGACACACACTTACACCAAGTAACAACGACATACACTGAAACCCAGTAACAAAGACATACACTGATACCAAGTCACAAAGACATACACTGATCCCCAGTAACGCAGACACACAATGACACCCAGTAACAAAGACGTACACTGACACCAAGTCACAAAGACATACACTGATACCAAATCACAAAGACATACACTGATACCCAGTAACACAGACACACACTGACACCAAGTAACAAAGACATACACTGACACCAAGTAACAAAGACATACACTTACACCAAGTAACAAAGATAGACAATTACACCAAGTAACAAAGACATACACTGACACCAAGTATTTTGACATACACTGACACCAAGTAACAAAGACATACACTGATACCCAGTAACACAGACACACACTTAAACCAAGTAACAAAGACATACACTGACACGAAGTCACAAAGACACACACTGACACCCATTAACAAAGACATACACTGACACCAAGTCACAAAACATACACTGATACCCAGTAACACAGACCCACACGTACACCAAGAAACACAGACATACACTGACACCCAGTAACACAGACACACACTTACACCAAGTAACAAAGACATACACGGACACCCATTAACAAACACATACAATGACACCCAGTAACACAGACACACACGGACACCAAGTAACAAAGACACAGACTTATACCAAGTAACACAGACACACACTGACACCCAGTATCACAGACACACACTTACACCAAGTAACAAAGACATACACTGACACCAAGTCACAAAGACACACACTGACACCCAGTGACAAAGACATACACTGACACCAAGTCACAAAGACACACACTGATACCCAGTCACAAAGACATACACTGATACCCAGTAACACAGACACACACTTACCCCTAGTAACATAGACACACACTGACACCAAGTAACAAAGACATACACTGACACCAAGTAACAAAGACAGACAATTACACCAAGTAACAAAGACATACACTTACACCAAGTATTTTGACATACACAGACACAAAGTAACAAAGACATACACTGATACCCAGTAACACAGACACACACATACACCAAGTAACAAAGACATACACTGACACCAAGTCACAAAGACACACACTGACACCCAGTCACAAAGTCATATACTGACACCCAGTAACACAGACACACACAGACACCAAGTGACGAAGGCACAGACTTACACCAAGTAACACAGACACACACTGACACCCTGTAACATGGACACACACTTACACCAAGTAACACAGACATACACTGACACCAAGTAACAAAGACATGCACTGATACCCAGTAACACAGACACACACTTACACCAAGTAACAAAGACATACACTGACACCAAGTCACAAAGACACACACTGACACCCAGTAACAAAGACATACACAGACACCAAGTCACAAAGACACACACTGACACCCAGTAACAAAGACAGACACTGACACCAAGTCACAAAGACATACACTGATACGCAGTCACACAGACACACACTTACACCAAGTAACACAGACATACACTGACACCCAGTAACACAGACACACACTTACACCAAGGAACAAAGAAATACACTGACACCCAGTAACACAGACACACACGGACATCAAGTAACAAAGACACAGACTTACACCAAGTAACACAGACATACACTGACACCAAGTCACAAAGACACACACTGACACCCAGTAACAAAGACATACACTGACACCAAGCAACAAAGACATCCACTGATACCCAGGAACACAGACACACACTGACACCCAGTAACAATGACATGCACTGATACCAAGTCACAAAGACATCCACTGATACCCAGTAACACAGACACACACTGACTCCAAGGAACAAAGACATACACAGACGTACACCAAGTAACACAGCCACACAATGACACCCAGTAACACAGACATACGCTTACACCAAGTAACAAAGACATACACTGATACCCAGTAACAGACATACACTGACACCAAGTAACAAAGACAGACAATTACACCAAGTAACAAAGACATACAATTACACCAAGTATTTTGACATACACTGACACCAAGTAACAAAGACATACACTGATACCCAGTAACACAGACAAACACTTACACCAAGTAACAAAGACATACACTGACACCAAGTCACAAAAACACACACGGACACCCAGTAACAAAGACATACACAGACACCAAGTCACAAAGACATACACTGATACCCAGTAACACAGACACACACTTACACCAAGTAACACAGACATACACTGACACCCAGTAACACAGACACACACTTACTCCAAGTAACAAAGAAATACACTGACACCCAGTAACACAGACACACACGGACACCAAGTAACAAAGACACAGACTTACACCAAGTAACACAGACATACACTGACACCAAATAACAAAGACATACACTGATACCCAGTAACACAGACACACACTTACACCAAGTAACACAGACATACACTGACACCAAGTCACAAAGACCCACACTGACACCCAGTAACAAAGTCATAAACTGACACCAAGCAACAAAGACATACACTGATACCCAGGAACACAGACACACACTGACACCCAGTAACAATGACATACACTGATACCAAATAACAAAGACATACACTGATACCCAGTAACACAGACACACACTTACACCAAGTAACAAAGACATACACTGACACCAAGTCACCAACACATACACTGACACCAAGTAACAAAGACATACACTGACACCAAGTCACGAACACATACACTGACACCAAGTAACAAAGACATACACTGACACCAAGTCACAAAGACATACACAGATACGCAGACACACTCTTACACCAAGTAACAAAGACATACGCTTACACCAAGTAACAAAGACATGCACTGATACCCAGTAACACAGACACACACTGACACCCAGTAACACAGACATACACTGACACCAAGTCACAAAGACACACACTGACAACCAGTAACAAAGACATACACTGACACCAAGTCACAAAGACATACACAGATACGCAGACACACTCTTACACCAAGTAACAAAGACATACACTGACACCAAGTAACAAAGACATACAGTGAGACCCAGGAACACAGACACACACTTACACCAAGTAACACAGACACACACTTAAACCAAGTAACAAAGACATACACTGATACCCAGTAACACAGGCAGACACTGGGCGGGCACATTGGCGCAGTGGTTAGCACCGCAGCCTCACAACTCTAGGGACCCCGGGTTCGATTCTGGGTACTGCCTGTGCGGAGTTTGCAAGTTCTCCCTGTGTCTGCGTGGGTTTCCTCCGGGTGCTCTGGTTTCCTCCCACATGCCAAAAACTTGCAGGTTGATAGGTTAATTGGCCATCATAAATTGCCCCTCGTATAGGTCGGTGGTAGGGATATATATAGGGACAGGTGGGGATGTGATAGGAATACGGGATTAGTGTAGGATTAGTATAAATGGGTGGTTGATGGTCGGCACAGACTCGGTTGGCCGAAGGGCCTGTTTCACTGCTGTATCTCTAAACTAACCTAAATACTGACACCTAGTAACAAAGACATACGCTTACAGCAAGTAACAAAGACATGCACTGATGCACAGACACACACTGACACCCAGTAACACAGACATACACTGACACCAAGTCACAAAGACACACACTGACACCCAGTAACAAAGACATACACTGATACCAAGTCACAAAGACATACACTGATACCCAGTAACACAGACACACACTGACACCAAGTATCAAAGACATACACTGACACCAAGTAACAAAGACTGACACTTACACCAAGTAACAAAGACAGACAATTACACCAAGTAACAAAGACATACACTTACACCAAGTATTTTGACATACACTGACACCAAGTCACAAAGAAATACACTGATACCCAGTAACACAGACACACACTGACACCAAGTAACAAAGACATACACTGACACCAAGTAACAAAGACTTACACTGACACCAAGTCACAAAGACATACACTGATACCCAGTAACACAGACACACACTTACACCAAGTAACACAGACATACACTGACACCCAGTAACACAGACACACACTTACACCAAGTAACAAAGACATACACTGACACCCAGTTACAAAGGCATACACTGACACCCAGTTACACAGACACACACGGACACCAAGTAACAAAGACACACACTTACACCAAGTAACACAGACACACACTTACACCAAGTAACAAAGACATACACTGACACCAAGTAACAATGACACATACTGACACCAAATAACAAAGACACACACTTATACCAAGTAACACAGACATACACTGACACCAAGTAACAAAGACTGACACTTACACCAAGTAACAAAGACAGACAATTACACCAAGTAACAAAGACATACAGTTACACCAAGTATTTTGACATACACTGACACCAAGTCACAAAGAAATACACTGATACCCAGTAACACAGACACACACTGACACCAAGTAACAAAGACATACACTGACACCAAGTAACAAAGACTTACACTTGCACCAAGTAACAAAGACATTCACTGACACCAAGTCACAAAGACATACACTGATACCCAGTAACACAGACACACACTTACACCAAGTAACACAGACATACACTGACACCCAGTAACACAGACACACACTTACACCAAGTAACAAAGACATACACTGACACCCAGTTACAAAGGCATACACTGACACCCAGTTACACAGACACACACGGACACCAAGTAACAAAGACACACACTTACACCAAGTAACACAGACACACACTTACACCAAGTAACAAAGACATACACTGACACCAATTAACAATGACACATACTGACACCAAGTAACAAAGACACACACTTATACCAAGTAACACAGACATACACTGACACCAAGTAACAAAGACAGACAATTGCACCAAGTAAAAAGGACATACACTTACAGCAAGTATTTTGACATACACTGACACCAAGTAACAAAGACATACACTGATATCCAGTAACACAGACACACACTTACACCAAGTAACAAAGACATACACTGACACCAAGTCACAAAGACATACACTGACACCCAGTAACACAGACACACACTTACACCAAGTAACAAAGACGTACACTGACACCCAGTAACACAGACACACACGGACACCAAGTAACTAAGATACACACTTACACCAAGTAACACAGACACACACTGACAGCCAGTAACACAGACACACACTTACACCAAGTAACAAAGACATACACTGACACCCAGTAACAAAGACCCACACTTGCACCAAGTAACAAAGACATACACTGACACCCAGTAACAAAGACATACACTGACACCCAGTAACACAGACACACATGGACACCAATTAACACAGACACACACTGACACCCGGTAACACAAACAAACACTCTGACACCCAGTGACACAGACACACACTGACACCCAGTATCAAAGACATACACTGACACCCAGTAACACAGACACACACTGACACCAAGTAACAAAGAAATACACTGACACCCAGTAACAAAGACACACACTTACACCAAGTAACAAAGACATACACTGACACCAAGTAACAAAGACACACACTTACACCAAGTAACAAAGACATACACTGACACCCAGTAACAAAGACAGACACTGATACCAAGTCACAAAGACATACACTGATACCCAGTAACGCAGACACACACTGACACCAAGTAACAAAGACATACACTTGCACCAGGTAACAAAGACACACACTTACACCAAGTAACACAGACATACACTGACACCAAGTAACAAAGACATACACTTACACCAAGTAACAAAGACATACACTGACACCAAGTCACAAAGACATAGACTGATACCCAGTAACACAGACGCACACTTACATCAAGAAACATAGACATACACTGACACCAAGTAACAAAGACAAAACTGATACCCAGTAGCACAGACACACAGTTACACCAAGTAACAGAGACAGACACTGATACCCAGTAACACGGACACACACTTACACCAAGTAACAAAGACATACACTGACACCCAGTAACACACACTGATACACAGTAACAAAGACATACACTGAGAGCCAGGAACACAGACACACACTGACACCAAGACACAAAGACGTGCACTGATACCCAGTAACACAGACACACAATTACACCAAGTCACAAAGGCACACACTTAGACCAAGTAACACAGACATACACTTACACCAAGTTACACAGACATACACTGATACCCAGTAACACAGACACACACTTACACCAAGTAACAAAGACAGACACTGATACCCAGTAACACAGACAAACACTTACAACAAGTAACAAAGACATACACTGACACCCACTAACAAAGACATGCACTGACACCCAGTAACACAGACACACTCGGACACCAAGTAACAAAGACACACACTTACACCAAGTAACACAGACACACACTGACACCCAGTAACACACACTGATACACAGTAACAAAGACATACACTGACACCCAGGAACAAAGACACACACTGACACCAAGTAACAAAGATATACACTGACACCAAGTAACAAAGACACTCACTTACACCAAGTAACGAAGACACACACTTACACCAAGTAACACAGACATACACTGACACCAAGTAACAAAGACAGACAATTGCACCAAGTAACAAAGACATACACTTACACCAAGTATTTTGACATACACTGACACCAAGTAACAAAGACATTCACTGATACCCAGTAACACAGACACACCCTTACACCAAGTAACAAACACATACACTGACACCCAGTAAAAAAGACATACACTGACACCCGCTAACACAGACACACACTTACACCAAGTAACAAAGACATACACTGACACCCAGTAACACAGACACACACGGACACGAAGTAACAAAGACACACACTTACACCAAGTAACACAGACACACACTTACACCAAGTAACAAAGACGTACAATGACACCCAGTAACACAGACACACACGGACACCAAGTAACTAAGATACACACTTACACCAAGTAACACAGACACACACTGACAGCCAGTAACACAGACACACACTTACACCAAGTAACAAAGACATACACTGACACCCAGTAACAAAGACCCACACTTGCACCAAGTAACAAAGACATACACTGACACCCAGTAACAAAGACATACACTGACACCCAGTAACACAGACTCACATGGACACCAAGTAACACAGACACACACTGACACCCGGTAACACAAACAAACACTCTGACACCCAGTGACACAGACACACACTGACACCCAGTATCAAAGACATACACTGACACCCAGTAACACAGACACACACTGACACCCAGTATCAAAGACATACACTGACACCCAGTAACACAGACACACACTGACACCAAGTAACAAAGAAATACACTGACACCCAGTAACAAAGACACACACTTACACCAAGTAACAAAGACATACACTGACACCCAGTAACAAAGACAGACACTGATACCAAGTAACACAGACACACACTTACACCAAGTAACAAAGACAGACACTGAAATCCAGTAACACAGACAAACACTTACAACAAGTAACAAAGACATACACTGACACCCACTAACAAAGACATGCACTGACACCCAGTAACACAGAGACACACGGACACCAAGTAACAAAGACACACACTTACACCAAGTAACACAGACATACACTGACACCAAGTAACAAAGACATACACTGATACCCAGTAACACAGACACACACTTACACCAAGTAACAAAGACAGACACTGATACCCAGTAACACAGACAAACACTTACAACAAGTAACAAAGACATACACTGACACCCAATAACAAAGACATGCACTGACACCCAGTAACACAGACACACACGGACACCAAGTAACAAAGACACACACTTACACCAAGTAACACAGACACACACTGACACCCAGTAACACACACTGATGCACAGTAACAAAGACATACACTGACACCCAGGAACAAAGACACACACTGACACCAAGTAACAAAGACACACACTTTCACCAAGTAACAAAGATATACAATGACACCAAGTAACAAAGACACTCACTTACACCAAGTAACGAATACACACACTTACACCAAGTAACACAGACATACACTGACACCAAGTAACAAAGACAGACAATTGCACCAAGTAACAAAGACATACACTTACACCAAGTATTTTGACATACACTGACACCAAGTAACAAAGACATTCACTGATACCCAGTATCACAGACACACCCTTACACCAAGTAACAAACACATACACTGACACCCAGTAAAGAAGACATACACTGACACCCGCTAACACAGACACACACTTACACCAAGTAACAAAGACATACACTGACACCCAGTAACACAGACACACACGGACACGAAGTAACAAAGACACACACTTACACCAAGTAACACAGACACACACTGACACCCAGAAACACAGACACACACTTACACCAAGTAACACAGACATACACTGACACCAAGGAACAAAGACATACACTGACACCCAGTAACACACACTGATACACAGTAACAAAGACATACACTGACACCCAGAAACACAGACACACACTGACACCAAGTCACAAAGACATGCACTGTGACCCAGTAACACAGACACACACTTACACCAAGTAACAAAGACACACACTTACACCAAGTAACACAGACATACACTGACACGAAGTGACAAAGACAGACAATTGCACCAAGTAACAAAGACATACACTTACACCAAGTCACAACGACACACACTGACACCCATTAACAATGACATACACTGATACCCAGTAACACAGACACACACTTACACCAAGTAACACAGACATACACTGACACCAAGTAACAAAGACATACACTGATACCCAGTAACACAGACACACACTTATACCAAGTAACAAAGACAGACACTGATACCCAGTAACACAGGCAAACACTTACACCAAGTAACAAAGACACACACTTACAACAAGTAACAAAGACATACACTTACACCAAGTAACAAAGACACACACTTACACCAAGTAACACAGACATACACTTACACCAAGTAACAAAGACATACAATTGCACCAAGTAACAAAGACATACACTTACACCAAGTATTTTGACATACACTGACACCAAGTAACAAAGACATACACTGATACCCAGTAACACAGACACACACTTACACCAAGTAACAAAGACAGACACTGACACCCTTTAACAAAGACATACACTGACACCCAGTCACGCAGACACACACTTACACCAAGTAACAAAGACATACACTGACACCCAGTGACACAGACACACACGGACACCAAGTAACAAAGACACACACTTACACCAAGTAACACAGACACACACTGACACCCAGTAACACAGACACACACTTACACCAAGCAACAAAGACATACACTGACACCCAGTAACAAAGACACACACTTACACCAAGTAACAAAGACATACACTGACACCCAGTAACAAAGACATACACTGTCACCCAGTAACACAGACACACACGGACACCAAGTAGCACAGACACACACTGACACCCGGTAACACAAACAAACATACTGACACCCAGTAACACAGACACACACTGACACCCAGTAACAAAGACATACACTGACATCCAGTAACACAGACACACACTGACACCAAGTAACAAAGACACACACTTACACCAAGTAACAAAGACATACACTGACTCCCAGTAACAAAGACATACACTGATACCAAGTCACAAAGACATACAATGATACCAAGTAACACAGACACGCACTGACACCAAGTAACACAGACATACACTGACACCAAGTAACAACGACATACACTTACACCAAGCAACAAAGACATACACTTACACCAAGTATTTTGACATACATTGACGCCAAGTAACAAAGACATACACTGACACCAAGTCACAAAGACATAGACTGATAACCAGTAACAGAGACATACACTGATAACCAGTAACACAGACACACACTTACACCAAGTAACAAAGACAGACACTGATACCCAGTAACACAGACACACACTTACACCAAGTAACAAAGACATACACTGCCACCCAGTAACACACACTGATACACAGTAACAAAGACATACACTGACACCCAGGAACACAGACACACACTGACACCAAGTCACAAAGACATGCACTGATACCCAGTAACACAGACACACACTTCCACCAAGTAACAAAGACACACACTTACACCAAGTAAAACAGACATACACTGACACCAAGTAACAAAGACAGACAATTGCACCAAGTAACAAACACATACACTTACACCAAGTCACAAAGACACACACTGACACCAAGTAACAAAGACATACACCTGTACCCAGTAACACAGACACACACTTACACCAAGTAACACAGACATACACTGACACCAAGTAACAAAGACATACACTGATACCCAGTAACACAGACACACACTTACACCAAGTAACAAAGACAGACACTGATACCCAGTAACACAGATAAACACTTACACCAAGTAACAAAGACATACACTGACACCCAGAAACAAAGACATACACTGACACCCAGTAACACAGACACACACGGACACCAAGTAACAATGACACACACTTACACCCAGTAACACAGACACACACTGACACCCAGGAACAAAGACACACACTGACACCAAGTAACAAAGACACACACTGACACCAAGTAACAAAGACACACACTTACACCAAGTAACAAAGACACACACTTACACCAAGTAACACAGACATACACTGACACCAAGTAACAAAGACAGACAATTGCACCAAGTAACAAAGACATACACTTACACCAAGTATTTTGACATACACTGACACCAAGTAACAAAGACATACACTGACACCCAGTAACAAAGACATACACTGACACCCAGTAACACAGACACACACTTACACCAAGGAACAAAGACATACACTGACACCCAGTAACACAGACACACACGGACACCAAGTAACAAAGACACACACTTACACCAAGTAACACAGACACACACGTACACCCAGTAACACAGGCACACACTGGGGGGGGGGGGGGGGTGCACTTTGGCGCAGTGGTTAGCACCGCAGCCTCACAGCTCCAGGGACCCGGGTTCGATTCTGGGTACTGACTGTGCGGAGTTTGCAAGTTCTCCCTGTGTCTGCGTGGGTTTCCTCCGGGTGCTCCGCCTTCCTCCCACATGCCAAAGACTTGCAGGTTGATAGGTTAATTGGCCTTCATAAATTGCCCCTAGTATTGGTAGGTGGCAGGGAAATATAGAGGGGCAGGTGGGGATGTGATAGGAATACGGGATTAGTGTAGGATTAGTATAAATGGGTGGTTGATGGTCGGCACAGACTCGGTGGGCCGAAGGTCCTGTCAAAGTGCTGTATCTCGAAACAAAACTAAATACTGACACCTAGTGTCACAGATACACACTGACACCCAGTAACACAAACAAACACACACTGACACCCAGTAACACAGAGAAACACAAATAAACAGTTACAAAGACATGCACTGACACCAAGTAACACAGACACACACTGACACCCAGTAAAAAAGACATTCACTGACACCAAGTCACAAAGACATACACTGATACCAAGTCACAAAGACATACATTGATGCCCAGTAACAAAGACACACACTGACACCAAGTAACAAAGAAATACACTGACACCAAGTAACAAAGACATACACTTACAACAAGTAACAAAGACACACACTTACACCAAGTAACACAGACATACACTGACACCAAGTAACAAATACAGAGAATTACACCAAGTAACAAAGACATACACTTACACCAAGTATTTTGACATACACTGACACCAACGCACAAAGACATACACTGATGCCAAGTCACAAAGACATACACTGTTGCCCAGTAACACAGACACACACTGACACCAAGTAACAAAGACATACACTGACACCAAGTAACAAAGACATACACTTACACCAAGTAACACAGACATACACTGACACCAAGTAACAAAGACAGACAATTACACCAAGTAACAAAGACATACACTTACACCAAGTATTTTGACATACACTGACACCAAGTAACAAAGACATACACTGATACGCAGTCACACAGGCACACACTGAGGGGGTGGGGGGCACATTGGCGCAGTGGTTAGCACCGCAGCCTCACAGCTCCAGTGACCCGGGTTCGATTCTGGGTGCTGCCTGTGCGGATTTTGCAAGTTCTCCCTGTGTCTGCGTGGGTTTCATCCCGGTGCTCCGGTTTCTTCCCACATGCCAAAGACTTGCAGGTTGATAGGTTAATTGGCCATCATAAATTGCCCCTAGGATAGGTAGGTGGTAGGGAAATATATAGGGATAGGTGGGGATATGATAGGAATACGGGATTAGTGTAGGATTAGTATAAATGGGTTGTTGATGGTCGGCACAGACTCGGTGGGCCGAAGGGCCTGTTTAAGTGCTGTATCTCGAAACTAAACTAAGTACTGACACCTAGTGTCACAGACACACACTGACACCCAGTAACACAAACAAACACACACTGACACCCAGTAACACAGAGAAACACTGATACCGAGTAACACAGACACACACTTACACCAAGTAAAAAAGACATACACTGACACCAAGTAACAAAGACATACACTGATACCTAGTAACACAGACACACACTTACACCAAGTAACAAAGACATACAGTGATACCCAGTTACACAGACACACACTTACTCCAAGTAACACAGACACACACAGACACCAAGTAACAAAGACATACACTGATACCCAGTAACACAGACACACACTTGCACCAAGTAACAAAGACATACACTGACACCAAGTAACAAAGACATACACTTACACCAAGTAAAAAAGACATGCACTGACAGCAAGTAACAAAGACATACACTGATACCCAGTAACACAGACAAACACTTACACCAAGTAACAAAGACAGACACTGATACCCAGTAACACAGACATACACTGACACCAAGTAGCAAAGACAAACACTTACACCAAGTAACAAAGACATACACTGACACCAAGTAACAAAGACATACAATGACACCAAGTAACAAAGACATACACTTCCACCAAGTAACACAGACATACACTGAAACCAAGTAACAAAGACATACACTTACACCAAGTAACAAAGACATACACTCACACCAAGTAACAACGACATACATTTACACCAAGTAACACAGACATACACTGACACCAAGTAACAAATACAAACACTGACACCAAGTAACAAAGACACAAGCTTACACCAAGTAACACAGACATACACTGACACCAAGTATCAAATACAGACACTGACACCAAATAACAAAGACATACACTTACACCAAGTAACAAAGACATACACTGATACCCAGTAACACAGACACACACTTACACCAAGTAACAAAGACGTACACTGACACCCAATAACAAAGACACACACTGACACCGAGTAACAAAGACCTCCACTGACACAAATTAACAAAGACATACACTGATCCCCAGTAACAAAGACACACACTTACACCAAGTGACAAAGACATACACTGACACCAAGTAACAAAGACATACACTGTTACCCAGTAACTCAGACACACACTTACACCAAGTAACAAAGACTTACGCTGATACCCTGGAAAACAGACATACACAGACACCAACTAACAAAGACATACACTGATACCCAGTAACACAGACAAACACTTACACCAAGTAACAAAGACATACACTGACACCCAGTAACACAGAGAAACACTAATAAACAGTACCAAAAACATACACTGATACCCAGTAACACAGACACACACTGACACCCAGTAACAAAGACATACACTGACACCAAGTCACAAACACATACACTGACACCAAGTAACAAAGACATACGCTTACACGAAGTAACAAAGACATACACTGATACCCGGTAACACAAACACACACTTACACCAAGTATCACAGACATACACAGACACCAACTAACAAAGACATACACTGATACCCAGTAACACAGACAAACACTTACACCAAGTAACAAAGACATACACCGACACCAAGTAACAAATACATACACTTACACAAAATAACACAGGCACACACTGACACCAAGTAACAATGACATACACTGATACCCAGTAACACAGACACACACTTACAACAAGTAACAAAGACATACACTGACACCAAGTAACAAAGACATACACTGACACCAAGAAACAAAGGCATACACTGACACCCAGTAACAAAGATATACACTGACATCCAGTAACACAGACACACACGGACACCAAGTAACAAAGACATACACTGACACCAAGTAACACAGACTCACACGGACACCAAGTAACAAAGACACACACTTACACCAAGTAACAAAGAGATACACTGACACCAAGTAACAAAGACATACACTGACACCAAGTATCACAGACAGACACAGACACCAAGTAACAACGACATACACCGACACCAAGTAACAAATACATACACTTACACCAAATAACACAGACATACACTGACACCAAGTTACACAGACATACACTGACACCAAGTAACAAAGACATCCACTGATACCCAGTAACACAGACACACACTTGCACCAAGTAACACAGACATACACTGACACCAAGTAACAAAGACATACATTGATACCCAATAACACAGACACACACTTACACCAAGTAACAAAGACAGACAATGACACCAAGTAACAAAGACATACACATATACCCAGTAACACAGACACACACTTACACCAAGTCACAGAGACATACACTGACACCAAGTAACAAAGGCACACACTTACACCTAGTAACAAAGACATGCACTGACACCAAGCAACAAAGACGTACACTTACACCAAGTAAAAAAGACATGCACTGACACCAAGTAACAAAGACACACACTTACACTAAGTACACAGAAATACACTGACACCAAGTAACAAAGACATACACTGATACCCAGTCACACAGTCACACACTTTCACCAAGTTACAAAGACAGACACTGGCACCCAGTAACAAAGACATACACTGATACCCAGTGACACAGACACACACCAACACCAACTCACAAAGACATACACAGACACCAAGTAACAAAGACATACACTGTTACCCAGTAACACAGGCACACACTTACACCAAGTAACAAAGACATACACTGATACCCAGCCACACAGACACACACTTACACCAAGTATCACAGACATACACAGACACCAAGTAACAAAGACAGACACTGATGCCCAGGAACACAGACATACACTTACACCAGGTAAAAAAGATATACACTGACACCAAGTAACAAAGGCATACACTGATTCCCTGTAACACAGACACACACTTACACCAAGTAACAAAGACAGACACTGATACCCAGTAACACAGACATACACTGACACCAAGTAACAAAGACATACACTTACACCCACGAACACAGACATTCACAGACACCAACTAACAAAGATATACACTGATACCCAGTAACACAGACAAACACTTACACCAAGTAACAAAGACATACACTGATACCCAGTAACACAGACACACACTTACACCAAGGAACAAAGACATACACTGACACCAAGTCACAAAGACACACACTGACACCCAGTAACACAGAGAAACACTAATAAACAGTAACAAAGACATACACTTGATACCCAGTAACACAGACACACACTGACACCCAGTAACAAAGACATACACTGACACCAAGTAACAAAGACACACACTGACACCAGGTAACAAAGACATACACAGACACCAAGTAACGAAGACATACACTGATACCCAGTAACACAGACACACACTTACACCAAGTAACAAAGACATACACTGATACCCAGTAACACAGACAAACAAATACACCAAGTAACAAAGACATACACTGACACCAAGTAACAAAGACATACACTTACACCAAGTAACACAGACATACACTGACACCAAGTAACAAATACAAACACTGACACCAAGTAACAAAGACACAAGCTTACACCAAGTAACACAGACATACACTGACACCAAGTATCAAATACAGACACTGACACCAAATAACAAAGACATACACTTACACCAAGTAACAAAGACAAACACTGATACCCAGTAACACAGACACACACTTACACCAAGTAACAAAGACAGACATTGATACCCAGTAACAGAGACACACACTTACACCAAGTCACAAAGACGTACACTGACACCCAATAACAAAAACACACACTGACACCGAGTAACAAAGACGTCCACTGACACAAGTTAACAAAGACATACACTGATACCCAGTAACAAAGACACACACTTACACCAAGTAACAAATACATACACTGACACCAAGTAACAAAGACATACACTTACACCAAGTAACAAAGACATACACTGACACCAAGTAACAAAGACATACACTGATACCCAGTAACTCAGACACACACTTACACCAAGTAACAAAGACATACACTGATACCCAGGAACACAGACATACACAGACACCAACTAACAAAGACATACACTGATACCCAGTAACACAGACAAACACTTACACCAAGTAACAAAGACATACACTGACACCCAGTAACACAGAGAAACACTAATAAACAGTGACAAAGACATACACTGATACCAGTAACACAGACACACACTGACACCCAGTAACAAAGACATACACTGACACCAAGTCACAAACACATACACTGACACCAAGTAACAAAGACATACGCTTACACGAAGTAACAAAGACATACACTGATACCCGGTAACACAAACACACACTTACACCAAGTATCACAGACATACACAGACACCAACTAACAAAGACATACACTGATACCCAGTAACA
This sequence comes from Heterodontus francisci, assembly GCF_036365525.1. Classification (NCBI taxonomy): domain Eukaryota; kingdom Metazoa; phylum Chordata; class Chondrichthyes; order Heterodontiformes; family Heterodontidae; genus Heterodontus; species Heterodontus francisci. The sequence continues at coordinate 64,385,914 of NC_090391.1, forward strand.
CAGACAAACACTTACACCAAGTAACAAAGACATACACCGACACCAAGTAACAAATACATACACTTACACAAAATAACACAGGCACACACTGACACCAAGTAACAATGACATACACTGATACCCAGTAACACAGACACACACTTACACCAAGTAACAAAGACATACACTGACACCAAGTAACAAAGACATACACTGACACCAAGAAACAAAGACATACACTGACATCCAGTAACACAGACACACACGGACACCAAGTAACAAAGACATACAATGACACAAAGTAACAAAGACATACACTGACACCCAGTAACAAAGACACACACTGACACCAAGTAACAAAGACATACACTGACACCAAGTAACACAGACACACACGGACACCAAGTAACAAAGACGTACACTTACACCAAGTAACAAAGAGATACACTGACACCAAGTAACAAAGACATACACTGATACCCAGTAGCACAGACAAACACTAACACGAAGTAACAAAGACATACACTGATACCCGGTAACACAGACACACACTTGCACCAAGTATCACAGACAGACACAGACACCAAATAACACAGACATACACTGACACCAAGTAACAAAGATATACACTTACACCAACTAACAAAGACACACACTTACACCAAGTTACACAGACATACACTGACACAAAGTAACAAAGACATACACTGACACCCAGTAACAAAGACACAAACTGACACCAAGTAACAAAGACATACATTGACACCAAGTAACACAGACACACACGGACACCAAGTAACAAAGACACACACTTACACCAAGTAACAAAGAGATACACTGACACCAAGTAACAAAGACATACACTGATACCCAGTAGCACAGACACACACTTACACGAAGTAACAAAGACATACACTGATACCCGGTAAAACAGACACACAGTTACACCAAGTATCACAGACAGACACAGACACCAACTAACAAAGACATACACTGATACCCAGGAGCACAGACACACACTTACACCAAGTAACAACGACATACACCGACACCAAGTAACAAATACATACACTTACACCAAATAACACAGACATACACTGACACCAAGTAACAAAGATATACACTTACACCAACTAACAAAGACACACACTTACACCAAGTTACACAGACATACACTGACACCAAGTAACAAAGACATACACTGATACCCAGTAACACAGACACACACTTACACCAAGTAACACAGACATGCACTGACACCAAGTAACAAAGACATACACTGATACCCAATAACACAGACACACACTTACACCAAGTAACAAAGACAGACAATGACACCAAGTAACAAAGACATACACATATACCCAGTAACACAGACACACACTTACACCAAGTAACAGAGACATACACTGACACCAAGTAACAAAGGCACACACTTACACCTAGTAACAAAGACATGCACTGACACCAAGCAACAAAGACGTACACTTACACCAACTAAAAAAGTCATGCACTGACACCAAGTAACAAAGACACACACTTACACTAAGTACACAGAAATACACTGACACCAAGTAGAATGAGAATTAGAATTAGAATATTACAGCGCAGTACAGGCCCTTCGGCCCTTGATGTTGCGCCGATCATCTGACCTACACTATTCCATTTACATCCATATGTCTATCCAATGACCACTTAAATGCCCTTAAAGTTGGCGAGTCTACTACTGTTGCAGGCAGGGCGTTCCACGCCCCTACTACTCTCTGCATAAAGAAACTACCTCTGACATCTGTCCTCTATCTTTCACCCCTCAACTTAAAGCTATGTCCCCTCGTGTTTGCCATCCTCATCCGAGGAAAAAGACTCTCACTATCCACCCTATCTAACCCTCTGATTATCTTGTATGTCTCTATTAAGTCACCTCTCCTCCTCCTTCTGTCTAACGAAAACAACCCCAAGTCCCTCAGCCTTTCCTCGTAAGACCTTCCTTCCATACCAGGCAACATCCTAGTAAATCTCCTCTGCACCCTTTCCAAAGCTTCGACATCCTTCCTATAATGCGGTGACCAGAACTGCATGCAATACTCCAGGTGCGGCCTCACCAGAGTTTTGGACAGCTGCATCATGACCCCGTGGCTCTGAAACTCGATCCCCCTACTAATAAAGGCTAACACACCATATGCCTTCTTAATAGCCCTATTAACCTGGGTAGCAACTTTCAGGGATTTATGTACCTGGATACCAAGATCTCTCTGCTCATCTACACTACCAAGAATCTTCCCATTAGCCCAGTACTCTGCATTGCTGTTACTCCTTCCAAAGTGAATCACCTCACACTTCTCCGCATTAAACTCCATTTGCCATCTCTCAGCCCAGCTCTGCAGCCTATCTATGTCCCTCTGTACCCTACAACACCCTTCGACACTATCCACAACTCCACCGACCTTCGTGTCATCCGCAAATTTACTAACCCACCCTTCTACACCCTCATCCAGGTCGTTTATAAAAATGACAAACAGCAGTGGCCCCAAAACAGAACCTTGCGGTACACCACTAGTAACTAAACTCCAGGATGAACATTTGCCATCAACCACCACCCTCTGTCTTCTTTCAGCTAGCCAATTTCTGATCCAAAGCTCTAAATCACCTTCAACCCCATACTTCCGTATTTTCTGCAATAGCCTACCGTGGGGAACCTTATCAAACGCCTTACTGAAATCCATATACACCACATCCACTGCTTTACCCTCATCCACCTGTTTGGTCACCTTCTTGAAAAACTCAATAAGGTTTGTGAGGCACGACCAACCTTTCACAAAACCGTGCTGACTATCGCAAATGAACTTATTCCTTTCAAGATGATTATAAATCCTGTCTCTTATAACCTTTTCCAACATTTTACCCACAACCGAAGTAAGGCTCACAGGTCTATAATTACCAGGGCTGTCTCTACTCCCCTTCTTGAACAAGGGGACAACATTTGCTATCCTCCAGTCCTTCGGCACTACTCCTGTCGACAATGACGACTTGAAGATCAACAACAACGGCTCTGCAATCTCCTCCCTGGCTTCCCAGAGAATCCTAGGATAAATCCCATCGGGCCCAGGGGACTTATCTATTTTCACTCTTTCCAAAATTGCTAACACCTCCTCCTTGTGAATCTCAATCCCATCTAGAATAGTAGGCTGTATTTCAGTCATCTCCTCGGCAACATTTTCTTTCTCTACTGTAAATACTGACGAAAAACTTTCTCTACTGTAAATACTGACGAAAAGTAACAAAGACATACACTGATACCCAGTCACACAGTCACACAATTACACCAAGTAACAAAGACAGACACTGGTACCCAGTAACAAAGACATACACTGATACCCAGTAACACAGACACACACTTACACCAAGTAACAAAGACAGACACTGGCACCCAGTAACAAAGACATACACTGATACCCAGTGACACAGACACACACCAACACCAACTCACAAAGACATACACAGACACCAAGTAACAAAGACATACACTGTTACCCAGTAACACAGGCACACACTTACACCAAGTAACAAAGACATACACTGATACCCAGCCACACAGACACACACTTACACCAAGTATCACAGACATACACAGACACCAAGTAACAAAGACATACACTGAAACCCAGTAACACAGACATACACTTACACCAAGTGAAAAAGACATACACTGACACCAAGTAACAAAGACATACACTGATACCCTGTAACACAGACACATACTTACACCAAGTAACAAAGACAGACACTGATACCCAGTAACACAGACATACACTGACACCAAGTAACAAAGACATACACTTACACCCAGGAACACAGACATACACAGAGACCAACTAACAAAGATATACACTGATACCCAGTAACACAGACAAACACTTACACCAAGTAACAAAGACATACACTGATACCCAGTAACACAGACACACACTTACACCAAGTAACACAGACATACACTGACACCAAGTCACAAAGACACACACTGACACCCAGTAACACAGAGAAACACTAATAAACAGTAACAAAGACAAAGACTTGATACCCAGTAACACAGACACACACTGACACCCAGTAACAAAGACATACACTGACACCAAGTAACAAAGACACACACTGACACCAGGTAACAAAGACATACACAGACACCAAGTAACGAAGACATACCCTGATACCCAGTATCACAGACATACACAAACACCAACTAACAAAGACATACACTGACACCCAGTAACACAGACAAACACTTACACCAAGAAACAAAGACATACACCGACACCAAGTAAAACATACATACACTTACACAAAATAACACAGACATACACTGACACCAAGTAAGAAAGATATACACTTACACCAAGTAACAAAGGCACTCACTTACACCAGGTTACACAGACATACACTGACACCAAGTAACAAAGACATGCACTTACACCAAGTAACAAAGACATACACTGATACCCAGTCACACAGACACACACTTACACCAAGTAACAAAGACAGACAATGACACCAAGTAACAAAAACATACACTGATACCCAGTAACACAGACACACACTTACACCAAGTAACAGAGACATACACTGACACCTGGTAACAAAGGCATACACTTACACCAAGTAACAAAGACATGCACTGACACCAAGTAACAAAGACACACACTTACACTAAGTAACAAAGACAGACAATGACACCAAGTAACAAAGACATACACTGATACCCATTAACACAGACACAAACTTACACCAAGTAACCGAGACATACACTGACACCAGGTAACAAAGGCATACACTTACACCAAGTGACAGATACATACACTGACACCAAGTAACAAAGACATACACTTACACCAAGTAACACAGACATACACTGGCACCAAGTAACAAAGACACACACTTACACTAAGTACACAGACTTACACTGACTCCAAGTAACAAAGACATACACTGATACCCAGTAACACAGACACACACTTACACCAAGTAATAAAGACAGACACTGGTACCCAGTAACAAAGACATACACTGATACCCAGTAACACAGACACACACTAACACCAAGTCACAAAGACATACACAGACACCCAGTAACAAATACAAACACTGACACCCAGTAACAAAGAAACACACTGACACCAAGTATACAAAGACATACACAGACACCAAGTAACAAAGACATACACTGATACCCAGTAACACAGACACACACTTACACCAAGTAACAAAGATATACACTGATACCCAGCCACATAGACACACACTTACACCAAGTATCACAGACATACACAGACACCAAGTAACAAAGACATACACTGATACACAGTAACACAGACACACACTTACACCAAGTAACAAAGACATACACTGTTACCCAGTTACACAGACACACACGTACTCCAAGTAACGAAGACACACACAGACACCAAGTAACAAAGACATACACTGATACCCAGTAACACAGACACACACTTACACCAAGTAACAAAGACATACACTGACACCAAGTAACAAAGTCATACACTTACACCAAGTAAAAAAGACATACACTGACACCAAGTAACAAAGACATACACTGATACCCAGTAACACAGACACACACTTACAGCAAGTAACAAAGACAGGCACTGATACCCAGTAACACAGACATACACTGACACCAAGTAGCAAAGACATACACTTACACCAAGTAACAAAGACATACACTGACACCAAGTAACAAAGACAGACACTGACACCAAGTAACAAAGACACACACTTACACCAAGTAACACAGACATACACTGACACCAAGTAACAACGTCATACACTGATACCCAGTAACACAGACACACACTTACACCAAGTAACACAGACACACACTGACACCAAGTAACAAAGACATACACTGATACCCAGTAACACAGACACACACTTACACCAAGTAACACAGACATACACTGACACCAAGTAACAAAAACATACACTGACAGCCAGTAACAGAGACATGCACTGACACCAAGTAACAAAGACATTCACTGATCCCCAGAAACACAGACACACACTGACACCAAGTAACAAAGACATACACTGACACCAAGTAACAAAGACACTCACTGACACCAGGAAACAAAGACATACACAGACACCAAGTAACGAAGACATACACAGATACCCAGTAACACAGACACACACTTACACCAAGTAACAAAGACATACACTGATACCCAGTAACACAGACAAACAAATACACCAAGTAACAACGACATACACCGACACCAAGTAACAAATACATACACTTACACCAAATAACACAGACATACACTGACACCAAGTAACAAAGATATACACTTACACCAACTAACAAAGACACACACTTACACCAAGTTACACAGACATACACTGATACCCAGTAACACAGACATACACTGATACCCAGTAACACAGAAACACTGTTACACCAAGTAACAAAGACAGACAATGACACCAAGTAACAAAGACATACACTGATACCCATTAACACAGACACACACTTACACCAAGTAACAGAGACATGCACTGACACCAAGTCACAAACACATACACTGACACCAAGTAACAAAGACATACGCTTACACGAAGTAACAAAGACATACACTGATACCCGGTAACACAAACACACACTTACACCAAGTATCACAGACATACACAAACACCAACTAACAAAGACATACACTGACACCCAGTAACACAGACAAACACTTACACCAAGTAACAAAGACATACACTGATACCCATTAACACAGACACACACTTACACCAAGTAACAGAGACATGCACTGACACCAAGTCACAAACACATACACTGACACCAAGTAACAAAGACATACGCTTACACGAAGTAACAAAGACATACACTGATACCCGGTAACACAAACACACACTTACACCAAGTATCACAGACATACACAAACACCAACTAACAAAGACATACACTGACACCCAGTAACACAGACAAACACTTACACCAAGTAACAAAGACATACACCGACACCAAGTAACAAATACATACACTTACACAAAATAACACAGACATACACTGACACCAAGTAACAAATATATACACTTACACCAAGTAACAAAGGCACTCACTTACACCAAGTTACACAGACATACACTGACACCAAGTAACAAAGACATGCACTTGCACCAAGTAAGAAAGACACACACTTACACCAAGTAACACAGACCTACACTGACACCAAGTAACAAAGACATACACTGATACGCAGCAACACAGACACACTCTTACACCAAGTAACAAAGACAGACACTGATACCCAGTAACAAAGACATGCACTGACATCCAGTAACAAAGACACACACTGACACCAAGTAACAAAGACATACACTTACACAAAGTAACAAAGACATACACTGACACCCAGTAACAAAGACATGCACTGACACCCAGTAACAAAGACACACACTGACACCAAGTAACAAAGCCATACACTGATACCCAGTAACGCAGACACACAATTACAGCAAGTAACAAAGACATACACAGACACCAATTAACAAAGACATACACTGATACCCAGTTACACAGACACACACTTACACCAAGTAAAAAAGACATACACTGACACCAAGTAACAAAGACATACACTGATACCCAGAAACACAGACACACACTGACACCAAGTAACAAAGACATACACTGATACCCAGTTACACAGACACAAACTTACTCCAAGTAACGAAGACACACACAGACACCAAGTAACAAAAAGATACACTGATACCCAGTAACACAGACACACACTTACACCAAGTAACAAAGACATACACTGACACCAAGTAACAAAGACACACACTTACACCAAGTAAAAAAGACATGCACTGACACCAAGTAACAAAGACATACACTGATACCCAGTAACACAGACACACACTTACACCAAGTAACAGAGACATGCACTGACACCAAGTCACAAACACATACACTGACACCAAGTAACAAAGACATACGCTTACACGAAGTAACAAAGACATACACTGATACCCGGTAACACAAACACACACTTACACCAAGTATCACAGACATACACAAACACCAACTAACAAAGACATACACTGACACCCAGTAACACAGACAAACACTTACACCAAGTAACAAAGACATACACTGATACCCATTAACACAGACACACACTTACACCAAGTAACAGAGACATGCACTGACACCAAGTCACAAACACATACACTGACACCAAGTAACAAAGACATACGCTTACACGAAGTAACAAAGACATACACTGATACCCGGTAACACAAACACACACTTACACCAAGTATCACAGACATACACAAACACCAACTAACAAAGACATACACTGACACCCAGTAACACAGACAAACACTTACACCAAGTAACAAAGACATACACCGACACCAAGTAACAAATACATACACTTACACAAAATAACACAGACATACACTGACACCAAGTAACAAATATATACACTTACACCAAGTAACAAAGGCACTCACTTACACCAAGTTACACAGACATACACTGACACCAAGTAACAAAGACATGCACTTGCACCAAGTAAGAAAGACACACACTTACACCAAGTAACACAGACCTACACTGACACCAAGTAACAAAGACATACACTGATACGCAGCAACACAGACACACTCTTACACCAAGTAACAAAGACAGACACTGATACCCAGTAACAAAGACATGCACTGACATCCAGTAACAAAGACACACACTGACACCAAGTAACAAAGACATACACTTACACAAAGTAACAAAGACATACACTGACACCCAGTAACAAAGACATGCACTGACACCCAGTAACAAAGACACACACTGACACCAAGTAACAAAGCCATACACTGATACCCAGTAACGCAGACACACAATTACAGCAAGTAACAAAGACATACACAGACACCAATTAACAAAGACATACACTGATACCCAGTTACACAGACACACACTTACACCAAGTAAAAAAGACATACACTGACACCAAGTAACAAAGACATACACTGATACCCAGAAACACAGACACACACTGACACCAAGTAACAAAGACATACACTGATACCCAGTTACACAGACACAAACTTACTCCAAGTAACGAAGACACACACAGACACCAAGTAACAAAAAGATACACTGATACCCAGTAACACAGACACACACTTACACCAAGTAACAAAGACATACACTGACACCAAGTAACAAAGACACACACTTACACCAAGTAAAAAAGACATGCACTGACACCAAGTAACAAAGACATACACTGATACCCAGTAACACAGACACACACTTACACCAAGTAACAAAGACAGACACTGATACCCAGTAACACAGACATACACTGACACCAAGTAGCAAAGACATACACTGACATCAAGTAACAAAGACATACACTTACAACAAGTTACAAAGACAGACACAGACATCAAGTAACAAAGACACAGACTTACACCAAGTAACACAGACATACACTGACACCAAGTAACAAAGACATACACTTACACCAAGTAACAAAGACATACACTGACACCAAGTAACAACGACATACACTGATACCCAGTAACACAGACACACACTTGCACCAAGTTACACAGACATACACTGATACCAAGGAACAAAGACATACACTGATACCCAGTAACACAGACACACACTTACACCAAGTAACAAAGACAGACAATGACACCAAGTAACAAAGACATACACTGATACCCAGTAACACAGACACACACTTGCACCAAGTAACAGAGACATACACTGACACCTGTTAACAAAGGCATACACTTACACCAAGTAACAACGACATGCACTGACACCAAGTAACAAAGACACACACTTACACTAAGTAACAAAGACAGACAATGACACCATGTAACAAAGACATACACTGATACCCATTAACACAGACACACACTTACACCAAGTAACCGAGACATACACTGACACCAGGTAACAAAGGCATACACTTACACCAAGTAACACAGACAGACACTGACACCAAGTAACAAGGACACACACTTACACTAAGTACACAGACTTACACTGACTCCAAGTAACAAAGACATACACTGATAGCCAGTAACACAGACACACACTTACACCAAGTAACAAATACAGACACTGGTATCCAGTAACAAAGACATACACTGATACCCAGTAACACAGACACACACTAACACCAAGTCACAAAGACATACACTGACACCCAGTAACAAATACAAACAGTGAAACCCAGTAACAAAGAAACAAACTGACACCAAGTAACAAAGACACACACTGACACCAAGTATACAAAGACATACACAGACACCAAGTAACAAAGACATACACTGATACCCAGTAACACAGACACACACTTACACCAAGTAACAAAGATATACACTGATACCCAGCCACATAGACACACACTTACACCAAGTATCACAGACATACACAGACACCAAGTAACAAAGACATACACTGATACACAGTAACACAGACACACACTTACAGCAAGTAACAAAGACATACACTGTTACCCAGTTACACAGACACACACTTACTCCAAGTAACGAAGACACACACAGACACCAAGTAACAAAGACATACACTGATACCCAGTAACACAGACACACACTTACTCCAAGTAACAAAGACATACACTGACACCAAGTAACAAAGTCATACACTTACACCAAGTAAAAAAGACATACACTGACACCAAGTAACAAAGACATACACTGATACCCAGTAACACAGACACACACTTACAGCAAGTAACAAAGACAGGCACTGATACCCAGTAACACAGACATACACTGACACCAAGTAGCAAAGACATACACTTACACCAAGTAACAAAGACATACACTGACACCAAGTAACAAAGACAGACACTGACACCAAGTAACAAAGACACACACTTACACCAAGTAACACAGACATACACTGACACCAAGTAACAACGTCATACACTGATACCCAGTAACACAGACACACACCTACACCAAGTAACACAGACTTACACTGACACCAAGTAACAAAGACATACACTGATACCCAGTAACACAGACACACACTTACACCAAGTAACACAGACATACACTGACACCAAGTAACAAAAACATACACTGACAGCCAGTAACAGAGACATGCACTGACACCAAGTAACAAAGACATTCACTGATCCCCAGAAACACAGACACACACTGACACCAAGTAACAAAGACATACACTGACACCAAGTAACAAAGACACTCACTGACACCAGGTAACAAAGACATACACAGACACCAAGTAACGAAGACATACACAGATACCCAGTAACACAGACACACACTTACACCAAGTAACAAAGACATACACTGATACCCAGTAACACAGACAAACAAATACACCAAGTAACAACGACATACACCGACACCAAGTAACAAATACATACACTTACACCAAATAACACAGACATACAATGACACCAAGTAACAAAGATATACACTTACACCAACTAACAAAGACACACACTTACACCAAGTTACACAGACATACACTGACACCAAGTGACAAAGACATACACTGATACCCAGTAACACAGACACACACTTACACCAAGTAACACAGACATACACTGACACCAAGTAACAAAGACATGCACTGATACCCAGTAACACAGAAACACACTTACACCAAGTAACAAAGACAGACAATGACACCAAGTAACAAAGACATACACTGATACCCATTAACACAGACACACACTTACACCAAGTAACAGAGACATGCACTGACACCAAGTCACAAACACATACACTGACACCAAGTAACAAAGACATACGCTTACACGAAGTAACAAAGACATACACTGATACCCGGTAACACAAACACACACTTACACCAAGTATCACAGACATACACAAACACCAACTAACAAAGACATACACTGACACCCAGTAACACAGACAAACACTTACACCAAGTAACAAAGACATACACTGATACCCATTAACACAGACACACACTTACACCAAGTAACAGAGACATGCACTGACACCAAGTCACAAACACATACACTGACACCAAGTAACAAAGACATACGCTTACACGAAGTAACAAAGACATACACTGATACCCGGTAACACAAACACACACTTACACCAAGTATCACAGACATACACAAACACCAACTAACAAAGACATACACTGACACCCAGTAACACAGACAAACACTTACACCAAGTAACAAAGACATACACCGACACCAAGTAACAAATACATACACTTACACAAAATAACACAGACATACACTGACACCAAGTAACAAATATATACACTTACACCAAGTAACAAAGGCACTCACTTACACCAAGTTACACAGACATACACTGACACCAAGTAACAAAGACATGCACTTGCACCAAGTAAGAAAGACACACACTTACACCAAGTAACACAGACCTACACTGACACCAAGTAACAAAGACATACACTGATACGCAGCAACACAGACACACTCTTACACCAAGTAACAAAGACAGACACTGATACCCAGTAACAAAGACATGCACTGACATCCAGTAACAAAGACACACACTGACACCAAGTAACAAAGACATACACTTACACAAAGTAACAAAGACATACACTGACACCCAGTAACAAAGACATGCACTGACACCCAGTAACAAAGACACACACTGACACCAAGTAACAAAGCCATACACTGATACCCAGTAACGCAGACACACAATTACAGCAAGTAACAAAGACATACACAGACACCAATTAACAAAGACATACACTGATACCCAGTTACACAGACACACACTTACACCAAGTAAAAAAGACATACACTGACACCAAGTAACAAAGACATACACTGATACCCAGAAACACAGACACACACTGACACCAAGTAACAAAGACATACACTGATACCCAGTTACACAGACACAAACTTACTCCAAGTAACGAAGACACACACAGACACCAAGTAACAAAAAGATACACTGATACCCAGTAACACAGACACACACTTACACCAAGTAACAAAGACATACACTGACACCAAGTAACAAAGACACACACTTACACCAAGTAAAAAAGACATGCACTGACACCAAGTAACAAAGACATACACTGATACCCAGTAACACAGACACACACTTACACCAAGTAACAAAGACAGACACTGATACCCAGTAACACAGACATACACTGACACCAAGTAGCAAAGACATACACTGACACCAAGTAACAAAGCCATACACTGATACCCAGTAACGCAGACACACACTTACAGCAAGTAACAAAGACATACACAGACACCAATTAACAAAGACATACACTGATACCCAGTTACACAGACACACACTTACACCAAGTAAAAAAGACATACACTGACACCAAGTAACAAAGACATACACTGATACCCAGTAACACAGACACACACTGACACCAAGTAACAAAGACATACACTGATACCCAGTTACACAGACACACACATACTCCAAGTAACGAAGACACACACAGACACCAAGTAACAAAAACATACACTGATACCCAGTAACACAGACACACACTTACACCAAGTAAAAAACACATGCACTGACACCAAGTAACAAAGACATACACTGATACCCAGTAACACAGACACACACTTACACCAAGTAACGAAGACAGACACTGATACCCAGTAACACAGACATACACTGACACCAAGTAGCAAAGACATACACTTACACCAAGTAACAAAGACATACACTGACACCAAGTAACAAAGACATACACTTACAACAAGTAACAAAGACAGACACAGACACCAAGTAACAAAGACATACACTTACACCAAGTAACAAAGACATACACTGACACCAAGTAACAACGACATACACTGATACCCAGTAACACAGACACACACTTGCACCAAGTTACACAGACATACACTGATACCAAGTAACAAAGACATACACTGATACCCAGTAACACAGACACACACTTACACCAAGTAACAAAGACAGACAATGACACCAAGTAACAAAGACATACACTGATACCCAGTAACACAGACACACACTTACACCAAGTAACAGAGACATACACTGACACCTGGTAACAAAGGCATACACTTACACCAAGTAACAACGACATGCACTGACACCAAGTAACAAAGACACACACTTACACTAAGTAACAAAGACAGACAATGACACCATGTAACAAAGACATACACTGATACCCATTAACACAGACACTCACTTACACCAAGTAACCGAGACATACACTGACACCAGGTAACAAAGGCATACACTTACACCAAGTAACACAGACATACACTGACACCAAGTAACAAGGACACACACTTACACTAAGTACACAGACTTACACTGACTCCAAGTAACAAAGACATACACTGATAGCCAGTAACACAGACACACACTTACACCAAGTAACAAAGACAGACACTGGTATCCAGTAACAAAGACATACACTGATACCCAGTAACACAGACACACACTAACACCATGTCACAAAGACATACACTGACACCCAGTAACAAATACAAACAGTGAAACCCAGTAACAAAGAAACACACTGACACCAATTAACAAAGACACACACTGACACCAAGTATACAAAATAATACACAGACACCAAGTAACAAAGACATACACTGATACCCAGTAACACAGACACACACTTCCACCAAGTAACAAAGACATACACTGATACCCAGCCACACAGACACACACTTACACCAAGTATCACAGACATACACAGACACCAAGTAACAAAGACATACACTGATACCCCGTAACACAGACACACACTTACACCAAGTAACAAAGACATACACTGATACCCAGTTACACAGACACACACTTCCTCCAAGTAACGAAGACACACACAGACACCAAGTAACAAAGACATACACTGATACCCAGTAACACAGACACACACTCCACCAAGTTACAAAGACATACACTGGCACCAAGTAACAAAGACATACACTTACACCAAGTAAAAAAGACATACACTGACACCAAGTAACAAAGACATACACTGATACCCAGTGACACAGACACACACTTACAGCAAGTAACAAAGACAGACACTGATACCCAGTAAGACAGACATACACTGACACCAAGTAGCAAAGACATACAGTTACACCAAGTAACAATGACAGACACTGACACCAAGTAACAAAGACACACACTTACACCAAGTAACAAAGACACACACTTACACCAAGTAACACAGACATACACTGACACCAAGTAACAAAGACATACACTTACACCAAGTAACAAAGACATACACTGACACCAAGTAACAACGACATACACTGATACCCAGTAACACAGACACACACTTACACCAAGTAACAAAGACATACACTGACACCAAGTAACAAAGACATACACTGATACCCAGAAACACAGACACACACTTACACCAAGTAACACAGACATACACTGACACCAAGTAATAAAGACACACACTGACACCAGGTAACAAAGACATGCACAGACACCAAGTAACGAAGACATACACTGATACCCAGTAACACAGACACACACTTACACCAAGTAACAAAGACATACACTGATACCCAGTAACACAGACACACGCTTACACCAAGTATCACAGACATACAGAGACACCAAGTAACAAAGACATACACTGATACCCAGTAACACAGACACACACTTACACCAAGTAACAAAGACATACACTGACACCAAGTAACAAAGACATACACTTACACCAAGTATACAAAATAATACACAGACACCAAGTAACAAAGACATACACTGATACCCAGTAACACAGACACACACTTACACCAAGTAACAAAGACATACACTGATACCCAGCCACACAGACACACACTTACACCAAGTATCACAGAAATACACAGACACCAAGTAACAAAGACATACACTGATACCCCGTAACACAGACACACACTTACACCAGGTAACAAAGACATACACTGATACCCAGTAACACAGACACACACTAACACCATGTCACAAAGACATACACTGACACCCAGTAACAAATACAAACAGTGAAACCCAGTAACAAAGAAACACACTGACACCAATTAACAAAGACACACACTGACACCAAGTATACAAAATAATACACAGACACCAAGTAACAAAGACATACACTGATACCCAGTAACACAGACACACACTTACACCAAGTAACAAAGACATACACTGATACCCAGCCACACAGACACACACTTACACCAAGTATCACAGACATACACAGACACCAAGTAACAAAGACATACACTGATACCCCGTAACACAGACACACACTTACACCAAGTAACAAAGACATACACTGATACCCAGTTACACAGACACACACTTCCTCCAAGTAACGAAGACACACACAGACACCAAGTAACAAAGACATACACTGATACCCAGTAACACAGACACACACTCCACCAAGTTACAAAGACATACACTGGCACCAAGTAACAAAGACATACACTTACACCAAGTAAAAAAGACATACACTGACACCAAGTAACAAAGACATACACTGATACCCAGTGACACAGACACACACTTACAGCAAGTAACAAAGACAGACACTGATACCCAGTAAGACAGACATACACTGACACCAAGTAGCAAAGACATACAGTTACACCAAGTAACAATGACAGACACTGACACCAAGTAACAAAGACACACACTTACACCAAGTAACAAAGACACACACTTACACCAAGTAACACAGACATACACTGACACCAAGTAACAAAGACATACACTTACACCAAGTAACAAAGACATACACTGACACCAAGTAACAACGACATACACTGATACCCAGTAACACAGACACACACTTACACCAAGTAACAAAGACATACACTGAAACCAAGTAACAAAGACATACACTGATACCCAGAAACACAGACACACACTTACACCAAGTAACACAGACATACACTGACACCAAGTAATAAAGACACACACTGACACCAGGTAACAAAGACATACACAGACACCAAGTAACGAAGACATACACTGATACCCAGTAACACAGACACACACTTACACCAAGTAACAAAGACATACACTGATACCCAGTAACACAGACACACGCTTACACCAAGTATCACAGACATACAGAGACACCAAGTAACAAAGACATACACTGATACCCAGTAACACAGACACACACTTACACCAAGTAACAAAGACATACACTGACACCAAGTAACAAAGACATACACTTACACCAAGTAACACAGACATACACTGACACCAAGTAACAAAGACAAACACTTACACCAACTAACAAAGACACACACTTACACCAAGTAACAAAGACATACACTGACACCAAGTAACAAAGACATACACTTACACCAAGTAACACAGACATACACTGACACCAAGTAACAAATACAAACACTGACACCAAGTAACAAAGACACAAACTTACACCAAGTAACACAGACGTACACTGACACCAAGTATCAAAGACATACACTGACAGCAAGTAACAAAGACATACACTTACACCAAGTAACAAAGACATACACTGATACCCAGTAACACAGACACACACTTACACCAAGTAACAAAGACAGACACTGATATCCAGTAACAGAGACAGACACTTACACCAAGTCACAAAGACATACACTGACACCCAGTAACAAAGACATACACTTACACCAAGTAACAAAGACATACACTGACACCAAGTAACAAAGACATACACTGATACCCAGTAACACAGACACACACTTACACCAAGTAACAAAGACAGACACTGACACCAAGTAGCAAAGACATACACTGACACCAAGTAACAAAGACGAACACTTACACCAACTAACAAAGACACACACTTACACCAAGTAACAAAGACATACACTCACACCAAGTAACAAAGACATACACTTACACCAAGTAACACAGACATACACTGACACCAAGTAACAAATACAAACACTGACACCAAGTAACAAAGACACAAACTTACACCAAGTAACACAGACGTACACTGACACCAAGTATCAAAGACATACACTGACAGCAAGTAACAAAGACATACACTTACACCAAGTAACAAAGACATACACTGATACCCAGTAACAGACACACACTTACACCAAGTAACAAAGACAGACACTGATATCCAGTAACAGAGACACACACTTACACCATGTCACAAAGACATACACTGACACCCAGTAACAAAGACATCACTGACACCCAGTAACAAAGACATACACTGATACCCAGTAACACAGACACACACGTACACCAAGTAACTAAGATATACACTTACACCAAGTAACACAGACATACACTGACACCAAGTAACAAAGACATACAATTACACCAAGTAACACAGGCATACACTGACACCAAGTAACAAATACAAACACTGACACCAAGTAACAAAGACACAAACTTACACCAAGTAACACAGACATACACTGACACCAAGTATCAAAGACATACACTGACAGCAAGTAACCAAGACATACACTTACACCAAGTAACAAAGACATACACTGATACCCAGTAACACAGACACACACTTACACCAAGTAACAAAGACAGACACTGATATCCAGTAACAGAGACACACACTTACACCATGTCACAAAGACATACACTGACACCCAGTAACAAAGACATCACTGACACCCAGTAACAAAGACACACACTGACAACAAGTAACAAAGACATCCACTGACACAAATTAACAAAGACATACACTGATACCCAGTAACAAAGACACACACTTACACCAAGTAACACAGACATACATTGACACCAAGTAACAAAGACATACACTGATAGCCAGTAACACAGACACACAATTACACCAAGTAACAATTACAGACACTGATACCCAGTAACACAGACACACACTTACACCAAGTCACAAAGACATACACTGACACCCAGTAACAAAGACATACACTGACACCCAGTAACAAAGACACACAATGACACCAAGTAACAAAGGCACACACTGACACCAAGTAACAATGACATACACTGATACCCAGTAACACAGACACACACTTACACCAAGTAACAAAGACATACACTGACACCAAGTAACAAAGACATACACTGACACCAAGAAACAAAGGCATACACTGACACCCAGTAACAAAGACATACACTGACATCCAGTAACACAGACACACACGGACACCAAGTAACAAAGGCATACACTGACACAAAGTAACAAAGAGATACACTGACACCAAGTAACAAAGACATACACTGATACCCAGTCGCACAGACACACACTTACACGAAGTAACAAAGACATACACTGATACCCGGTAACACAGACACACACTTACACCAAGTATCACAGACATACACAGACACCAACTAACAAAGACATACACTGATACCCAGTAACACAGACAAACAAATACACCAAGTAACAACGACATACACCGACATCAAGTAACAAATACATACACTTACACCAAATAACACAGACATACACTGACACCAAGTAACAAAGACATACACTTACACCAAGTAACAAAGAGATACACTGACACCAAGTAACAAAGACATACACTGATACCCAGTAACACAGACACACACTTACACGAAGTAACAAAGACATACTCTGATACCCAGCAACACAGACCAACAAATACACCAAGTAACAACGACATACACCGACACCAAGTAACAAATACATACACCTACACCAAATAACACAGACATACACTGACACCAAGTAACAAAGATATACACTTACACCAAGTAACAAAGACATACACTGACACCAAGTAACAACGACATACACTGATACCCAGTAACACAGAAACACACTTACACCAAGTAACAAAGACAGACAATGACACCAAGTAACAAAGACATACACTGATACCCATTAACACAGACACACACTTACACCAAGTAACAGAGACATACACTAACACCAAGTAACAAAGGCATACACTTATACCAAGTAACAAAGACATGCACTGACACCAAGTAACAAAGACGTACACTTACACCAAGTAACAAAGACATGCACTGACACCAAGTAACAAAGACATACACTTACACCAAGTAACAAAGACAGACACTGGTACCCAGTAACAAAGACATACACTGATACCCAGTAACACAGACACACACTTATACGAAGTACACATCATACACTGACACCAAGTAACAAAGATTTACAATTACACACAGTAACACAGACACACACTTACACCAAGTAACAAAGACAGACACTGGTACCCAGTAACAAAGACATACACTGATACCCAGTAACACAGACACACACTTACAACAAGTAACAAAGACAGACACTGGTACCCAGTAACAAAGACACACAAAGATTCCCAGTGACACAGACACACACTAACACCAAGTCACAAAGACATACACAGACACCAAGTAACAAGGACATACACTGATACCCAGTAACACAGGCACACACTTACACCAAGTAACAAAGACATGCACTGATACCCAGCCACACAGACACACACTTACACCAAGTATCACAGACATACACAGACACCAAGTAACAAAGACATACACTGATACCCAGTAACACAGACACACACTTGCACCATGTAACAAAGACATACACTGACACCAAGTAACAATGACAGACACTGATACCCAGTAACACAGACACACACTTACACCAAGTCACAAAGACATACAATGACACCCAGTAATAAAGACATGCACTGACACCAGTAACAAAGACACACAATGACACCAAGTAACAAAGGCACACACTGACACCAAGTAACAATGACATACACTGATACCCAGTAACACAGACACACACTTACACCAAGTAACAAAGACATACACTGACACCAAGTGACAAAGACATTCACTGATACCCAGTAACACAGAAATACACCTATACCAAGTAACAAAGACATACACTGACACCAAGTAACAAAGACATACACTTACACCAAGTAACAAAGGCATACACTGACACCCAGTAACAAAGACATACACTGACACCCAGTAACACAGACACGCACGGACACCAAGTAACAAAGACATACACTGACACCCAGTAACAAAAACATACACTGACACCCAGTAACAAAGACATACACTGACACCAAGTAACAAAGACATTCACTGATCCCCAGGAACACAGACACACACTTACACCAAGTAACAAAGACATACACTGACACCAAGTAACAAAGACACACACTGACACCAAGTAACAAAGACATACACAGACACCAAGTAACGAAGACATACACTGATACCCAATAACACAGACACACACATACACCAAGTAACAAAGACATACACTGATACCCAGTAACACAGGCACACACTTACATCAAGTATCACAGACATACACAGACACCAAGTAACAAAGACATACACTGATACCCA
The DNA here is from genome assembly GCF_036365525.1 of Heterodontus francisci. NCBI lineage: Eukaryota > Metazoa > Chordata > Chondrichthyes > Heterodontiformes > Heterodontidae > Heterodontus > Heterodontus francisci. Next base: position 64,407,361 of record NC_090391.1, read on the forward strand.
GTAACACAGACACACACTTTCACCAAGTAACAGAGACATACACTTACACCAAGTAACACAGACATACACTGACACCAAGTAACAAAGACATACACTTACACCAACTAACAAAGACACACACTGACACCAAGTAGCACAGACATACACTGACACCAAGTAACAAAGACACACACTGACACCAAGTAACAAAGACGCACACTTACACCAAGTAACAAAGAAATACACTGACACCAAGTAACAAAGACAAACACTTACACCAAGTAACACAGACATCCACTGATACCAAGTAACAAATACGTACACTGACACCAAGTAACAAAGACACAAAATTACACCAAGTAACGCAGACATACACTGACACCAAGAATCAAAGACATACACTGACACCAAGTAACAAAGACATAAACTTACACCAAGTAACAAAGACATACACTGATACCCAGTAACACAGACACACACTTACACCAAGTGACAAAGACAGACACTGATACCCAGTAACAGAGACACACACTTACACCAAGTCACAAAGACATACACTGACACCCAGTAACAAAGACACACACTGACACCAAGTAACAAATACATACACTGACACCAAGTAACAAAGAAATACACTGATACCCAGTAACACAGACACACACTTACACGAAGTAACAAAGACATACACTGATACCCGGTAACACAGACAGACACTTCCACCAAGTATCACAGACATAAACAGACACCAACTAACAAAGACATACACTGATAACCAGTAACACAGACAAACACTTACACCAAGTAACAAAGACATACACCGACATCAAGTAACAAATACATACACTTACACGAAATAACACAGACATACACTTACACCAACTAACAAAGACACACAATTACACCAAGTTACACAGACATACACTGACACCAAGTAACAAAGACATAAACTGATACCCAGTAACGCAGACATACACTGACACCAAGTAACAAATACATACACTGATACCCAGTAACAAAGACACACACTTCCACCAAGTAACAAAGACAGACAATAGACACCAAGTATCAAAGACATACACTGATACCCAGTAACACAGACACACACTTACACCAAGTAACAGAGACATACACTGACACCAAGTAACAATGACGTACACTTACACCAAGTAACAAAGACATGCACTGGCACCAAGTAACAAAGACATACACTTACACCAAGTAACACAGACATACTCTGACACCAAGTAACAAAGACACACACTTACACTAAGTACACAGACATACACTGACACCCAGTAACAAAGACATACACTGACACCCAGGAACACAGACACACTCTTACACCAAGTAACAAAGACAGACAGTGGTACCCAGTAACAAAGACATGCACTGATACCCAGTAACAAAGACACACACTTGCACCAAGTCACAAAGACATACACTGACACCCAGTAACAAAGACAAACACTGACACCCAGTAACAAAGAAACACACTGACACCAAGTATACAAAGACATACACAGACACCAAGTAACAAAGACATACACTGATACCCAGTAACACAGACACACACTTACACCAAGTAACAAAGACATACACTGATACCCAGCCACTCAGACACACATTTACACCAAGTATCACAGACATACACAAACACCAAGTAACAAAGACATACACTGATACCCAGTAACACAGACACACACTTACACCATGTAACAAAGACATACACTGACACCAAGTAACACAGACACACACTTACACCAAGTAACAATGAGAGACACTGATACCCAGTAACACAGACACACACTTACACCAAGTCACAAAGACATACACTGACACCCAGTAACAAAGACATATACTGACACCCAGTAACAAAGACACACAATGACACCAAGTAACAAAGTCACACACTGACACCAAGTAACAATGACATACACTGATACCCAGTAACACAGACACACACTTACACCAAGTAACAAAGACATACACTGACACCAAGTAACAAAGACATTCACTGATACCCAGTAACAAAGACACACACATAAACCAAGTAACAAATACATACACTGACACCAAGTAACAAAGACATACACTTACACCAAGTAAGAAAGACATACACTGACACCAAGTCACAAAGACATACACTGATACCCAGTAACACAGACACACACTTACACGAAGTAACAAAGACATACACTGATACCCGGTAACACAGACACACACTTACACCAAGTATCACAGACATACACAGACACCAACTAACAAAGACATACACTGATACCCAGTAACACAGACACACACTTACACCAAGTCACAAAGACATACACTGACACCAAGTAACAAAGACATTCACTGATACCCAGTAACAAAGACACACACATAAACCAAGTAACAAATACATACACTGACACCAAGTAACAAAGACATACACTTACACCAAGTAAGAAAGACATACACTGACACCAAGTCACAAAGACATACACTGATACCCAGTAACAAAGACACACACTTACACGAATTAACAAAGACATACACTGATACCCGGTAACACAGACACACACTTACACCCAGTAACAAAGACACACACTGACACCAAGTAACAAAGACATACACTTACACCAAGTAACAATGACATACACTGACACCCAGTAACAAAGACATGCACTGACACCCAGTAACAAAGACACACACTGACACCAAGTAACAAAGACATGCACTGATACCCAGTCACACAGACACACACTTACACCAAGTAACAAAGACATACACTGACACCAATTAACAAAGATATACACTGATACCCAGTAACACAGACACACACTTACACCAAGTAACAAAGACATACACTGACACCAAGTAACAAAGACATACACTTACACCAAGTAAAAAAGATATACACTGACACCAAGTAACAAAGACATACACTGATACCCAGTAACACAGACACACACTTACACCAAGTAACAAAGACAGACACTGATACCCAGTAACAAAGACATACACTTACACCAAGTATCTAAGACATGCACTGACACCAAGTAGCAAAGACATACACTTACACCAAGTAACAAAGACATCCACTGACATCAAGTAACAAAGACATACATTTACACCAAGTAGCAAAGACATACACTGACACCAAGTAACAAAGACATACACTTACACCAAGTAACAAAGACATACACTGACACCAAGCAACAAAGACATACACTGATACCCAGTAACACAGACACACACTTACACCAAGTAACACAGACATACACTGACACCAAGTAACAAAGACATACACTGATACCCAGTAACACAGACACACATTTACACCAACTAAAAAAGACAGACAATGACACCAAGTAACAAAGACGTACACTGATACCCAGTAACACAGACACACACTTACACCAAGTAACAGAGACATACACTGACACCAAGTAACAAAGGCATACACTTACACCAAGTAACAAAGACATGCTCTGACACCAAGTAACAAAGACGTACACTTACACCAAGTAACAAAGACATACACTGATACCCAGTAACACAGACACACACTTACACCAAGTAACAAAGACATACACTGACACCCAGTAACACAGACACACATTTACACCAAGTAAGAAAGACATACACTGACACCAAGTCACAAAGACATACACTGATACCCAGTAACAAAGACACACACTTACACGAATTAACAAAGACATACACTGATACCCGGTAACACAGACACACAGTTACACCCAGTAACAAAGACACACACTGACACCAAGTAACAAAGACATACACTTACACCAAGTAACAAAGACATACACTGACACCCAGTAACAAAGACTTGCACTGACACCCAGTAACAAAGACACACACTGACACCAAGTAACAAAGACATGCACTGATACCCAGTCACACAGACACACACTTACACCAAGTAACAAAGACATACACTGACACCAATTAACAAAGACATACACTGATACCCAGTAACACAGACACACACTTACACCAAGTAACAAAGACATACACTGACACCAAGTAACAAAGACATACACTTACACCAAGTAAAAAAGATATACACTGACACCAAGTAACAAAGACATACACTGATACCCAGTAACACAGACACACACTTACACCAAGTAACAAAGACAGACACTGATACCCAGTAACAAAGACATACACTTACACCAAGTAGCAAAGACATACACTGACACCAAGTAACAAAGACATACACTTACACCAAGTAACAAAGACATACACTGACACCAAGCAACAAAGACATACACTGATACCCAGTAACACAGACACACACTTACACCAAGTAACACAGACATACACTGACACCAAGTAACAAAGACATACACTGATACCCAGTAACACAGACACACATTTACACCAAGTAAAAAAGACAGACAATGACACCAAGTAACAAAGACGTACACTGATACCCAGTAACACAGACACACACTTACACCAAGTAACAGAGACATACACTGACACCAAGTAACAAAGGCATACACTTACACCAAGTAACAAAGACATGCTCTGACACCAAGTAACAAAGACGTACACTTACACCAAGTAACAAAGACATACACTGATACCCAGTAACACAGACACACACTTACACCAAGTAACAAAGACATACACTGACACCCAGTAACACAGACACACATTTACACCAAGTAAAAAAGACAGACAATGACACCAAGTAACAAAGACGTACACTGATACCCAGTAACACAGACACACACTTACACCAAGTAACACAATGTGTCAGTGTCAGGGCGGCACAGTGGTGCAGTGGTTAGCACCGCAGCCTCACAGCTCCAGGGACCCGGGTTCGATTCCGGGTACTGCCTGTGTGGAGTTTGCAAGTTCTCCCTGTGTCTGCGTGGGTTTTCTCCGGGTGCTCCGGTTTCCTCCCACAAGCCAAAAGACTTGCAGGTTGATAGGTAAATTGGCCATTATAAATTGTCACTAGTATAGTGGTAGGGAAATATAGGGACAGGTGGGGATGTTTGGTAGGAATATGGGATTAGTGTAGGATTAGTATAAATGGGTGGTTGATGTTCGGCACAGACTCGGTGGGCCGAAGGGCCTGTTTCAGTGCTGTATCTCTAATCTAATCTAAAGTAACAAAGACATACACTGACACCAAGTAACAAAGACATTCACTTACAGCAAGTAAAAAAGACATTCACTGAAACCAAGTAACAAAGACATACATTGATACCCAGTAACACAGACACACACTTACACCAACTAACAAAGACATACACTGATACCCAGTTACACAGACACACACTTACACCAAGTAACACAGACACACACAGACACCAAGTAACAAAGACATACACTGATACCCAGTAACACAGACACACACTTACACCAAGTAACAAAGACATACACTGACACCAAGTAACAAAGACATACACTTACACCAAGTAAAAAAGACATACACTGACACCAAGTAGCAAAGACATACACTTACACCAAGTAACAGAGACATGTACTGGCACCAAGTAACAAAGACATACACTTACACCAAGTAACAAAGACATACACTGACACCAAGTAACAAAGACATACACTTACACCCAGTAACACAGACAGAAACTTACACCAAATAACACAGTCATACACTGACACCATGTAACAAAGATATACACTTACACCAACTAACAAAGATATACACTGACACCAACTAACAAAGACACACAATTACACCAAGTTACACAGACATGCACTTACACCAAGTAAGAAAGACACACACTTACACCAAGTAACACAGACCTACACTGACACCAAGTAACAAAGACAAACACTGATACCCAGCAACACAGACACACTCTTACACCAAGTACCAAAGACAGACACTAATACCCAGTAAAAAAGACATGCACTGACACCAAGTAACAAAGACACACACTGACACCAAGTAACAAAGACATACACTTACACCAAGTAACAAAGACATACATTGACACCCAGTAACAAAGACATGCACTGTCACCCAGTAACAAAGACATACACTTACACCAAGTAACACAGACATACACGGACACCCAGTAACAAAGACATCCACTTACACCAAGTAACAAAGACATACACTGACACCAAGCAACAAAGACATACACTGATACCCAGTAACACAGACACACACACTTACACCAAGTAACACAGACATACACTGACACCAAGTAACAAAGACATACACTGATACCCAGTAACACAGACACACACTTACACCAAGTAAAAAAGACAGACAATGACACCAAGTAACAAAGACATACACTGATACCCAGTAACACAGACACACACTTACACCAAGTAACAGAGACATTCACTGACACCAAGTAACAAAGGCATACACTTACACCAAGTAACAAAGAAATGCTTTGACACCAAGTAACAAAGACGTACACTTACACCAAGTAACAAAGACATACACTGATACCCAGTAACACAGACATTCACTTACAGCAAGTAAAAAAGACATACACTGAAACCAAGTAACAAAGACATACATTGATACCCAGTAACACAGACACACACTTACACCAACTAACAAAGACATACACTGATACCCAGTTACACAGACACACACTTACACCAAGTAACACAGACACACACAGACACCAAGTAACAAAGACATACAGTGATACCCAGTAACACAGACACACACTTACACCAAGTAACAAAGACATACACGACACCAAGTAACAAAGACATACACTTACACCAAGTAAAAAAGACATACACTGACACCAAGTAACAAAGACATACACTGATACCCAGTAACACAGACATACGCTTACACCAAGTAGCAAAGACATACACTGACACCAAGTAGCAAAGACATACACTTACACCAAGTAACAGAGACATGCACTTACACCAAGTAACAAAGATACACACTTACACCAAGTAACAAAGACATACACTGACACCAAGAAACAAAGACATACACTTACACCAAGTAACACAGACATACACTGACACCAAGTAACAAAGACATCCACTTACACCAAGTAACAAAGACATACACTGACACCAAGTAACAAAGTCATACACTGATACCCAGTAACACAGACACACACTTACACCAAGTAACACAGACATACACTGACATCAAGTAACAAAGACATACACTGATACCCAGTAACACAGACACACACTTACACCAAGTAAAAAAGACAGACAATGACACCAAGTAACAAAGACATACAGTGATACCCAGTAACACAGACACACACTTACACCAAGTAACAGAGACATACACTGACACCAAGTAACAAAGGCATACACTTACACCAAGTAACAAAGACATGCACTGACACCAAGTAACAAAGACGTACACTTACACCAAGTAACAAAGACATCCACTGACACCAAGTAACAAAGACATACATTTACACCAAGTAGCAAAGACATACACTGACACCAAGTAACAAAGACATACACTTACACCAAGTAACAAAGACATACACTGACACCAAGCAACAAAGACATACACTGATACCCAGTAACTCAGACACACACTTACACCAAGTAACACAGACATACACTGACACCAAGTAACAAAGACATACACTGATACCCAGTAACACAGACACACATTTACACCAACTAAAAAAGACAGACAATGACACCAAGTAACAAAGACGTACACTGATACCCAGTAACACAGACACACACTTACACCAAGTAACAGAGACATACACTGACACCAAGTAACAAAGGCATACACTTACACCAAGTAACAAAGACATGCTCTGACACCAAGTAACAAAGACGTACACTTACACCAAGTAACAAAGACATACACTGATACCCAGTAACACAGACACACACTTACACCAAGTAACAAAGACATACACTGACACCCAGTAACACAGACACACATTTACACCAAGTAAGAAAGACATACACTGACACCAAGTCACAAAGACATACACTGATACCCAGTAACAAAGACACACACTTACACGAATTAACAAAGACATACACTGATACCCGGTAACACAGACACACACTTACACCCAGTAACAAAGACACACACTGACACCAAGTAACAAAGACATACACTTACACCAAGTAACAAAGACATACACTGACACCCAGTAACAAAGACATGCACTGACACCCAGTAACAAAGACACACACTGACACCAAGTAACAAAGACATGCACTGATACCCAGTCACACAGACACACACTTACACCAAGTAACAAAGACATACACTGACACCAATTAACAAAGACATACACTTACACCAAGTAACACAGACACACACTTACACCAAGTAACAAAGACATACACTGACACCAAGTAACAAAGACATACACTTACACCAAGTAAAAAAGATATACACTGACACCAAGTAACAAAGACATACACTTACACCAAGTAACAAAGACAGACACTGATACCCAGTAACAAAGACATACACTTACACCAAGTATCTAAGACATGCACTGACACCAAGTATCTAAGACATGCACTGACACCAAGTAGCAAAGACATACACTTACACCAAGTAACAAAGACATCCACTGACACCAAGTAACAAAGACATACACTTACACCAAGTAGCAAAGACATACACTGACACCAAGTAACAAAGACATACACTTACACCAAGTAACAAAGACATACACTGACACCAAGCAACAAAGACATACACTGATACCCAGTAACACAGACACACACTTACACCAAGTAACACAGACATACACTGACACCAAGTAACAAAGACATACACTGATACCCAGTAACACAGACACACATTTACACCAAGTAAAAAAGACAGACAATGACACCAAGTAACAAAGACGTACACTGATACCCAGTAACACAGACACACACTTACACCAAGTAACAGAGACATACACTGACACCAAGTAACAAAGGCATACACTTACACCAAGTAACAAAGACATGCTCTGACACCAAGTAACAAAGACGTACACTTACACCAAGTAACAAAGACATACACTGATACCCAGTAACACAGACACACACTTACACCAAGTAACAAAGACATACACTGACACCCAGTAACACAGACACACATTTACACCAAGTAAAAAAGACAGACAATGACACCAAGTAACAAAGACGTACACTGATACCCAGTAACACAGACACACACTTACACCAAGTAACACAAGGTGTCAGTGTCAGGGCGGCACAGTGGTGCAGTGGTTAGCACCGCAGCCTCACAGCTCCAGGGACCCGGGTTCGATTCCGGGTACTGCCTGTGTGGAGTTTGCAAGTTCTCCCTGTGTCTGCGTGGGTTTTCTCCGGGTGCTCCGGTTTCCTCCCACAAGCCAAAAGACTTGCAGGTTGATAGGTAAATTGGCCATTATAAATTGTCACTAGTATAGTGGTAGGGAAATATAGGGACAGGTGGGGATGTTTGGTAGGAATATGGGATTAGTGTAGGATTAGTATAAATGGGTGGTTGATGTTCGGCACAGACTCGGTGGGCCGAAGGGCCTGTTTCAGTGCTGTATCTCTAATCTAATCTAAAGTAACAAAGACATACACTGACACCAAGTAACAAAGACATTCACTTACAGCAAGTAAAAAAGACATTCACTGAAACCAAGTAACAAAGACATACATTGATACCCAGTAACACAGACACACACTTACACCAACTAACAAAGACATACACTGATACCCAGTTACACAGACACACACTTACACCAAGTAACACAGACACACACAGACACCAAGTAACAAAGACATACACTGATACCCAGTAACACAGACACACACTTACACCAAGTAACAAAGACATACACTGACACCAAGTAACAAAGACATACACTTACACCAAGTAAAAAAGACATACACTTACACCAAGTAACAGAGACATGTACTGGCACCAAGTAACAAAGACATACACTGACACCAAGTAACAAAGACATACACTTACACCCAGTAACACAGACAAAAACTTACACCAAATAACACAGTCATACACTGACACCATGTAACAAAGATATACACTTACACCAACTAACAAAGATATACACTGACACCAACTAACAAAGACACACAATTACACCAAGTTACACAGACATGCACTTACACCAAGTAAGAAAGACACACACTTACACCAAGTAACACAGACCTACACTGACACCAAGTAACAAAGACAAACACTTACAGCAAGTAAAAAAGACATTCACTGAAACCAAGTAACAAAGACATACATTGATACCCAGTAACACAGACACACACTTACACCAACTAACAAAGACATACACTGATACCCAGTTACACAGACACACACTTACACCAAGTAACACAGACACACACAGACACCAAGTAACAAAGACATACACTGATACCCAGTAACACAGACACACACTTACACCAAGTAACAAAGACATACACTGACACCAAGTAAAAAAGACATACACTGACACCAAGTAGCAAAGACATACACTTACACCAAGTAACAGAGACATGTACTGGCACCAAGTAACAAAGACATACACTGACACCAAGTAACAAAGACATACACTTACACCCAGTAACACAGACAAAAACTTACACCAAATAACACAGTCATACACTGACACCATGTAACAAAGATATACACTTACACCAACTAACAAAGATATACACTGACACCAACTAACAAAGACACACAATTACACCAAGTTACACAGACATGCACTGATACCCAGTAACACAGACACACACTTACACCAAGTAACAAAGACATACACTGACACCAAGTAACAAAGACATACATTTACACCAAGTAGCAAAGACATACACTGACACCAAGTAACAAAGACATACACTTACACCAAGTAACAAAGACATACACTGACACCAAGCAACAAAGACATACACTGATACCCAGTAACTCAGACACACACTTACACCAAGTAACACAGACATACACTGACACCAAGTAACAAAGACATACACTGATACCCAGTAACACAGACACACATTTACACCAACTAAAAAAGACAGACAATGACACCAAGTAACAAAGACGTACACTGATACCCAGTAACACAGACACACACTTACACCAAGTAACAGAGACATACACTGACACCAAGTAACAAAGGCATACACTTACACCAAGTAACAAAGACATGCTCTGACACCAAGTAACAAAGACGTACACTTACACCAAGTAACAAAGACATACACTGATACCCAGTAACACAGACACACACTTACACCAAGTAACAAAGACATACACTGACACCCAGTAACACAGACACACATTTACACCAAGTAAGAAAGACATACACTGACACCAAGTCACAAAGACATACACTGATACCCAGTAACAAAGACACACACTTACACGAATTAACAAAGACATACACTGATACCCGGTAACACAGACACACACTTACACCCAGTAACAAAGACACACACTGACACCAAGTAACAAAGACATACACTTACACCAAGTAACAAAGACATACACTGACACCCAGTAACAAAGACATGCACTGACACCCAGTAACAAAGACACACACTGACACCAAGTAACAAAGACATGCACTGATACCCAGTCACACAGACACACACTTACACCAAGTAACAAAGACATACACTGACACCAATTAACAAAGACATACACTTACACCAAGTAACACAGACACACACTTACACCAAGTAACAAAGACATACACTGACACCAAGTAACAAAGACATACACTTACACCAAGTAAAAAAGATATACACTGACACCAAGTAACAAAGACATACACTGATACCCAGTAACACAGACACACACTTACACCAAGTAACAAAGACAGACACTGATACCCAGTAACAAAGACATACACTTACACCAAGTATCTAAGACATGCACTGACACCAAGTAGCAAAGACATACACTTACACCAAGTAACAAAGACATCCACTGACACCAAGTAACAAAGACATACACTTACACCAAGTAGCAAAGACATACACTGACACCAAGTAACAAAGACATACACTTACACCAAGTAACAAAGACATACACTGACACCAAGCAACAAAGACATACACTGATACCCAGTAACACAGACACACACTTACACCAAGTAACACAGACATACACTGACACCAAGTAACAAAGACATACACTGATACCCAGTAACACAGACACACATTTACACCAAGTAAAAAAGACAGACAATGACACCAAGTAACAAAGACGTACACTGATACCCAGTAACACAGACACACACTTACACCAAGTAACAGAGACATACACTGACACCAAGTAACAAAGGCATACACTTACACCAAGTAACAAAGACATGCTCTGACACCAAGTAACAAAGACGTACACTTACACCAAGTAACAAAGACATACACTGATACCCAGTAACACAGACACACACTTACACCAAGTAACAAAGACATACACTGACACCCAGTAACACAGACACACATTTACACCAAGTAAAAAAGACAGACAATGACACCAAGTAACAAAGACGTACACTGATACCCAGTAACACAGACACACACTTACACCAAGTAACACAAGGTGTCAGTGTCAGGGCGGCACAGTGGTGCAGTGGTTAGCACCGCAGCCTCACAGCTCCAGGGACCCGGGTTCGATTCCGGGTACTGCCTGTGTGGAGTTTGCAAGTTCTCCCTGTGTCTGCGTGGGTTTTCTCCGGGTGCTCCGGTTTCCTCCCACAAGCCAAAAGACTTGCAGGTTGATAGGTAAATTGGCCATTATAAATTGTCACTAGTATAGTGGTAGGGAAATATAGGGACAGGTGGGGATGTTTGGTAGGAATATGGGATTAGTGTAGGATTAGTATAAATGGGTGGTTGATGTTCGGCACAGACTCGGTGGGCCGAAGGGCCTGTTTCAGTGCTGTATCTCTAATCTAATCTAAAGTAACAAAGACATACACTGACACCAAGTAACAAAGACATTCACTTACAGCAAGTAAAAAAGACATTCACTGAAACCAAGTAACAAAGACATACATTGATACCCAGTAACACAGACACACACTTACACCAACTAACAAAGACATACACTGATACCCAGTTACACAGACACACACTTACACCAAGTAACACAGACACACACAGACACCAAGTAACAAAGACATACACTGATACCCAGTAACACAGACACACACTTACACCAAGTAACAAAGACATACACTGACACCAAGTAACAAAGACATACACTTACACCAAGTAAAAAAGACATACACTGACACCAAGTAGCAAAGACATACACTTACACCAAGTAACAGAGACATGTACTGGCACCAAGTAACAAAGACATACACTGACACCAAGTAACAAAGACATACACTTACACCCAGTAACACAGACAAAAACTTACACCAAATAACACAGTCATACACTGACACCATGTAACAAAGATATACACTTACACCAACTAACAAAGATATACACTGACACCAACTAACAAAGACACACAATTACACCAAGTTACACAGACATGCACTTACACCAAGTAAGAAAGACACACACTTACACCAAGTAACACAGACCTACACTGACACCAAGTAACAAAGACAAACACTTACAGCAAGTAAAAAAGACATTCACTGAAACCAAGTAACAAAGACATACATTGATACCCAGTAACACAGACACACACTTACACCAACTAACAAAGACATACACTGATACCCAGTTACACAGACACACACTTACACCAAGTAACACAGACACACACAGACACCAAGTAACAAAGACATACACTGATACCCAGTAACACAGACACACACTTACACCAAGTAACAAAGACATACACTGACACCAAGTAAAAAAGACATACACTGACACCAAGTAGCAAAGACATACACTTACACCAAGTAACAGAGACATGTACTGGCACCAAGTAACAAAGACATACACTGACACCAAGTAACAAAGACATACACTTACACCCAGTAACACAGACAAAAACTTACACCAAATAACACAGTCATACACTGACACCATGTAACAAAGATATACACTTACACCAACTAACAAAGATATACACTGACACCAACTAACAAAGACACACAATTACACCAAGTTACACAGACATGCACTTACACCAAGTAAGAAAGACACACACTTACACCAAGTAACACAGACCTACACTGACACCAAGTAACAAAGACAAACACTGATACCCAGCAACACAGACACACTCTTACACCAAGTACCAAAGACAGACACTAATACCCAGTAACAAAGACATGCACTGACACCCAGTAACAAAGACACACACTGACACCAAGTAACAAAGACATACACTTACACCAAGTAACAAAGACATACATTGACACCCAGTAACAAAGACATGCACTGTCACCCAGTAACAAAGACACACACTGACACCAAGTAACAAAGACATACACTTACACCAAGTAACAAAGACATACATTGACACCCAGTAACAAAGACATGCACTGTCACCCAGTAACAAAGACATACACTTACACCAAGTAACACAGACATACACTGACACCCAGTAACAAAGACATCCACTTACACCAAGTAACAAAGACATACACTGACACCAAGCAACAAAGACATACACTGATACCCAGTAACACAGACACACACTTACACCAAGTAACACAGACATACACTGACACCAAGTAACAAAGACATACACTGATACCCAGTAACACAGACACACACTTACACCAAGTAAAAAAGACAGACAATGACACCAAGTAACAAAGACATACACTGATACCCAGTAACACAGACACACACTTACACCAAGTAACAGAGACATTCACTGACACCAAGTAACAAAGGCATACACTTACACCAAGTAACAAAGAAATGCTCTGACACCAAGTAACAAAGACGTACACTTACACCAAGTAACAAAGACATACACTGATGCCCAGTAACACAGACATTCACTTACAGCAAGTAAAAAAGACATACACTGAAACCAAGTAACAAAGACATACATTGATACCCAGTAACACAGACACACACTTACACCAACTAACAAAGACATACACTGATACCCAGTTACACAGACACACACTTACACCAAGTAACACAGACACACACAGACACCAAGTAACAAAGACATACAGTGATACCCAGTAACACAGACACACACTTACACCAAGTAACAAAGACATACACGACACCAAGTAACAAAGACATACACTTACACCAAGTAAAAAAGACATACACTGACACCAAGTAACAAAGACATACACTGATACCCAGTAACACAGACATACGCTTACACCAAGTAGCAAAGACATACACTGACACCAAGTAGCAAAGACATACACTTACACCAAGTAACAGAGACATGCACTTACACCAAGTAACAAAGATATACACTTACACCAAGTAACAAAGACATACACTGACACCAAGTAACAAAGACATACACTTACACCAAGTAACACAGACATACACTGACACCAAGTAACAAAGACATCCACTTACACCAAGTAACAAAGACATACACTGACACCAAGTAACAAAGTCATACACTGATACCCAGTAACACAGACACACACTTACACCAAGTAACACAGACATACACTGACATCAAGTAACAAAGACATACACTGATACCCAGTAACACAGACACACACTTACACCAAGTAAAAAAGACAGACAATGACACCAAGTAACAAAGACATACAGTGATACCCAGTAACACAGACACACACTTACACCAAGTAACAGAGACATACACTGACACCAAGTAACAAAGGCATACACTTACACCAAGTAACAAAGACATGCACTGACACCAAGTAACAAAGACGTACACTTACACCAAGTAACAAAGAAATACACTGATACCCAGTTACACAGACACACACTTACACCAAGTAACAAAGACAGGCACTGACACCAAATAACAAAGACATTCACTTACACCAAGTAAAAAAGACATACACTGACACCAAGTAACAAAGACATACACTGATACCCAGTAACACAGACACACACTTACACCAACTAACAAAGACATGCACTGATACCCAGTTACACAGACACACACTTACACCAAGTAACACAGACACACACTGACACCAAGTATCAAAGACATACACTGACACCAAGTAGCAAAGACATACACTTACACCAAGTAACAAAGACATACACTGACACCAAGTAACAAAGACATACACTTACACCAAGTAACAAAGACATACACTGACACCAAGTAACAAAGACATACACTTACACCAAGTAACAAAGACATACACTGACACCAAGTAACAAAGACATACACTTACACCAAGTAACACAGACATACACTGACACCAAGTAACAAAGACATCCACTTACACCAAGTAACAAAGACATACACTGACACCAAGTGACAAAGACATACACTGATACCCAGTAACACAGACACACACTTACACCAACTAACACAGACATACACTGACACCAAGTAACAAAGACATACACTGCTACCCAGTAACACAGACACACACTTACACCAAGTAAAAAAGACAGACAATGACACCAAGTAACAAAGACATACACTGATACCCAGTAACACAGACACACACTTACACCAAGTAACAGAGACATACACTGACACCAAGTAACAAATTCATACAATTACACCAAGTAACAAAGACATGCACTGACACCAAGTAACAAAGACGTACACTTACACCAAGTAACAAAGTCATACACTGATACCCAGAAACACAGACACACACTTACACCAAGTAACAAAGACATACACTGACACCAATTAACAAAGACATACACTGATACCCAGTAACACAGACACACACTTACACCAATTAACAAAGACATTCACTTACACCAAGTAAAAAAGACATACACTGAAACCAAGTAACAAAGACATACACTGATACCCAGTAACACCGACACACACTGACTCCAACTAACAAAGACATACACTGATACCCAGTTACACAGACACACACTTACACCAAGTAACACAGACACACACAGACACCAAGTAAAAAAGACATACACTGAAACCAAGTAACAAAGACATACACTGATACCCAGTAACACCGACACACACTGACACCAATTAACAAAGACATACACTGATACCCAGTAACACAGACACACACTTACACCAATTAACAAAGACATACACTGACACCAAGTAACAAAGACATTCACTTACACCAAGTAAAAAAGACATACACTGAAACCAAGTAACAAAGACATACACTGATACCCAGTAACACCGACACACACTGACTCCAACTAACAAAGACATACACTGATACCCAGTAACACAGACACACACTTACACCAACTAACAAAGACATACACTGATACCCAGTTACACAGACACACACTTACACCAAGTAACACAGACACACACAGACACCAAGTAACAAAGACATACACTGATACCCAGTAACACAGACACACACTTACACCAAGTAACAAAGACATACACTGACACCAAGTAACAAAGACATACACTTACACCAAGTAAAAAAGACATACACTGACACCAAGTAGCAAAGACATACACTTACACCAAGTAACAGAGACATGTACTGGCACCAAGTAACAAAGACATACACTGACACCAAGTAACAAAGACATACACTTACACCCAGTAACACAGACAAAAACTTACACCAAATAACACAGTCATACACTGACACCATGTAACAAAGATATACACTTACACCAACTAACAAAGATATACACTGACACCAACTAACAAAGACACACAATTACACCAAGTTACACAGACATGCACTTACACCAAGTAAGAAAGACACACACTTACACCAAGTAACACAGACCTACACTGACACCAAGTAACAAAGACAAACACTGATACCCAGCAACACAGACACACTCTTACACCAAGTACCAAAGACAGACACTAATACCCAGTAACAAAGACATGCACTGACACCCAGTAACAAAGACACACACTGACACCAAGTAACAAAGACATACACTTACACCAAGTAACAAAGACATACATTGACACCCAGTAACAAAGACATGCACTGTCACCCAGTAACAAAGACATACACTTACACCAAGTAACACAGACATACACTGACACCCAGTAACAAAGACATCCACTTACACCAAGTAACAAAGACATACACTGACACCAAGCAACAAAGACATACACTGATACCCAGTAACACAGACACACACTTACACCAAGTAACACAGACATACACTGACACCAAGTAACAAAGACATACACTGATACCCAGTAACACAGACACACACTTACACCAAGTAAAAAAGACAGACAATGACACCAAGTAACAAAGACATACACTGATACCCAGTAACACAGACACACACTTACACCAAGTAACAGAGACATTCACTGACACCAAGTAACAAAGGCATACACTTACACCAAGTAACAAAGAAATGCTCTGACACCAAGTAACAAAGACGTACACTTACACCAAGTAACAAAGACATACACTGATGCCCAGTAACACAGACATTCACTTACAGCAAGTAAAAAAGACATACACTGAAACCAAGTAACAAAGACATACATTGATACCCAGTAACACAGACACACACTTACACCAACTAACAAAGACATACACTGATACCCAGTTACACAGACACACACTTACACCAAGTAACACAGACACACACAGACACCAAGTAACAAAGACATACAGTGATACCCAGTAACACAGACACACACTTACACCAAGTAACAAAGACATACACGACACCAAGTAACAAAGACATACACTTACACCAAGTAAAAAAGACATACACTGACACCAAGTAACAAAGACATACACTGATACCCAGTAACACAGACATACGCTTACACCAAGTAGCAAAGACATACACTGACACCAAGTAGCAAAGACATACACTTACACCAAGTAACAGAGACATGCACTTACACCAAGTAACAAAGATATACACTTACACCAAGTAACAAAGACATACACTGACACCAAGTAACAAAGACATACACTTACACCAAGTAACACAGACATACACTGACACCAAGTAACAAAGACATCCACTTACACCAAGTAACAAAGACATACACTGACACCAAGTAACAAAGTCATACACTGATACCCAGTAACACAGACACACACTTACACCAAGTAACACAGACATACACTGACATCAAGTAACAAAGACATACACTGATACCCAGTAACACAGACACACACTTACACCAAGTAAAAAAGACAGACAATGACACCAAGTAACAAAGACATACAGTGATACCCAGTAACACAGACACACACTTACACCAAGTAACAGAGACATACACTGACACCAAGTAACAAAGGCATACACTTACACCAAGTAACAAAGACATGCACTGACACCAAGTAACAAAGACGTACACTTACACCAAGTAACAAAGAAATACACTGATACCCAGTTACACAGACACACACTTACACCAAGTAACAAAGACAGGCACTGACACCAAATAACAAAGACATTCACTTACACCAAGTAAAAAAGACATACACTGACACCAAGTAACAAAGACATACACTGATACCCAGTAACACAGACACACACTTACACCAACTAACAAAGACATGCACTGATACCCAGTTACACAGACACACACTTACACCAAGTAACACAGACACACACTGACACCAAGTATCAAAGACATACACTGACACCAAGTAGCAAAGACATACACTTACACCAAGTAACAAAGACATACACTGACACCAAGTAACAAAGACATACACTTACACCAAGTAACAAAGACATACACTGACACCAAGTAACAAAGACATACACTTACACCAAGTAACAAAGACATACACTGACACCAAGTAACAAAGACATACACTTACACCAAGTAACACAGACATACACTGACACCAAGTAACAAAGACATCCACTTACACCAAGTAACAAAGACATACACTGACACCAAGTGACAAAGACATACACTGATACCCAGTAACACAGACACACACTTACACCAACTAACACAGACATACACTGACACCAAGTAACAAAGACATACACTGCTACCCAGTAACACAGACACACACTTACACCAAGTAAAAAAGACAGACAATGACACCAAGTAACAAAGACATACACTGATACCCAGTAACACAGACACACACTTACACCAAGTAACAGAGACATACACTGACACCAAGTAACAAATTCATACAATTACACCAAGTAACAAAGACATGCACTGACACCAAGTAACAAAGACGTACACTTACACCAAGTAACAAAGTCATACACTGATACCCAGAAACACAGACACACACTTACACCAAGTAACAAAGACATACACTGACACCAATTAACAAAGACATACACTGATACCCAGTAACACAGACACACACTTACACCAATTAACAAAGACATACACTGACACCAAGTAACAAAGACATTCACTTACACCAAGTAAAAAAGACATACACTGAAACCAAGTAACAAAGACATACACTGATACCCAGTAACACCGACACACACTGACTCCAACTAACAAAGACATACACTGATACCCAGTTACACAGACACACACTTACACCAAGTAACACAGACACACACAGACACCAAGTAACAAAGACATACACTGATACCCAGTAACACAGACACACACTTACACCAAGTAACAAAGACAAACACTGACACCAAGTAGCAAAGACATACACTTACACCAAGTAACAAAGACATACACTGACACCAAGTAACAAAGACATACACTTACACCAAGTAACAAAGACATAGACATACACCAAGTAACAAAGACATCCATTGACACCAAGTAACAAAGACATACACTGACACCAAGTAACAAAGACATACACTGATACCCAGTAACACCGACACACACTTACTCCAACTAACAAAGACGTACACTGATACCCAGTTACACAGACACACACTTACACCAAGTAACACAGACACACACAGACACCAAGTAACAAAGACATACACTGATACCCAGTAACACAGACACACACTTACACCAAGTAACAAAGACATACACTGACACCAAGTAGCAAAGACATACACTTACACCAAGTAACAAAGACATACACTGACACCAAGTAACAAAGACATAGACATACACCAAGTAACAAAGACATCCACTGACACCAAGTAACAAAGACATACACTGATACCCAGTAACACAGACACACACTTACACCAACTAACAAAGACATACACTGACTCCAGGTAACAAAGACATTCACTTACACCAAGTAAAAAAGACATACACTGACACCAAGTAACAAAGACATACACTGATACCCAGTAACACAGAAACACACTTACACCAACTAACAAAGACATACACTGATACCCAGTTACACAGAAACAAACTTACACCAAGTAACACAGACACACACAGACACCAAGTAACAAAGACATACACTGATACCCAGTAACACAGACACACACTTACACCAAGTAACAAAGACATACACTGACACCAAGTAACAAAGACATACACTTACACCAAGTAAAAAAGACATACACTGACACCAAGTTACAAAGACGTACACTGATACCCAGTAACACAGACATACACTTACACCAAGTAACAAAGACATACACTGACACCAAGTAACAAAGACATACACTTACACCAAATAACAAAGACATAGACATACACCAAGTAACAAAGACATCCACTGACACCAAGTAACAAAGACATACACTGATACCCAGTAACGCAGACACATACTTAAACCAACTAACAAAGACATACACTGATACCCAGTTACACAGACACAAACTTACACCAAGTAACACAGACACACACTTACACCAAGTAAAAAAGACATACACTGACACCAAGTAACAAAGACATACACTGATAACCAGTAACACAGACACACACTTACACCAACTAACAAAGACATACACTGATACCCAGTTACACAGAAACAAACTTACACCAAGTAACACAGACACACACAGACACAAAGTAACAAAGACATACACTGATACCCAGTAACACAGACACACACTTACACCAAGTAACAAAGACATACACTGACACCAAGTAACAAAGACATACACTTACACCAAGTAAAAAAGACATACACTGACACCAAGTTACAAAGACGTACACTGATACCCAGTAACACAGACATACACTTACACCAAGTAACAAAGACATACACTGACACCAAGTAACAAAGACATACACTTACACCAAATAACAAAGACATAGACATACACCAAGTAACAAAGACATCCACTGACACCAAGTAACAAAGACATACACTGATACCCAGTAACGCAGACACATACTTACACCAACTAACAAAGACATACACTGATACCCAGTTACACAGACACAAACTTACACCAAGTAACACAGACACACACAGACAGCAAGTAACAAAGACATACACTGATACCCAGTAACACAGACACACACTTACATCAAGTAACAAAGACATACACTGACACCAAGTAACAAAGACATACACTTACACCAAGTAAAAAAGACATACACTTACACCAAGTATCAAAGACATACACTGACACCAATTAGCAAAGACATACACTTACACCAAGTAACAAAGACATACACTGATACCAAGTAACAAAGACATACACTTACACCAAGTAACAAAGACATAGCCTTACACCAAGTAACAAAGACATACACTGACACCAAGTAACAAAGACATACACTGATACCCAATAACACAGACACACACTTACACCAAGTAACACAGACATACACTGACTCCAAGTAACAAAGACATACACTGATACCTAGTAACACAGACACACACTTACACCAAGTATCAAAGACATACACTGACACCAAGTAGCAAAGACATACACTTACACCAAGTAACAAAGACATACACTGACACCAAGTAACAAAGACATACACTTACACCAAGTAACAAAGACATACACTGACACCAAGTAAAAAAGACATACACTTACACCAAGTAACAAAGACATACACTGACACCAAGTAACAAAGACATACACTTACACCAAGTAACACAGACATACACAGACACCAAGTAACAAAGACATCCACTTACACCAAGTAACAAAGTCATACACTGACACCAAGTAACAAAGACATACACTGATACCCAGTAACACAGACACACACTTACACCAACTAACACAGACATACACTGACACCAAGTAACAAAGACATACACTGATACCCAGTAACACAGACACACACTTACACCAAGTAAAAAAGACAGACACTTACACCAAGTAACACAGACATACACAGACACCAAGTAACAAAGACATCCACTTACACCAAGTAACAAAGTCATACACTTACACCAAGTAACAGCGACATACACTGACACCAAGTAACAAAGGCATACAATTACACCAAGTAACAAAGACATGCACTGACACCAAGTAACAAAGACGTACACTTACACCAAGTAACAAAGTCATACACTGATACCCAGAAACACAGACACACACTTACACCAAGTAACAAAGACATACACTGACACCAATTAACAAAGACATGCACTGATACCCAGTAACACAGACATTCACTTACATCAAGTAAAAAAGACATACACTGACACCAAGTAACAAAGACATACACTGATACCCCGTAACACAGACACACACTTACTCCAACTAACAAAGACATACACTGATACCCAGTTACACAGACACACACTTACAACAAGTAACACAGACACATACAGACACCAAGTAACAAAGACATACACTGATACCCAGTAACACCGACACACACTTACACCAAAAAACAAAGACATACACTGACACCAAGTAACAAAGACATACACTTACACCAAGTAAAAAAGACATACACTGACACCAAGTAACAAAGACGTACACTGATACCCAGTAACACAGACAGACACTTCCACCAAGTATCGAAGACATACACTGACACCACGTAGCAAAGACATACACTTACACCAAGTAACAAAGACATTCACTGACACCAAGTAACAAAGACATACACTTACACCAAGTAACAAAGACATAGACATATACCAAGTAACAAAGACATCCACTGACACCAAGTAACAAAGACATACACCGATACCCAGTAACACAGACACACACTTACACCAAGTAACACAGACATACACTGACTCCAAGTAACAAAGACATTCACTTACACCAAGTAAAAAAGACATACACTTACAACAAGTAACAACGACATACACTGATACCCAGTAACACAGACACACACTTACACCAGGTAACACAGACATACACTGACACCAAGTAACAAAGACATACACTGATACCCAGTAACACAGAAACACACTTACACCAAGTAACAAAGACAGACACTGATACCCAGTAACACAGACACACACTTACACCAAGTAACAAAGACATACACTGACACCCAGTAACAAAGACATACACTGACACCCAGTAACACAGACACACACGGACACCAAGTAACAAAGACACACACTTACACCAAGTAACACAGACACACACTGACACCCAGTAACACAAACAAATACACTGACACCAAGTGACACAGACATACACTGACACCAAGTAACAAAGACATACACTGACACCAAGTAACACAGACACACACATACAGCAAGTAACACCAACACACACTTACACCAAGTAACACAGACATACACTGACACCAAGTAACAAAGACACACACTTACACCAAGTAACACAGACATAGACTGATACCAAGCAACAAAGACATACACTTAAACCAAGTAACACAGACATACACTGACACCAAGTAACAAAGACATACACTGATACCCAGTAACAAAGAAAATACACTGACAACCATTAACACAGACACACACGGACACTCAGTAACACAAACAAACACACTGACACCAAGTGACACAGACATACACTGACACCAAGTAACAAAGACATACACTGACACCAAAGTAACACAGACACAAACTGACACCAAGTAACACAAACACACACTTACACCAAGTAACAAAGACATGCACTGACACCAAGTAACTAAGACACACACTTACACCAAGTAACACAGACATACACTGACACCAAGTCACAAAGACACACACTGACACCCAGTAACAAAGACATACACTGACACCAAGTCACAAAGACATACACTGATACCCAGTAACACAGACACACACTTGCACCAAGTAACACAGACATACACTGACCCCAAGTAACAAAGACATACACTGATACCCAGTAACACAGACACAAACTTACACCAAGTAAAAAAGACAGACACTGATACCCAGTAACACAGACACACACTTACACCAAGTAACAAAGACATACACTGACACCCAGTAACAAAGACATACACTGAAACCCAGTAACAAAGACACACACGGACACCAAGTAACAAAGACACACACTTACACCAAGTAACACAGACACACATACACCCAGTAAAACAAACAAACACACTGACACCAAGTGACACAGACATACACTGACACCAAGTAACAAAGACATACACTGACACCAAGTAACACAGACACACACATGCACCATTTAACACAAACACACACTTACACCAAGTAACAAAGACATACACTGACACCAAGTAACAAAGACACACACTTACACCAAGTAACACAGACATAGACTGACACGAAGCAACAAAGACATAAACTTACACCAAGTAACACAGACATACACTGACACCAAGTAACAAAGACATAGACTGATACCCAGTAACAAAGACATACACTGACACCCAGTAACACAGACACACACGGACACCAAGTAACAAAGACACACACTTACACCAAGTAACACAGACACACACTGACACCCAGTAACACAGACACACACTTACACCAAGTAACACAGACATACACTGACACCAAGTAACAAAGACATACACTGATACCCAGTAACACAGGCACACACTTACACCAAGTAACACAGACATACACTGACACCAAGTAACATAACATACACTGACACCAAGTAACAAAGACATACACTTACACCAAGTAAACCAGACATACACTGAAACCAAGTAGCAAAGACAGACAATTTCACCAAGTAACAAAGACATACACTTACACCAAGTATTTTGACATAAACTGACACCAAGTCACAAAGAAACACACTGACACCCAGGAACTAAGACATACACTTACACGAAGTCACAAAGACATGCATTGATACCCAGTAACACAGACACACACTTACACCAAGTAACACAGACATATACTGACACCAAGTAACAAAGACATACACTGATACCCAGTAACACAGAAACACACTTACACCAAGTAACAAAGACAGACACTGATACCCAGTAACACAGACACACACTTACACCAAGTAACAAAGACATACACTGACACCCAGTAACAAAGACATACACTGACACCCAGTAACACAGACACACACGGACACCAAGTAACAAAGACACACACTTACACCAAGTAACACAGACACACACTGACACCCAGTAACACAAACAAATACACAGACACCAAGTGACACAGACATACACTGACACCAAGTAACAAAGACATACACTGACACCAAGTAACACAGACACACACATACAGCAAGTAACACCAACACACACTTACACCAAGTAACAAAGACATACACTGACACCAAGTAACAAAGACACACCCTTACACCAAGTAACACAGACATAGACTGATACCAAGCAACAAAGACATACACTTAAACCAAGCAACACAGACATACACTGACACCAAGTAACAAAGACATACACTGATACCCAGTAACAAAGAAAATACACTGACACCCATTAACACAGACACACACGGACACCGAGTAGCAAAGACACACACTTACACCAAGTAACACAGACACGCACTGACACCCAGTAACACAGACACATACTTACACCAAGTAACACAGACATACACTGACACCAAGTAACAAAGACATACACTGATACCCAGTAACACAGGCACACACTTACACCAAGTAACACAGACATACACTGACACCAAGTAACAAAGACATACACTTACACCAAGTAACAAAGACACACACTTACACCAAGTAACAAAGACAGACAATTTCACCAAGTAACAAAGACATACACTTCCACCAAGTATTTGACATACACTGACACCAAGTAACAAAGACATACACTGATATCCAGTAACACAGACACACACTTACACCAAGTAACAAAGACATACACTGAAACCAAGTCACAAAGAAAAACACTGACACCCAGTAACAAAGGCATACACTGACACCAAGTCACAAAGACATACACTGATACCCAGTAACACAGACACGCATTTACACCAAGTAACACAGACATACACTGACACCAAGTAACAAAGACATACACTGATACCCAGTAACACAGAAACACACTTACACCAAGTAACAAAGACAGACACTGATACCCAGTAACACAGACACACACTGACACCAAGTGACACAGACATACACTGACACCAAGCAACAAAGACATACACTGACACCAAAAAACACAGACACACACTTACGCCAAGTAACACAAACACACACTTACTCCAAGTAACAAAGACATAGACTGAGACCAAGTAAAAAAGACACACACTGACACCAAGTAACACAGACATAGACTGACACCAAGTAAAAAAGACATACACTTACACGAAGTAACACAGACATACACTGACACCAAGTAACACAGACATACACTGACACCAAGTAACAAAGACATACACTGATACCCAGTAACACAGAAACACGCTTACACCAAGAAACAAAGACAGACACTGATACCCAGTAACACAGACACACACTTACACCAAGTAACAAAGACATACACTGACACCCAGTAACAAAGTCATACACTGACACCCAGTAACACAGACACACACGGACACAAAGTAACAAAGACACACACTTACACCAAGTAACACAGACACACACTGACACCCAGTAACACAGACACATACTTACACCAAGTAACAAAGAAACACACCGACACCAAGTAACCCAGACATACACTGAAACCAAGTAACAAAGACATACAATTACACCAAGTAACAAAGACATACACTGACACCAAGTATTTTGACATACACTGACACCAAGTAACAAAGACATACACTGATACCCAGTAACACAGACACACACTTACACCAAGTAACACAGACATACACTGACACCAAGTAACAAAGACATACACTGATACCCAGTAACACAGGCACACACTTACACCAAGTAACACAGACATACACTGACACCAAGTAACAAAGACATACACTGACACCATGTAACAAAGACAGACACTTACACCAAGTAACAAAGACACACACTTACACCAAGTAACAAAGACAGACAATTTCACCAAGTAACAAAGACATACACTTACAGCAAGTATTTTGACATACACTGACACCAAGTAACAAAGACATACCCTGATATCCAGTAACACAGACACACTTACACCAAGTAACAAAGACATACACTGACACCAGGTCACAAAGAAAAACACTGACACCCAGTAACAAAGACATACACTGACACCAAGTCACAAAGACATACACTGATACCCAGTAACACAGAAACCCACTTACACCAAGTAACAAAGACAGACACAGATACCCAGTAACACAGACACACACTTACACCAAGTAACACAGACATACACTGACACCAAGTAACAAAGACATACACTGATACTCAGTAACACAGAAACCCACTTACACCAAGTAACAAAGACAGACACAGATACCCAGTAACACAGACACACACTTACACCAAGTAACAAAGACATACACTGACACCCAGTAACAAAGACACACACTGACACCAAGTAACAAAGACATACACTGACACCAAGTAACAAAGTCAGACACTTACGCCAAGTAACAAAGACACACACTTACACCAAGCAACAAAGACAGACAATTTCACCAAGTAACAAAGACATACACTTACAGCAAGTATTTTGACAAACACTGACACCAAGTAACAAAGACATACACTGATACCCAGTAACACAGAAACACACTTACACCAAGTAACAAAGACAGACACTGATACCCAGTAACACAGACACACACTTACACCAATTAACAAAGACAAACACTTGCACCAAGTAACACAGACACACACTGTCACCCAGTAACACAAACAAACACACTGACACCAAGTGACACAGACATACATTGACACCAAGCAACTAAGACATACACTGACACCAAGTAACACAGACACACACTTCCGCCAAGTAACACAAACACACACTCACACCAAGTAACAAAGACATAGACTGACACCAAGTAACAAAGACACACGCTTACACCAAGTAACAAAGACAGACACTGATACCCATTAACACAGACACACACTTACACCAAGTAACAAAGACATACACTGATACCCAGTAACAAAGTCATACACTGACACCCAGTAACACAGACACACACGGACACCAAGTAACAAAGACATACACTGACACCAAGTATTTTGACATGCACTGACACCAAGTAACAAAGACATACACTGATACCCAGTAACACAGACACACACTGACACCAAGCAACAAAGACATACACTGACACCAAGTAACACAGACACACACTTACGCCAAGTAACACAAACACACACTTACTCCAAGTAACAAAGACATAGACTGAGACCAAGTAACAAAGACACACACTGACACCAAGTAACACAGACATAGACTGACACCAGGTAAAAAAGACATACACTTACACGAAGTAACACAGACATACACTGACACCAAGTAACACAGACACACACTGACACCAAGTAACAAAGACATACACTGATACCCAGTAACACAGAAACACGCTTACACCAAGAAACAAAGACAGACACTGATACCCAGTAACACAGACACACACTTACACCAAGTAACAAAGACATACACTGACACCCAGTAACACAGACACACACGGACTCAAAGTAACAAAGACACACACTTACACCAAGTAACACAGACACACACTGACACCCAGTAACACAGACACATACTTACACCAAGTAACACAGACATACACTGACGCGAAGTCACAAAGACATGCATTGATACCCAGTAACACAGAAACACACTTACACCAAGTAACAAAGACAGACACTGATACCCAGTAACACAGACACACACTTACACCAAGTAACACAGACATACACTGACACCAAGTAACAAAGACATACACTGATACCCAGTAACACAGAAACACACTTACACCAAGTAACAAAGACAGACACTGATACCCAGTAACACAGACACACACTTACACCAAGTAACAAAGACATACACTGACACCCAGTAAGAAAGACATACACTGACACCCAGTAACACAGACACACACGGACACCAAGTAACAAAGACACACACTTACACCAAGTAACACAGACACACACTGACACCCAGTAACACAAACAAATACACTGACACCAAGTGACACAGACATACACTGACACCAAGTAACACAGACACACACATACAGCAAGTAACACCAACACACACTTACACCAAGTAACAAAGACATACACTGACACCAAGTAACAAAGACACACACTTACACCAAGTAACACAGACATAGACTGATACCAAGCAACAAAGACATACACTTAAACCAAGTAACACAGACATACACGGACACCAAGTAACAAAGACATACACTGATACCCAGTAACAAAGAAAATACATTGACTCCCATTAACACAGACACACACGGACACCGAGTAACAAAGACACACACTTACACCAAGTAACACAGACACGCACTGACACCCAGTAACACAGACACATACTTACACCAAGTAACACAGACAGACACTGACACCAAGTCACAAAGAAAAACACTGACACCCAGTAACAAAGACATACACTGACACCAAGTCACAAAGACATACAATGATACCCAGTAACACAGACACACACTTACACCAAGTAACACAGACATACACTGACACCAAGTAACAAAGACATACACTGATACCCAGTAACACAGAAACACACTTACACCAAGTAACAAAGACAGACACTGATACCCAGTAACACAGACACACACTTACACCAAGTAACAAAGACAAACACTGACACCCAGTAACAAAGACATGCACTGACACCCAGTAACACAGACACACACGGACACCAAGTAACAAAGACAAACACTTACACCAAGTAACACAGACACACACTGTCACCCAGTAACACAAACAAACACACTGACACCAAGTGACACAGACATACATTGACACCAAGCAACAAAGACATACACTGACACCAAGTAACACAGACACACACTTCCGCCAAGTAACACAAACACACACTTACACCAAGTAACAAAGACATAGACTGACACCAAGTAACAAAGACACACGCTTACACCAAGTAACAAAGACAGACACTGATACCCATTAACACAGACACACACTTACACCAAGTAACTAAGACATACACTGACACCCAGTAACAAAGTCATACACTGACACCCAGTAACACAGACACACATTTACACCAAGTAACACAGACACACACTTGCACCAAGTAACAAAGACATACACTGATACCCAGTAACACAGGCACACACTTACACCAAGTAACACAGACATACACTGACACCAAGTAACAAAGACATACACTGACACCAAGTAACAAAGACAGACACTTACACCAAGTAACAAAGACACACACTTACACCAAGTAACAAAGACAGACAATTTCACCAAGTAACAAAGACATACACTTACAGCAAGTATTTTGACATACACTGACACCAAGTAACAAAGACATACCCTGATATCCAGTAACACAGACACACTTACACCAAGTAACAAAGACATACACTGACACCAGGTCACAAAGAAAAACACTGACACCCAGTAACAAAGACATACACTGACACCAAGTCACAAAGACATACACTGATACCCAGTAACACAGAAACCCACTTACACCAAGTAACAAAGACAGACACAGATACCCAGTAACACAGACACACAATTACACCAAGTAACACAGACATACACTGACACCAAGTAACAAAGACATACACTGATACCCAGTAACACAGAAACCCACTTACACCAAGTAACAAAGACAGACACAGATACCCAGTAACACAGACACACACTTACACCAAGTAACAAAGACATACACTGACACCCAGTAACAAAGACACACACTGACACCAAGTAACAAAGACATACACTGACACCAAGTAACAAAGACAGACACTTACACCAAGTAACAAAGACACACACTTACACCAAGCAACAAAGACAGACAATTTCACCAAGTAACAAAGACATACACTTACAGCAAGTATTTTGACATACACTGACACCAAGTAACAAAGACATACACTGATATCCAGTAACACAGACACACTTACAGCAAGGAACAAAGACATACACTGACACCCAGTAACAAAGTCATACACTGAGACCCAGTAACAAAGACACACATTTACACGAAATAACACAGACATAGACTGACATCAAGTAACAAAGACATATAATTACACCAAGTAACACAGACATACACTGACACCAAGTCACAAAGACACACACTGACACCCAGTAACAAAGACATACACTGACACGAAGTCACAAAGACATACACTGATACCCAGTAACACAGACACACACATGCACCAAGTAACACAGACATACACTGACACTAAGTAACAAAGACATACACTGATACCCAGTAACACAGACACACACTTACACCAAGTAAATAAGACAGACACTGATACCCAGTAACACAGACACACACTTACACCAAGTAACAAAGACATACACTGACACCCAGTAACAAAGACATACACTGAAACCCAGTAACAAAGACACACACGGACACCAAGTAACAAAGACACACACTTACACCAAGTAACACAGACACACACTGACACCCAGTAACACAAACAAACACACTGACACCAAGTGACACAGACATACACTGACACCAAGTAGTAAAGACATACACTGACACCAAGTAACACAGACACACACATACACCAAGTAACACAAACACACACTTACACCAAGTAACAAAGACATACACTGACACCAAGTAACAAAGACATACACTTACACCAAGTATTTTGACATACACTGACACCAAGTCACAAAGAAACACACTGACACCCAGGAACTAAGACATACACTGACACGAAGTCACAAAGACATGCAATGATACCCAGTAACACAGACACACACTTACACCAAGTAACACAGACATACACTGACACCAAATAACAAAGACATACATTGATACCCAGTAACACAGAAACACACTTACACCAAGTAACAAAGACAGACACTGATACCCAGTAACACAGACACACACTTACACCAAGTAACAAAGACATACACTGACACCCAGTAACAAAGACATACACTGACACCCAGTAACACAGACACACACGGACACCAAGTAACAAAGACACACACTTACACCAAGTAACACAGACACACACTGACACCCAGTAACACAAACAAATACACTGACACCAAGTGACACAGACATACACTGACACCAAGTAACACAGACACACACATACAGCAAGTAACACCAACACACACTTACACCAAGTAACAAAGACATACACTGACACCAAGTAACAAAGACACACACTTACACCAAGTAACACAGACATAGACTGATACCAAGCAACAAAGACATACACTTAAACCAAGTAACACAGACATACACGGACACCAAGTAACAAAGACATACACTGATACCCAGTAACAAAGAAAATACATTGACTCCCATTAACACAGACACACACGGACACCGAGTAACAAAGACACACACTTACACCAAGTAACACAGACACGCACTGACACCCAGTAACACAGACACATACTTACACCAAGTAACACAGACATACACTGACACCAAGTAACAAAGACATACCACTGATACCCAGTAACACAGGCACACACTTACACCAAGTAATACAGACATACACTGACACCAAGTAACAAAGACATACACTGACACCAAGTAACAAAGACATACACTTAGACCAAGTAACAAAGACACACACTTACACCAAGTAACAAAGACAGACAATTTCACCAAGTAACAAAGACATACACTTCCACCAAGTATTTTGACATACACTGACACCAAGTAACAAAGACATACACTGATATCCAGTAACACAGACACACACTTACACCAAGTAACAAAGACATACACTGACACCAAGTCACAAAGAAAAACACTGACACCCAGTAACAAAGACATACACTGACACCAAGTCACAAAGACATACAATGATACCCAGTAACACAGACACACACTTACACCAAGTAACACAGACATACACTGACACCAAGTAACAAAGACATACACTGATACCCAGTAACACAGAAACACACTTACACCAAGTAACAAAGACAGACACTGATACCCAGTAACACAGACACACACTTACACCAAGTAACAAAGACATACACTGACACCCAGTAACAAAGACATGCACTGACACCCAGTAACACAGACACACACGGACACCAAATAACAAAGACAAACACTTACACCAAGTAACACAGACACACACTGTCACCCAGTAACACAAACAAACACACTGACACCAAGTGACACAGACATACATTGACACCAAGCAACAAAGACATACACTGACACCAAGTAACACAGACACACACTTCCGCCAAGTAACACAAACACACACTTACACTAAGTAACAAAGACATAGACTGACACCAAGTAACAAAGACAAACACTTACACCAAGTAACACAGACACACACTGTCACCCAGTAACACAAACAAACACACTGACACCAAGTGACACAGACATACACTGACACCATGCAACAAAGACATACACTGACACCAAGTAACACAGACACACACTTACACCAATTAACACAAACACACACTTACACCAAGTAACAAATACATAGACTGACACCAAGTAACAAAGACACAAACTGACACCAAGTAACACAGACATAGACTGACACCAAGTAACAAAGTCATACACTTACACGAAGTAACACAGACATACACTGACACCAAGTAACACAGACATACACTGACACCAAGTAACAAAGACATACACTGATACCCAGTAACACAGACACACGCTTACACCAAGTAACAAAGACAGACACTGATACCCAGTAACACAGGCACACACTTACACCAGGTAACAAAGTCATACACTGACACCCAGTAACACAGACACACACGGACACAAAGTAACAAAGACACACACTTACACCAAGTAACACAGACACACACTGACACCCAGTAACACAGACACATACTATCACCAAGTAACACAGACATACACTGACACCAAGTAACAAAGACATACACTAATACCCAGTAACACAGGCACACACTTACACCAAGTAACACAGACATACACTGACACCAAGGAACAAAGACATACACTTACACCAAGTAACAAGGAACACACCTACACCAAGTAACCCAGGCATACACTGAAACCAAGTAACAAAGACATACACTTACACCAAGTATTTTGACATACACTGACACCAAGTAACAAAGACATACACTGATACCCAGTAACACAGACACACACTTACACCAAGTCACAAAGACACACACTGACACACAGTAACAAAGACATACACTGAAACCATGTCACAAAGACATACACTGATACCCAGTAACACAGACACACACTGACACCAAGTAACAAAGCCATACACTGATACCCAGTAACATAGACAAACACTTACAGCAAGTAACAGAGACATACACTGACACCCAGTAACAAAGACATACACTGACACCCAGTAACACAGATACACACGGACACCAAGTAACAAAGACACACACTTACACCAAGTAACACAGACACACACTGACACCCAGTAACACAAACAAACTCACTGACACCAAGTGACAGAGACATACACTGACACCAAGTAACAAAGACATACACTGACACCAAGTAACACAGACACACACTTACACCAAGTAACACAAACACACACTTACACCAAGTAACAAAGACAAACACTGACACTAAGTAACAAAGACACACACTTACACCAAGTAACACAGACATACACTGACACCAAGTCACAAAAACACACACTGACACCCAGTAACAAAGACATACACTGACACCAAGTAACACAGACATACACTGACACCAAGTAACAAAGACATACACTGATGCCCAGTAACACAGACACACACTTACACCAAGTAACACTGACATACACTGACACCAAGTAACAAAGACATACACTGATACCCAGGAACACAGACACACACTTACACCAAGTAAAAAAGACATACACTGGCACCCAGTAACAAAGACATACACTGATACCCATTAACACAGACACACACTTACACCAAGTAACAAAGACATACACTGACACCCAGTAACAAAGTCATACACTGACACCCATTAACACAGACACACACAGACACCAAGTAACAAAGACACACACTTACACCAAGTAACACAGACATACACTGACACCAAGTCACAAAGACACACACTGACACCCAGTAACAAAGACATACACTGACACCAAGTCACAAAGACATACACTGATGCCCAGTAAAACAAACACGCAATTACACCAAGTAACAAAGACAAAGACTGACACCAAGTAACAAAGACACACACTGACACCAAGTAACACAGACATAGACTGACACCAAGTAACACAGACACACGCTGACACCAAGTAACAAAGACAGACACTGATACCCATTAACACAGACACACACTTACACCAAGTAACAAAGACATACACTGACACCCAGTAACAAAGTCATAAACTGACACCCAGTAACACAGACACACACGGACACCAAGTAACAAAGACACACACTTACACCAAGTAACACAGCCACACACTGACACCCAGTAACACAGACACACACTGACACCAAGTAACACAGACATACACTGACACCAAGTAACAAAGACATACACTGACAGCAAGTAACAAAGACATACACTTACACCAAGTAACAAAGACACACACTGACACCCAGTAACACAGACACACACTTCCGCCAAGTAACACAAACACACACTTACACTAAGTAACAAAGACATAGACTGACACCAAGTAACAAAGACACACGCTTACACCAAGTAACAAAGACAGACACTGATACCCATTAACACAGACACACACTTACACCAAGTAACTAAGACATACACTGACACCCAGTAACAAAGTCATACACTGACACCCAGTAACACAGACACACACGGACACCAAGTAACAAAGACACACACTTGCACCAAGTAACACAGACACACACTGACACCCAGGAACACCGACACACACTTACACCAAGTAACACAGACATACACTGACACCAAGTAACAAAGACATACACTGATACCCAGTAACACAGACACACACTTACACCAAGTAACACAGACATACACTGACACCAAGTAACAAGGACATACACTGACAGCAAGTAACAAAGACATACACTGACACCCAGTAACAAAGACACACACTGACACCCAGTAACACAGACACACACGGACACCTAGTAACAAAGACAAACACTTACACCAAGTAACACAGACACACACTGTCACCCAGTAACACAAACAAACACACTGACACCAAGTGACACAGACATACACTGACACCAAGCAACAAAGCCATACACTGACGCCAAGTAACACAGACACACACATCCGCCAAGTAACACAAACACACACTTACACCAAGTAACAAAGACATAGACTGACACCAAGTAACAAAGACACACTATGACGCCAAGTAACACAGACATAGACTGACACCAATTAACACAGACACACGCTTACACGAAGTAACAAAGACAGACACTGATACCCATTAACACAGACACACACTTACACCAAGTCACAAAGACATACACTGACACCCAGGAACACAAACAAACACACTGACACCAAGTGACACAGACATACACTGACACCAAGCAACAAAGACATACACTGACACCAAGTAACACAGACACACACTTACACCAATTAACACAAACACACACTTACACCAAGTAACAAATACATAGACTGACACCAAGTAACAAAGACACAAACTGACACCAAGTAACACAGACATAGACTGACACCAAGTAACAAAGTCATACACTTACACGAAGTAACACAGACATACACTGACACCAAGTAACACAGACATACACTGACACCAAGTAACAAAGACATACACTGATACCCAGTAACACAGACACACGCTTACACCAAGTAACAAAGACAGACACTGATACCCAGTAACACAGGCACACACTTACACCAGGTAACAAAGTCATACACTGACACCCAGTAACACAGACACACACGGACACAAAGTAACAAAGACACACACTTACACCAAGTAACACAGACACACACTGACACCCAGTAACACAGACACATACTATCACCAAGTAACACAGACATACACTGACACCAAGTAACAAAGACATACACTAATACCCAGTAACACAGGCACACACTTACACCAAGTAACACAGACATACACTGACACCAAGGAACAAAGACATACACTTACACCAAGTAACAAGGAACACACCTACACCAAGTAACCCAGGCATACACTGAAACCAAGTAACAAAGACATACACTTACACCAAGTATTTTGACATACACTGACACCAAGTAACAAAGACATACACTGATACCCAGTAACACAGACACACACTTACACCAAGTCACAAAGACACACACTGACACACAGTAACAAAGACATACACTGAAACCATGTCACAAAGACATACACTGATACCCAGTAACACAGACACACACTGACACCAAGTAACAAAGCCATACACTGATACCCAGTAACATAGACAAACACTTACAGCAAGTAACAGAGACATACACTGACACCCAGTAACAAAGACATACACTGACACCCAGTAACACAGATACACACGGACACCAAGTAACAAAGACACACACTTACACCAAGTAACACAGACACACACTGACACCCAGTAACACAAACAAACTCACTGACACCAAGTGACACAGACATACACTGACACCAAGTAACAAAGACATACACTGACACCAAGTAACACAGACACACACTTACACCAAGTAACACAAACACACACTTACACCAAGTAACAAAGACAAACACTGACACTAAGTAACAAAGACACACACTTACACCAAGTAACACAGACATACACTGACACCAAGTCACAAAAACACACACTGACACCCAGTAACAAAGACATACACTGACACCAAGTAACACAGACATACACTGACACCAAGTAACAAAGACATACACTGATGCCCAGTAACACAGACACACACTTACACCAAGTAACACTGACATACACTGACACCAAGTAACAAAGACATACACTGATACCCAGGAACACAGACACACACTTACACCAAGTAAAAAAGACATACACTGGCACCCAGTAACAAAGACATACACTGATACCCATTAACACAGACACACACTTACACCAAGGAACAAAGACATACACTGACACCCAGTAACAAAGTCATACACTGACACCCATTAACACAGACACACACCGACACCAAGTAACAAAGACACACACTTACACCAAGTAACACAGACATACACTGACACCAAGTCACAAAGACACACACTGACACCCAGTAACAAAGACATACACTGACACCAAGTCACAAAGACATACACTGATGCCCAGTAAAACAAACACACAATTACACCAAGTAACAAAGACAAAGACTGACACCAAGTAACAAAGACACACACTGACACCAAGTAACACAGACATAGACTGACACCAAGTAACACAGACACACGCTGACACCAAGTAACAAAGACAGACACTGATACCCATTAACACAGACACACACTTACACCAAGTAACAAAGACATACACTGACACCCAGTAACAAAGTCATAAACTGACACCCAGTAACACAGACACACACGGACACCAAGTAACAAAGACACACACTTACACCAAGTAACACAGCCACACACTGACACCCAGTAACACAGACACACACTGACACCAAGTAACACAGACATACACTGACACCAAGTAACAAAGACATACACTGATACCCAGTAACACAGGCACACACTTACACCAAGTAACACAGACATACACTGACACCAAGTAACAAAGACATACACTGACAGCAAGTAACAAAGACATACACTTACACCAAGTAACAAAGACACACACCTACACCAAGGAACCCAGACATAGACTGAAACCAAGTAACAAAGACATACAATTACAACAACTAACAAAGACATACACTTACACCAAGTATTTTGACATACACTGACACCAAGTAACAAAGACATTCACTGATACCCAGTAACACAGACAGACACTTACACCATGTAACAAAGACATATACTGACACCAAGTGACAAAGACACACACTGACACCCAGGAACACAAACAAACACACTGACACCAAGTGACACAGACATACACTGACACCAAGCAACAAAGACATACACTGACACCAAGTAACACAGACACACACTTACGCCAAGTAACACAAACACACACTTACACCAAGTAACAACGACATAGACTGACACCAAGTAACAAAGACACAAACTGACACCAAGTAACACAGACATAGACTGACACCAAGTAACAAAGACATACACTTACACGAAGTAACACAGACATACACTGACACCAAGTAACACAGACATACACTGACACCAAGTAACAAAGACATGCACTGATACCCAGTAACACAGACACACGCTTACACCAAGTAACAAAGACAGACACTGATACCCAGTAACACAGACACACACTTACACCAGGTAACAAAGTCATACACTGACACCCAGTAACACAGACACACACGGACACAAAGTAACAAAGACACACACTTACACCAAGTAACACAGACACA
The DNA here is from genome assembly GCF_036365525.1 of Heterodontus francisci. NCBI lineage: Eukaryota > Metazoa > Chordata > Chondrichthyes > Heterodontiformes > Heterodontidae > Heterodontus > Heterodontus francisci. Next base: position 64,448,180 of record NC_090391.1, read on the forward strand.
CACTGACACCCAGTAACACAGACACATACTTACACCAAGTAACACAGACATACACTGACACCAAGTATCAAAGTCATACACTGACACCCATTAACACAGACACACACGGACACCAAGTAACAAAGACACACACTTACACCAAGTAACACAGACATACACTGACACCAAGTCACAAAGACACACACTGACACCCAGTAACAAAGACATACACTGACACCAAGTCACAAAGACATACACTGATGCCCAGTAACACAAACACACACTTACACCAAGTAACAAAGACGTAGACTGACACCAAGTAACACAGACATAGACTGACACCATGTAACACAGACACACGCTTACACAAAGTAACAAAGACAGACACTGATACCCATTAACACAGAAACACACTTACACCAAGTAACAAAGACATACACTGACACCCAGTAACAATGTCATACACTGACACCCAGTAACACAGGCACACACGGACACCAAATAACACAGGCACACACTTACACCAAGTAACACAGACACACACTGACACCCAGTAACACAGACACACACTGACACCAAGTAACACAGACATACACTGACACCAAGTAACAAAGACATACACTGATACCCAGTAACACAGGCACACACTTACACCAAGTAACACAGACATACACTGACACCAAGTAACAAAGACATACACTGACAGCAAGTAACAAAGACATACACTTACACCAAGTAACAAAGACACTCACCTACACCAAGTAACCCAGACATAGACTGAAACCAAGTAACAAAGACATACAATTACAACAACTAACAAAGACATAAACTTACACCAAGTATTTTGACATACACTGACACCAAGTAACAAAGACATACACTGATACCCAGTAACACAGACACACACTTACACCATGTAACAAAGACATAAACTGACACCAAGTGACAAAGACACACACTGACACCCAGGAACACAAACAAACACACTGACACCAAGTGACACAGACATACACTGACACCAAGCAACAAAGACATACACTGACACCAAGTAACACAGACACACACTTACGCCAAGTAACACAAACACACACTTACACCAAGTAACAACGACATAGACTGACACCAAGTAACAAACACACAAACTGACACCAAGTAACACAGACATAGACTGACACCAAGTAACAAAGACATACACTTACACGAAGTAACACAGACATACACTGACACCAAGTAACACAGACATACACTGACACCAAGTAACAAAGACATACACTGATACCCAGTGACACAGACACACGCTTACACCAAGTAACAAAGACAGACACTGATACCCAGTAACACAGACACACACTTACACCAGGTAACAAAGTCATACACTGACACCCAGTAACACAGACACACACGGACACAAAGTAACAAAGACACACACTTACACCAAGTAACACAGACACACACTGACACCCAGTAACACAGACACACACTGACACCCAGTAACACAGACACATACTTACACCAAGTAACACAGACATACACTGACACCAAGTATCAAAGACATACACTAATACCCAGTAACACAGGCACACACTTACACCAAGTAACACAGACATACACTGACACCAAGTAACAAAGACATACACTGACACCAAGTAACAAAGACATACACTTACACCAAGTAACAAAGAAACACACCTACACCAAGTAACCCAGACATACACTGAAAACAAGTAACAAAGAAATACAATTACAACAAGTAACAAAGACATACACTTAGACCAAGTATTTTGACATACACTGACACCAAGTACAAAGACATACACTGATACCCAGTAACACAGACACACACTTACACCAAGTAACAAAGACATATACTGACACCAAGTCACAAAGACACACACTGACACACAGTAACAAAGACATACACTGAAACCATGTCACAAAGACATACACTGATACCCAGTAACACAGACACACACTGACACCAAGTTACACAGACATACACTTACACCAAGTAACAAAGACATACACTGATACCCAGTAACATAGACAAACACTTACAGCAAGTAACAGAGACATACACTGACACCCAGTAACACAGACACACACTTACACCAAGTAACACAGACATACACTGACACCAAGTAACAAAGACATAGACTGATACCCAGTAACACAGGCACACACTTACACCAAGTAACACAGACATACACTGACACCAAGTAACAAAGACAGACACTGACAGAAAGTAACAAAGACATACACTTACACCAAGTAACAAAGACACACACCTACACCAAATAACCCAGACATACACTGAAACCAAGTAACAAAGACATACAATTACACCAAGTAACAAAGGCATACACTTACACCAAGTATTTTGACATACACTGACACCAAGTAACAAAGACATACACTGATACCCAGTAACACAGACACACACTTCCGCCAAGTAACACAAACACACACTTACACCAAGTAACAAAGACATAGACTGACACCAAGTAACAAAGACACACACTGACACCAAGTAACACAGACATAGACTGACACCAAGTAACACAGACACACGCTTACACCAAGTAACAAAGACAGACACTGATACCCAGTAACACAGACACACACTTACACCAAGTAACAAAGACATATACTGACACCAAGTGACAAAAACACACACTGACACCCAGGAACACAAACAAACACACTGACACCAAGTGACCCAGACATACACTGACACCAAGCAACAAAGACATACACTGACACCAAGTAACACAGACACACACTTACGCCAATTAACACAAACACACACTTACACCAAGTAACAAAGACATAGACTGACACTAAGTAACAAAGACACAAACTGACACCAAATAACACAGACATAGACTGACACCAAGTAACAAAGTCATACACTTACACGAAGTAACACAGACATACACTGAAACCAAGTAACACAGACATACACTGACACCAAGTAACAAAGACATACACTGATAGCCAGTAACACAGACACACGCTTACACCAAGTAACAAAGACAGACACTGATACCCAGTAACTCAGACACACACTTACACCAGGTAACAAAGTCATACACTGACACCCAGTAACACAGACACACACGGACACAAAGTAACAAAGACACACACTTACCACAAGTAACACAGACACACACTGACACCCAGTAACACAGACACATACTTACACCAAGTAACACAGACATACACTGACACCAAGTAACAAAGACATACACGAATACCCAGTAACACAGGCACACACTTACACCAAGTAACACAGACATACACTGACACCAAGTAACAAAGACATACACTGACACCAAGGAACAAAGACATACACTGACACCAAGTAACACAGACACACACTTTCAGCAAGTAACAAAGACAGACACTGATACCCAGTAACACAGACACACACTTACACCAAGTCACACAGACATACACTGACACCAAGTAACAAAGACATACACTAATACCCAGTAACACAGGCACACACTTACACCAAGTAACACAGACATACACTGACACCAAGTAACAAAGACACAAACTGACACCAAGTTACACAGACATAGACTGACACCAAGTAACAAAGTCATACACTGACACGAAGTAACACAGACATACACTGACACCAAGTAACACAGACATACACTGACACCAAGTAACAAAGACATACACTGATAGCCAGTAACACAGACACACGCTTACACCAAGTAACAAAGACAGACACTGATACCCAGTAACACAGACACACAATTACACCAGGTAACAAAGTCATACACTGACACCCAGTAACACAGACACACACGGACACAAAGTAACAAAGACACACACTTACACCAAGTAACACAGACACACACTGACACCCAGTAACACAGACACAGACTTACACCAAGTAACACAGACATACACTGACACCAAGTAACAAAGACATACACTAATACCGAGTAACACAGTCACACACTTACACCAAGTAACACAGACATACACTGACACCAAGTAACAAAGACATACACTGACACCAAGGAACAAAGACATACACTTACACCAAGTAACAAAGAAACACACCTGCACCAAGTAACCCAGACATACACTGAAACCAAGTAACAAAGACATACAATTACACCAAGTAACAAAGACATACACTTACACCAAGTATTTTGACATACACTGACACCAAGTAACAAAGACATACACTGATACCCAGTAACACAGACACACACTTACACCAAGTCACAAAGACACACACTGACACACAGTAACAAAGACATACACAGAAACCATGTCACAAAGACATACACTGACACCCAGTAACACAGACACACACTGACACCAAGTAACAAAGCCATACACTGATACCCAGAAAGATAGACAAACACTTACAGCAAGTAACAGAGACATACACTGACACCCAGTAACAAAGACATACACTGACACACAGTAACACGGAGACACACGGACACCAAGTAACAAAGACACACTCTTACACCAAGTAACACAGACACACACTGACACCCAGTCACACAAACAAACTCACTGACACCAAGTGACACAGACATACAATGACACTAAGTAACAAAGACATACACTGACACCAAGGAACACAGACACACACTTACACCAAGTAACAAAGACAGACACTGATACCCAGTAACACAGACACACACTTACACCAGGTAACAAAGTCATACACTGACACCCAGCAACACAGACACACACGGACACAAAGTAACAAAGACACACACTTACACCAAGTAACACAGACACACACTGACACCCAGTAACACAGACACATACTTACACCAAGTAACACAGATATAGACTGACACCAAGTAACAAAGTCATACAGTTACACGAAGTAACACAGACATACACTGACACCAAGTAACACAGACATACACTGACACCAAGTAACAAAGACATACACTGATAGCCAGTAACACAGACACACGCTTTCACCAAGTAACAAAGACAGACACTGATACCCAGTAACACAGACACACACTTGCACCAGGTAACAAAGTCATACACTGACACCCAGTAACACAGACACACACTTACACCAAGTCACAAAGACACACACTGGCACCCAGTAAGATAGACAAACACTTACAGCAAGTAACAGAGACATACACTGACACCCAGTAACAAAGACATACACTGACACACAGTAACACAGAGACACACGGACACCAAGTAACAAAGACACACACTTACACCAAGTAACACAGACACACACTGACACCCAGTAACACAAACAAACTCACTGACACCAAGTGACACAGACATACACTGACACCAAGTAACAAAGACATACACTGACACCAAGTAACACAGACACACACTGACACCAAGTAACACAAACACACACTTACACCAAGTAACAAAGACATACACTGACACTAAGTAACAAAGACACACACTTACACCAAGTAACGCAGACAACCACTGACACCAAGTCACAAAAACACACACTGACACCCAGTAACAAAGACATACACTGACACCAAGTCACAAAGACATACACTGATGCCCAGTAACACAGACACACACTTACACCAAGTAACACAGACATACAATGACACCAAGTAACAAAGACATACACTGATACCCAGTAACACAGACACACACTTACACCAAGTAAAAAAGACATACCCTGGCACCCAGTAACAAAGACATACACTGATACCCATTAACACAGACACACACTTACACCAAGTAACAAAGACATACACTGACACCCAGTAACAAAGTCATACACTGACACCCAGTAACACAGACACACACGGACACCAAGTAACAAAGACACACACTTACACCAAGTAACACAGACATACACTGACACCAAGTCACAAAGACACACACTGACACCCAGTAACAAAGACATACACTTACACCAAGTAACAAAGACATAGACTGACACCAAGTAACACAGACATACACTGACACCAAGTCACAAAGACATACACTGATGCCCAGTAACACAAACACACACTTACACCAAGGAACAAAGACAGACACTGATACCCATTAACACAGACACACACTTACACCAAGTAACAAAGACATACACTGACACCCAGTAACACAGACACACACGGACACCAAGTAACAAAGACACACACTTACACCAAGTAACACAGACACACACTGACACCCAGTAACACAGACACACACTGACACCAAGTAACACAGACATACACTGACACCAAGTAACAAAGACATACACTGATACCCAGTAACACAGGCACACACTTACACCAAGTAACACAGACATACACTGACACCAAGTAACAAAGACATACACTGACAGCAAGTAACAAAGACATACACTTACACCAAGTAACAAAGACACACACCTACACCAAGTAACCCAGACATAGACTGAAACCAAGTAACAAAGACATACAATTACAACAACTGACAAAGACATACACTTACACCAAGTATTTTGACATACACTGACACCAAGTAACAAAGACATACACTAATACCGAGTAACACAGGCACACACTTACACCAAGTAACACAGACATACACTGACACCAAGTAACAAAGACATACACTGACACCAAGGAACAAAGACTTACACTTACACCAAGTAACAAAGAAACACACCTGCACCAAGTAACCCAGACATACACTGAAACCAAGTAACAAAGACATACAATTACACCAAGTAACAAAGACATACACTTACACCAAGTATTTTGACATACACTGACACCAAGTAACAAAGACATACACTGATACCCAGTAACACAGACACACACTTACACCAAGTCACAAAGACACACACTGACACACAGTAACAAAGACATACACTGAAACCATGTCACAAAGACATACACTGATACCCAGTAACACAGACACACACTGACACCAAGTAACAAAGCCATACACTGATACCCAGAAAGATAGACAAACACTTACAGCAAGTAACAGAGACATACACTGACACCCAGTAACAAAGACATACACTGACACACAGTAACACGGAGACACACGGACACCAAGTAACAAAGACACACACTTACACCAAGTAACACAGACACACACTGACACCCAGTCACACAAACAAACTCACTGACACCAAGTGACACAGACATACAATGACACTAAGTAACAAAGACATACACTGACACCAAGGAACACAGACACACACTTACACCAAGTAACAAAGACAGACACTGATACCCAGTAACACAGACACACACTTACACCAGGTAACAAAGTCATACACTGACACCCAGCAACACAGACACACACGGACACAAAGTAACAAAGACACACACTTACACCAAGTAACACAGACACACACTGACACCCAGTAACACAGACACATACTTACACCAAGTAACACAGACATAGACTGACACCAAGTAACAAAGTCATACAGTTACACGAAGTAACACAGACATACACTGACACCAAGTAACACAGACATACACTGACACCAAGTAACAAAGACATACACTGATAGCCAGTAACACAGACACACGCTTTCACCAAGTAACAAAGACAGACACTGATACCCAGTAACACAGACACACACTTGCACCAGGTATCAAAGTCATACACTGACACCCAGTAACACAGACACACACTTACACCAAGTCACAAAGACACACACTGGCACCCAGTAAGATAGACAAACACTTACAGCAAGTAACAGAGACATACACTGACACCCAGTAACAAAGACATACACTGACACACAGTAACACAGAGACACACGGACACCAAGTAACAAAGACACACACTTACACCAAGTAACACAGACACACACTGACACCCAGTAACACAAACAAACTCACTGACACCAAGTGACACAGACATACACTGACACCAAGTAACAAAGACATACACTGACACCAAGTAACACAGACACACACTTACACCAAGTAACACAAACACACACTTACACCAAGTAACAAAGACATACACTGACACTAAGTAACAAAGACACACACTTACACCAAGTAACGCAGACAACCACTGACACCAAGTCACAAAAACACACACTGACACCCAGTAACAAAGACATACACTGACACCAAGTCACAAAGACATACACTGATGCCCAGTAACAAAGACACACACTTACACCAAGTAACACAGACATACAATGACACCAAGTAACAAAGACATACACTGATACCCAGTAACACAGACACACACTTACACCAAGTAAAAAAGACATACCCTGGCACCCAGTAACAAAGACATACACTGATACCCATTAACACAGACACACACTTACACCAAGTAACAAAGACATACACTGACACCCAGTAACAAAGTCATACACTGACACCCAGTAACACAGACACACACGGACACCAAGTAACAAAGACACACACTTACACCAAGTAACACAGACATACACTGACACCAAGTCACAAAGACACACACTGACACCAAGTCACAAAGACACACACTGACACCCAGTAACAAAGACATACACTTACACCAAGTAACACAGACATACACTGACACCAAGTCACAAAGACATACACTGATGCCCAGTAACACAAACACACACTTACACCAAGGAACAAAGACAGACACTGATACCCATTAACACAGACACACACTTACACCAAGTAACAAAGACATACACTGACACCCAGTAACAAAGTCATACACTGACACCCAGTAACACAGACACACACGGACACCAAGTAACAAAGACACACACTTACACCAAGTAACACAGACACACACTGACACCCAGTAACACAGACACACACTGACACCAAGTAACACAGACATACACTGACACCAAGTAACAAAGACATACACTGATACCCAGTAACACAGGCACACACTTACACCAAGTAACACAGACATATACTGACACCAAGTAACAAAGACATACACTGACAGCAAGTAACAAAGACATACACTTACACCAAGTAACAAAGACACACACCTACACCAAGTAACCCAGACATAGACTGAAACCAAGTAACAAAGACATACAATTACAACAACTGACAAAGACATACACTTACACCAAGTATTTTGACATACACTGACACCAAGTAACAAAGACACACACTGATACCCAGTAACACAGACACACACTTACACCAAGTAACAAAGACATATACTGACACCAAGTGACAAAGACACACAATGACACCCAGGAACGCAAACAAACACACTGACACCAAGTGAAACAGACATACACTGACACCAAGCAACAAAGACATACACTGATGCCCAGTAACACAAACACACACTTACACCAAGTAACACAGACATAGACTGACACCAAGTAACACAGACACACGCTTACACCAAGGAACAAAGACAGACACTGATACCCATTAACACAGAAACACACTTACACCAAGTAACAAAGACATACACTGACACCCAGTAACAAAGTCATACACTGACACCCAGTAACACAGACACACACGGACACCAAGTAACAAAGACACACACTTACACCAAGTAACACAGACACACACTGACACCCAGTAACACAGACACACACTGACACCAAGTAACACAGACATACACTGACACCAAGTGACAAAGACATACACTGACAGCAAGTAACAAAGACATACACTTACACCAAGTAACAAAGACACACACCTACACCAAGTAACCCAGACATAGACTGAAACCAAGTAACAAAGACATACAATTACAACAACTGACAAAGACATACACTTACACCAAGTATTTTGACATACACTGACACCAAGTAACAAAGACACACACTGATACCCAGTAACACAGACACACACTTACACCAAGTAACAAAGACATATACTGACACCAAGTGACACAGACACACAATGACACCCAGGAACGCAAACAAACACACTGACACCAAGTGACACAGACATACACTGACACCAAGCAACAAAGACATACACTGACACCAAGTAACACAGACACACACTTACGCCAAGTAACACAAACACACACTGACACCAAGTAACAAAGACACACATTTACACCAAGTAACACAGACATACACTGACACCAAGTCACAAAGACACTCACTGACACCCAGTAACAAAGACATACACTGACACCAAGTCACAAAGACATATACTGATACCCAGTAACACACACACACTTACACCAAGTAACACAGACATACACTGACACCAAGTAACAAAGACATACACTGATACCCAGTAACACAGACACACACTTACACCAAGTCACAAAGACACACACTGACACTCAGTAACAAAGACATACACTGACACCAAGTCACAAAGACATACACTGATACCCAGTAACACAAACAAACACACTGACACCAAGTGACACAGACATACACTGACACCAAGTAACAAAGACATACACTGACACCAAGTAACACAGACACACACTTACACCAAGTAACACAAACACACACTTACACCAAGTCACAAAGACATACAATGACACCAAGTAACAAAGACACACATTTACACCAATTAACACAGACATACACTGACACCCAGGAACAAAGACATCCACTGACACGAAGTCACAAAGACATACACTGTTACCCAGTCACACAGACACACACTTACACCAAGTAACACAGACATACACTGACACCAAGTAACAAAGACATACACTGATACCCAGTAACACAGACACACACTTACACCAAGTAAAAAGACAGACACTGATACCCAGTAACACAGACACACTCTTACACCAAGTAACAAAGAGATACACTGACACCAAGTGACAAAGACACACACTTACACCAAGTAACACAGACATACACTGACACCAAGTCACAAAGACACACACTGACACCCAGTAACAAAGACATACACTTACACCAAGTCACAAAGGCGTACACTGATACCCAGTAACACAGACACACACGGACACCAAGGAACAAAGACACACACTTACACCAAGTAACACAGACACACACTGACACCCAGTAACACAAACAAACACACTGACACCAAGTGACACAGACATACACTGACACCAAGTAACAAAGACATACACTGACACCAAGTAACACAGACACACACCTACACCAAGTAACACAAACACACACTTACACCAAGTAACAAAGACATACACTGACACCAAGTAACAAAGACACACACTTACACCAAGTAACACAGACATACACTGACACCAAGTCACAAAGACACACACTGACACCCAGTAACAAAGACATACACTGACACCAAGTCACAAAGACATACACTGATACCCAGTAACACAGACACACACTTATACCAAGTAACACAGACATACACCTACACCAAGTAACAAAGAAATACACTGACACCAAGTAACACAGACGCACACTTAAACCAAGTAACACAAACACACACTTACACCAAGTAACAAAGACATACACTGACACCAAGTAACAAAGACACACACTTACACCAAGTAACACAGACATAGACTGACACCAAGTAACAAAGACACACACTGACACCCAATAACAAAGACATTCACTGACACCAAGTCACAAAGACATACACTGATACCCAGTAACACAGACACACACTTACACCAAGTAACACAGACATACACTGACACCAAGTGACACAGACATACACTGACACCAAGTAACAAAGACTTACACTGACACCCAGTAACAAAGACATACACTGATACCCAGTAATACAGACACACACGGACACCAAGTAACAAAGACACACACTTACACCAAGTAACACAGACACACACTGACACCCAGTAACACAAACAAACACACTGACACCAAGTGACACAGACATACACTGACACCAAGTAACAAAGACATACACTGGCACGAAGTAACACAGACACACACTTACACCAAGTAACACAAACACACACTTACACCAAGTAACAAAGACATACACTGACACCAAGTAACAAAGACACACATTTACACCAAGTAACAAAGACAGACACTGACACCAAGTCACAAAGACATACACTGATACCCAGTAACACAGACACACACTTACACCAAGTAACACAGACATACACTGACACCAAGTAACAAAGACATACACTGATACCCAGTAACACAGACACACACTTACACCAAGTAAAAAAGACAGACACTGATACCCAGTAACACAGACATACACTGACACCAAGTCACAAAGACATACACTGATACCCAGTAACACAGACACACACTTACACCAAGTAACACAGACATACACTGACACCAAGTGACACAGACATACACTGACACCAAGTAACAAAGACATACACTGACACCAAGTAACACAGACTTACACTGACACCCAGTAACAAAGACATACACTGATACCCAGTAACACAAACAAACACACTGACACCAAGTGACACAGACATAGACTGACACCAAGTAACAAAGACATACACTGACACCAAGTAACACAGACACACACTTACACCAAGTAACAAAGACACACATTTACACCAAGTAACACAGACATACACTGACACCAAGTCACAAAGACACACACTGACACCCAGGAACAAAGACATACACTGACACCAAGTCACAAAGACATACACTGATACCCAGTAACGCAGACACACACTTACACCAAGTAACACAGACATACACTGACCCCAAGTAACAAAGACATACACTGATACCCAGGAACACAGACGCACACTTACACCAAGTAAAAAAGACAGACACTGATACCCAGTAACACAGACACACTCTTACACCAAGTAACAAAGACATACACTGACTCCAAGTAACAAAGACACACACTTACACCAAGTAACACAGACATACACTGACACCAAGTCACAAAGACACACACAGACACCCAGTAACAAAGACATACACTTGCACCAAGTTACAAAGACGTACACTGATACCCAGTAACACAGACACACACGGACACCAAGTAACAAATACACACACTTACACCAAGTAACACAGACACACACTGACACCCAGTAACAAAAACAAACACACTGACACCAAGTAACACAGACATACACTGACACCAAGTAACAAAGACATACACTGATACCCAGTAACACATGCACACACTGGGGGTGGGGGGCACATTGGCGCAGTGTTTCGCACCGCAGCCTCACAGCTCCAGGGACCAGGGTTCGATTCTGGGTACTGCCTGTGCGGAGTTTGCAAGTTCTAACTGTGTCTGCGTGGGTTTAATCCGGGTGCTCCGGTTTCCTCCCACATGCCAAAGACATGCAGGTTGATAGTTTAATTGGCCATCATAAATAGCCCCTAGCATTGTTAGGTGGTAGGGAAATATATAGGGACAGGTGCGGATGTGATAGGAATACGGGATTAGAGTAGGATTAGCATAAATGGGTGGTTGATGGTCGGCACAGTCTCGGTGGACCGAAGGGCCTGTTTAAGTGCTGTATCTCTAAACTAAATTAAATACTGACACCTAGTGTCACAGACACACACTGACACCCAGTAACACAAACAAGCACACACTGACACCCAGTAACACAGAGATCCACTGATACACAGGAACAAAGACATCCAATGACACCAAGTAACACAGACACACACTGACACCCAGTAACAAAGACATACACTGACACCAAGTCACAAAGACATGCACTGATACCAAGTCACAAAGACATACACTGATACCCAGGAACACAGACACACACTGACACCAAGTAACAAAGACATACACTGACACCAAGTAACAAAGACATACACTGATACCCAGTAACACAGACACACACTTACACCAAGTAACAAAGACAGACACTGATACCCAGCAACACAGAACACACTTACACCAAGTAACAAAGACATACACTGACACCAAGTAAAAAAGACATACACTGATACCCAGTAACACAGACACACGCTTACACGAAGAAACAAAGACAGACACTGATACCCAGTCACACAGACACAAACTTACACCAAGTAACAAAGACATACACTGACACCCAGTAACAAAGACATACACTGACACCCAGTAACACAGACATACACTGACACCAAGTAACAAAGACATGCACTGATACCCAGTCACACAGGCACACACTTACACCAAGTAAGACAGACATACTCTGACACCAAGTAACAAAGACATACACTTGCACCAAGTAACAAAGACACACACTTACACCAAGTAACCCAGACATACACTGAAACCAAGTAACACAGACACACACTGACACCCAGTTACAAAGACATACACTGACACCAAGTCACAAAGACATACACTGATACCAAGTCACAAAGACATACACTGATAGCCAGTAACCACAGACACACACTGACAACAAGTAACAAAGACATACACTGACACCAAGTAACAAAGACATACACTTACACCAAGTAACAAAGAGACACACTTACACCAAGTAACACAGACATAGACTGACACCAAGTAACAAAGACATACACTTCCACCAAGTATTTTGACATACACTGACACCAAGTAACAAAGACATACACTGATACCCAGTAACACAGACACACTCTTACACCAAGTAACAAAGACATACACTGACACCAAGTCACAAAGACACACAGTGACACCAGGTAACAAAGACATACACTGACACCAAGTCACAAAGCCATACACTGATACGCAGTAACACAGACACACGCTTACACCAAGTAACACAGACAGACACTGACACCAGGTAACCAAGAGATACACTGATACCCAGTAACACAGACACACGCTTACACCACGTAACAAAGACAGACACTGATACCCAATAACACAGACACACACTTACACCAAGTAACAAAGACATACACTGACACCCAGTAACACAGACACACACGGACACCAAGTAACAAAGACACACATTTACACCAAGTAACACAGACACACACTGACACCCAGTAACACAGACACACACTTACAAAAAATAACACAGACATACACTGACACCAAGTAACAAAGACATGCACTGATACCCAGTAACACAGGCACACACTTACACCAAGTAAGACAGACATACACTGACACCAAGTAACAAAGACATACACTGACACCAAGTAACAAAGACATACACTTACACCAAGTAACAAAGACACACACTTACACCAAGTAACCCAGACATACACTGAAACCAAGTAACAAAGACAGACAATTACACCAAGGAACAAAGACATACACTTACACCAAGTAACAAAGACATGCACTGATACCCAGTAACACAGACACACACTTACACCAAGTAACAAAGACATACACTGACACCAAGTCACAAAGACACACACTGACACCCTGTAACAAAGACATACACTGAAACCAACACACAAAGACATAAACTGATACCCAGTAACAGAGACACACACTTACAGCAAGTAGCAAAGACAGACACTGATACCCAGTAACACAGACACAAACTTACACCAAGTAACAAAGACATACACTGACACCCAGTAACAAAGACATACACTGACACCCAGTAACACAGACACACACGGACACCAAGTAACAAAGACACACACTTACACCAAGTAACACAGACACACACTGACACCCAGGAACACAGACACACACTTACACCAAGTAACACAGACATACACTGACACCAAGTAACAAAGACATGCACTGATACCCAGTAACACACGCACACACTTACACCAAGTAAGACAGACATACAGTGACACCAAGTAACAAAGACATACACTTGCACCAAGTAACAAGGACACACTCTTACACCAAGTAACAAAGACATACACTGACAGCAAGTCACAAAGACACACAGTGACACCCAGTAACAAAGACATACACTGACACCAAGTCACAAAGACATACACTGATACGCAGTAACACAGACACACGCTTACACCAAGTAACACAGACAGACACTGACACCAGGTAACAAAGAGATACACTGATACCCAGGAACACAGACACACGCTTACACCAAGTAACAAAGACAGACACTGATAGCCAATAACACAGACACACACTTACACCAAGTAACAAAGACATACACTGACATCCAGTAACAAAGACATACACTGACACCCAGTAACACAGACACACACGGACACCAAGTAACAAAGACACACATTTACACCAAGTAACAGACACACACTGACACCCAGTAACACAGACACACACTTGCAAAAAATAACACAGACATACACTGACACCAAGTAAGACAGACATACACTGACACCAAGTAACAAAGACATGGACTGACACCAAGTAACAAAGACATACACTTACACCAAGTAACAGAGACACACACTTACACCAAGTAACCCAGACATACACTGAAACCAAGTAACAAAGACAGACAATTACACCAAGTAACAAAGACATACACTTACACCAAGTAACACAAACACACACTTACACCAAGTAACAAAGACATTCACTGACACCAAGTAACAAAGACACACACTTACACCAAGTAACACAGACATAGACTGACAACATGTAACAAAGACATACACTTACACCAAGTAACACAGACATACACTGACACCAAGTAACAAAGACATACACTGATACCCAGTAACACAGGCACACACTGGGGGGGGGGGGGCGGGGGTGAGGGGGGGGGGGGCGTTGGTGGGGCACATTGGCGCAGTGGTTAGCACCGCAGCCACACGGCTCCAGGGACCCGGGTTCGATTCTGGGTACTGCCTGTGCGGAGTTTGCAAGTTCTCCCTGTGTCTGCGTGGGTTTAATCCGGGTGCTCCGGTTTCCTCCCACATGCCAAAGACTTGCAGGTTGATAGTTTAATTGGCCGTCATAAATTGCCCCCAGCCTTGGTAGGTGGTGGGGAAATATATAGGGACAAGTGGGGATGTGATAGGAAAACGGGATTAGTGTAGGATTAGCATAAATGGGTGGTTGATGGTCGGCACAGTCTCGGTGGGCCGAAGGGCCTGTTTAAGTGCTGTATCTCTAAACTGAACAAAATACTGACACCAAGTGTCACAGACACACACTGACACCCAGTAACACAAACAAACAAACACACACTGACACCCAGTAACACAGAGAACCACTGATACACAGGAACAAAGACAAACACTGACACCAAGGAACACACACACACACACTGACACCCAGTAACAAAGACATGCACTGACACCAAGTCACAAAGACATACACTGATACCAAGTCACAAAGACATACACTGATACCCAGTAACACAGACACACACTGACACCAAGTAACAAAGACACACACTTACACCAAGTAACACAGACATACAATGACACCAAGTAACAAAGGCATACACAGACACCAAGTAACACAGACATACACTGACACCAAGTAACAAAGACATGCACTGATACCCAGTAACACAGGCACACACGTACACCAAGTAAGACAGACATACACTGACACCAAGTAACAAAGACATACACTTACACCAAGTAACAAAGACACACACTTACACCAAGTAACCCAGACATACAGTGAAACCAAGTAACAAAGACCGACAATTACACCAAGTAACAAAGACATACACTTACACCAAGTATTTTGTCATACACTGACACCAAGTAACAAATACATACACTGATACCCAGTAACGCAGACACACACTTACACCAAGTAACAAAGACATACACTGACACCAAGTCACAAAGAAACACAATGACACCCAGTAACAAAGGCAGACACTGACACCAAGTCACAAAGACATACACTGATACCCAGTAACACAGACACACACTGACACCAAGTAACACAGACATACACTGACACCAAGTAACAAAGACATACACGTATACCCAGTAACAAAGACACACACTTACACCAAGTAACAAAGACAGACACTGATACCCAGTAACACAGACACACACTTACACCAAGTAACAAAGACATACACTGACACCCAGTAACAAAGACATACACTGACTCCCAGTAAAACAGACACACACGGACACCAAGTAACAAAGACACATACTTACACCAAGGAACACAGACACACACTGACACCCAGTAACACAAACAAACACACTGACACCAAGTGACACAGACACACACGGACACCAAGTAACAAAGACATACACTGACACCCAGTAACAAAGACATACACTGACTCCCAGTAAAACAGACACACACGGACACCAAGTAACACAGACACACACTGACACCCAGTAACACAAACAAACACACTGACACCAAGTGACACAGACATACACTGACACCAAGTAACAAAGACATACACTGACACCAAGTAACACAGACACACACTTACACCAAGTAACACAAACACACACTTACACCAAGTAACAAAGACATACACTGACACTAAGTAACAAAGACACACACTTACACCAAGTAACACAGACATACACTGACACCAAGTCACAAAGACACACACAGACACCCAGTAACAAAGACATACACTGACACCAAGTAACAAAGACATACACTGATACCCAGTAACGCAGACACACACTTACACCAAGTAACAAAGACATACACTGACACCAATGGGCGAATGGGAAGATTCTTGTTCGTGTAGATGAGCAGAGAGATCTTGGTGTCCAGGTGCATAAATCCCTGAAGGTTGCTGACCAGGTTAATAGGGCTGTCAAGAAGGCATATGGTGTGTTAGCTTTTATTAGTAGGGGGGTCGAGTTTCGGAGCCACGAGGTCATGCTGCAGCTGTCCAAGACTCTGGTGAGACCGCACCTGGAGTATTGCGTGCAGTTCTGGTCACCGCATTATAGAAAGGATGTGGAAGCTATGGAAAGGGTGCAGAGGAGATTTACCAGGATGTTGCATGGTATGGAGGGAATGTCTTACGAAGAAAGGCTGAGGGACTTGAGGTTGTTTTCGTTGGAGAGAAGGAGGAGGAGAGGTGACTTAATAGAGACATATAAGATAATCAGAGGGTTAGATAGGGTGGATAGTGAGCGTCTTTTTCCTCGGATGGTGATGGCAAACACGAGGGGACATAGCTTCAAGTTGAGGGGTGATAGATATAGGACAGATGTGAGAGGTAGTTTCTTTACTCAGAGAGTAGTAAGGGCGTGGAATGCCCTGCCTGCAGCAGTAGTAGATTCTCCAACTTTAAGGGCATTTAAGTGGACATTGGATAGACACATGGATGAAAATGGAATAGTGCAGGTCAGATGGTTTCACAGCTCGGCGCAACATCGAGGGCCGAAGGGCCTGTACTGCGCTGTAATATTCTCATTCTAATTCTAAAGAAACACACTGACACCCAGTAACAAAGACATACACTGACACCAAGTCACAAAGACATACACTGATACCCAGTAACTCAGACACACACTGACACCAAGTAACACAGACATCCACTGACACCAAGTAACAAAGACAGACACGTATACCCACTAACAAAGACACACACTTACACCAAGTAACAAAGACAGACACTGATACCCAGTAACACAGACACACACTTACACCAAGTAACAAAGACATACACTGACACCCAGTAACAAAGACATACACTGTCTCCCAGTAAAACAGACACACACGGACACCAAGTAACAAAGACACATACTTACACCAAGTAACACAGACACACACTGACACCCAGTAACACAAACAAACACACTGACATCAAGTGACACAGACACACACGGACACCAAGTAACAAAGAAATACACTGACACCCAGTAACAAAGACATACACTGACAACCAGTAACACAGACACACACGGACACCAAGTAACAAAGACATACACTGACACCCAGTAACAAAGACATGCACTGACTCCCAGTAAAACAGACACACACGGACACCAAGTAACAAAGACACATACTTACACCAAGTAACACAGACACACACTGACACTCAGTAACACAAACAAACACACTGACACCAAGTGACACAGACATACACTGACACCAAGTAACAAAGAAAAACACTGACACCAAGTAACAAAGACACAGACTTACACCAAGTAACACAAAACACACACTTGCACCAAGTAACAAAGACATGCACTGACGACAAGTAACAAAGACACACACTTACACCAAGTAACACAGACATAGACTGACACCAAGTAACAAAGACATACACTTACACCAAGTAACACAGACACACACTGACACCAAGTAACACAGACACACACTTACACCAAGTAACACAGACATACACTGACACCAAGTAACAAAGACATACACTGAGACACAGTAAAACAGGCACACACTTACACCAAGTAACACAGACATACACTGACACCAAGTAACAAAGACATACACTGACACCAAGTAACAAAGACATACACTTACACCAAGTAACAAAGACACACACTTACACCAAGTAACGCAGACATACACCGAAACCAAGTAACAAAGACAGACAATTACACCAAGTAACAAAGACATACACTTACACCAAGTATTTTGACATACACTGACACCAAGTAACAAAGACATACACTGATACCCAGTAACACAGACACACACTTACACCAAGTAACAAAGACATACACTGACACCAAGTCACAAAGACACACACTGACACCCAGTAACAAAGACATACAGAGAAACCAAGTCACAAAGACATACACTGATACCAAGTAACACAGACACACACTTACACCAAGTAACACAGACATACACTGACTCCCAGTAACAAAGACATACACTGACTCCCAGTAAAACAGACACACACGGACACCAAGTAACAAAGACACATACTTACACCAAGTAACACAGACACACACTGACACCCAGTAACACAAACAAACACACTGACACCAAGTGACACAGACATACACTGACACCAAGTAACACAGACACAGACTTACACCAAGTAACACAAAACACACACTTACACCAAGTAACAAAGACATACACTGACGCCAAGTAACAAAGACACACACTTCCACCAAGTAACACAGACATAGACTGACACCAAGTAACAAAGACATACACTTACACCAAGTAACACAGACACACACTGACACCAAGTAACACAGACACACACTTACACCAAGTAACACAGACATACACTGACACCAAGTAACAAAGACATACACTGAGACACAGTAAAACATGCACACACTTACACCAAGTAACACAGACATACACTGACACCAAGTAACAAAGACATACACTTACACCAAGTAACAAAGACACACACTTACACCACGTAAAGCAGACATACACTGAAACCAAGTAACAAAGACAGACAATTCCACCAAGTAACAAAGACATACACTTACACCAAGTATTTTGACATACACTGACACCAAGTAACAAAGACATACACTGATACCCAGTAACACAGACACACACTTACACCAAGTAACAAAGACATACACTGACACCAAGTCACAAAGAAACACACTGACACCCAGTAACAAAGACATACACTGACACCAAGTCACAAAGACATACACTGATACCCAGTCACACAGACACACACTGACACCAAGTAACACAGACATACACTGACACCAAGTAACAAAGACATACACGTATACCCAGTAACAAAGACACACACTGACACCAAGTAACAAAGACAGACACTGATACCCAGTAACACAGACACACACTTACACCAAGTAACAAAGACATACACTGACACCCAGTAACAAAGACATACACTGACTCCCAGTAAAACAGACACACACGGACACCAAGTAACAAAGACACATACTTACACCAAGGAACACAGACACACACTGACACCCAGTAACACAAACAAACACACTGACACCAAGTGACACAGACACTCACGGACACCAAGTAACAAAGACAT
Source organism: Heterodontus francisci (assembly GCF_036365525.1). Classification (NCBI taxonomy): domain Eukaryota; kingdom Metazoa; phylum Chordata; class Chondrichthyes; order Heterodontiformes; family Heterodontidae; genus Heterodontus; species Heterodontus francisci. Next base: position 64,469,813 of record NC_090391.1, read on the forward strand.
ACACTGACACCCAGTAACAAAGACATACACTGACTCCCAGTAAAACAGACACACACGGACACCAAGTAATACAGACACACACTGACACCCAGTAACACAAACAAACACACTGACACCAAGTGACACAGACATACACTGACACCAAGTAACAAAGACATACACTGACACCAAGTAACACAGACACACACTTACACCAAGTAACACAAACACACACTTACAACAAGTAACAAAGACATACACTGACACTAAGTAACAAAGACACACACTTACACCAAGTAACACAGACATACACTGACACCAAGTCACAAAGACACACACAGACACCCAGTAACAAAGACATACACTGACACCAAGTAACAAAGACATACACTGATACCCAGTAACGCAGACACACACTTACACCAAGTAACAAAGACATACACTGACACCAATGGGCGAATGGGAAGATTCTTGTTCGTGTAGATGAGCAGAGAGATCTTGGTTTCCAGGTGCATAAATCCCTGAAGGTTGCTAACCAGGTTAATAGGGCTGTCAAGAAGGCATATGGTGTGTTAGCTTTTATTAGTAGGGGGGTCGAGTTTCGGAGCCACGAGGTCATGCTGCAGCTGTCCAAGACTCTGGTGAGACCGCACCTGGAGTATTGCGTGCAGTTCTGGTCACCGCATTGTAGAAAGGATGTGGACGCTATGGAAAGGGTGCAGAGGAGATTTACCAGGATGTTGCCTGGTATGGAGGGAAGGTCTTACGAAGAAAGGCTGAGGGACTTGAGGTTGTTTTCGTTGGAGAGAAGGAGGAGGAGAGGTGACTTAATAGAGACATATAAGATAATCAGAGGGTTAGATAGGGTGGATAGTGAGCGTCTTTTTCCTCGGATGGTGATGGCAAACACGAGGGGACATAGCTTCAAGTTGAGGGGTGATAGATATAGGACAGATGTGAGAGGTAGTTTCTTTACTCAGAGAGTAGTAAGGGCGTGGAATGCCCTGCCTGCAGCAGTAGTAGATTCTCCAACTTTAAGGGCATTTAAGTGGACATTGGATAGACACATGGATGAAAATGGAATACTGCAGGTCAGATGGTTTCACCGCTCGGCGCAACATCGAGGGCCGAAGGGCCTGTACTGCGCTGTAATATTCTCATTCTAATTCTAAAGAAACACACTGACACCCAGTAACAAAGACATACACTGACACCAAGTCACAAAGACATACACTGATACCCAGTAACTCAGACACACACTGACACCAAGTAACACAGACATCCACTGACACCAAGTAACAAAGACAGACACGTATACCCACTAACAAAGACACACACTTACACCAAGTAACAAAGACAGACACTGATACCCAGTAACACAGACACACACTTACACCAAGTAACAAAGACATACACTGACACCCAGTAACAAAGACATACACTGACTCCCAGTAAAACAGACACACACGGACACCAAGTAACAAAGACACATACTTACACCAAGTAACACAGACACACACTGACACCCAGTAACACAAACAAACACACTGACATCAAGTGACACAGACACACACGGACACCAAGTAACAAAGACATACACTGACACCCAGTAACAAAGACATACACTGACAACCAGTAACACAGACACACACGGACACCAAGTAACAAAGACATACACTGACACCCAGTAACAAAGACATGCACTGACTCCCAGTAAAACAGACACACACGGACACCAAGTAACAAAGACACATACTTACACCAAGTAACACAGACACACACTGACACTCAGTAACACAAACAAACACACTGACACCAAGTGACACAGACATACACTGACACCAAGTAACAAAGACATACACTTACACCAAGTAACAAAGACACACACTTACACCACGTAAAGCAGACATACACTGAAACCAAGTAACAAAGACAGACAATTCCACCAAGTAACAAAGACATACACTTACACCAAGTATTTTGACATACACTGACACCAAGTAACAAAGACATACACTGATACCCAGTAACACAGACACACACTTACACCAAGTAACAAAGACATACACTGACACCAAGTCACAAAGACACACACTGACACCCAGTAACAAAGACATACAGAGAAACCAAGCCACAAAGACATACACTGATACCCAGTAACACAGACACACACTTACACCAAGTAACACAGACATACACTGACACCCAGTAACAAAGACATACACTGACTCCCAGTAAAACAGACACACACGGACACCAAGTAACAAAGACACATACTTACACCAAGTAACACAGACACACACTGACACCAAGTAACAAAGAAAAACACTGACACCAAGTAACACAGACACAGACTTACACCAAGTAACACAAAACACACACTTACACCAAGTAACAAAGACATACACTGACGCCAAGTAACAAAGACACACACTTACACCAAGTAACACAGACATAGACTGACACCAAGTAACAAAGACATACACTTACACCAAGTAACACAGACACACACTGACACCAAGTAACACAGACACACACTTACACCAAGTAACACAGACATACACTGACACCAAGTAACAAAGACATACACTGAGACACAGTAAAACATGCACACACTTACAAGAAGTAACACAGACATACACTGACACCAAGTAACAAAGACATACACTTACACCAAGTAACAAAGACACACACTTACACCACGTAAAGCAGACATACACTGAAACCAAGTAACAAAGACAGACAATTCCACCAAGTAACAAAGACATACACTTACACCAAGTATTTTGACATACACTGACACCAAGTAACAAAGACATACACTGATACCCAGTAACACAGACACACACTTACACCAAGTAACAAAGACATACACTGACACCAAGTCACAAAGACACACACTGACACCCAGTAACAAAGACATACACAGAAACCAAGTCACAAAGCCAAACACTGATACCCAGTAACACAGACGCACACTTACACCAAGTAACACAGACATACACTGACACCCAGTAACAAAGACATACACTGACTCCCAGTAAAACAGACACACACTTACACCAAGTAACGCAGACATACACCGAAACCAAGTAACAAAGACAGACAATTACACCAAGTAACAAAGACATACACTTACACCAAGTATTTTGACATACACTGACACCAAGTAACAAAGACTTACACTGATACCCAGTAACACAGACACACACTTACACCAAGTAACAAAGACATACACTGACACCAAGTCACAAAGACACACACTGACATCCAGTAACAAAGACATACAGAGAAACCAAGTCACAAAGACATACACTGATACCCAGTAACACAGACACACACTTACACCAAGTAACACAGACATACACTGACACCCAGTAACAAAGACATACACTGACTCCCAGTAAAACAGACACACAGGAACACCAAGTAACAAAGACACATACTTACACCAAGTAACACAGAAACACACTGACACCCAGTAACACAAACAAACACACTGACACCAAGTGACACAGACATACACTGACACCAAGTAACAAAGAAAAACACTGACACCAAGTAACACAGACACAGACTTACACCAAGTAACACAAAACACACACTTACACCAAGTAACAAAGACATACACTGACGCCAAGTTACAAAGACACACACTTACACCAAGTAACACAGACATAGACTGACACCAAGTAACAAAGACATACACTGACACCAAGTAACACAGACACACACTGACACCAAGTAACACAGACACACACTTACACCAAGTAACACAGACATACACTGACACCAAGTAACAAAGACATACACTGAGACACAGTAAAACAGGCACACACTTACACCAAGTAACACAGACATACACTGACACCAAGTAACAAAGACATACACTTACACCAAGTAACAAAGACACACACTTACACCACGTAAAGCAGACATACACTGAAACCAAGTAACAAAGACAGACAATTCCACCAAGTAACAAAGACATACACTTACACCAAGTATTTTGACATACACTGACACCAAGTAACAAAGACATACACTGATACCCAGTAACACAGACACACACTTACACCAAGTAACAAAGACATACACTGACACCAAGTCACAAAGACACACACTGACACCCAGTAACAAAGACATACACAGAAACCAAGTCACAAAGCCAAACACTGATACCCAGTAACACAGACGCACACTTACACCAAGTAACACAGACATACACTGACACCCAGTAACAAAGACATACACTGACACCAAGTAACACAGACACACACTGACACCCAGTAACACAAACAAACACACTGACACCAAGTGACACAGACACACACTTACACCAAGTAACAAATTCATACACTGACACCCAGTAACAAAGACATACACGGACACCAAGTAACAAAGACATGCACTGACTCCCAGTAAAACAGGCACACACGGACACCAAGTAACAAAGACACATACTTACACCAAGTAACACAGACACACACTGTCACCCAGTAACACAAACAAACACACTGACACCAAGTGACACAGACATACACTGACACCAAGTAACAAAGAAAAACACTGACACCAAGTAACACAGACACACACTTACACCAAGGAAAACAAAACACACACTTACACCAAGTAACAAAGACATACACTGACACCAAGTAACAAAGACACACACTTACACCAAGTAACACAGACATAGACTGACACCAAGTAACAAAGACATACACTTACACCAAGTAACACAGCCACACAGTGACACCCAGTAACACAGACACACACTTACACCAAGTAAATCAGACACACACTGACACCAAGTAACAAAGACATACACTGATACACAGTAAAACAGGCACACACTTACACCAAGTAACACAGACATACACTGACACCAAGTAACACAGACATACACTGACACCAAGTAACAAAGACATACGCTTACACCAAGTAACAAAGACACACACTTACACCAAGCAACGCAGACATACACTGACACCAAGTAACAAAGACAGACAATTACACCAAGTAACAAAGGCATACACCTACACCAAGTATTTTGACATACACTGACACCAAGTAACAAAGAAATACACTGATACCCAGTAACACAGACACACACATACACCAAGTAACAAAGACATACACTGACACCAAGTAACAAAGTCAGACACTGATACCCAGTAACAAAGACATACACAGAAACCAAGTCACAAAGACATACACTGATACCCAGTAACACAGACAAACACTTACACCAAGTAACACAGACATGCACTGACACCAAGTAACAAAGACATACACTGAAACCCAGTAACACAGACACACACTTACACCAAGTAACAAAGACAGACACTGATACCCAGTAACACAGACACACACTTACACCAAGTAACAAAGACATCCACTGACACCCAGTAACAAAGACATACACTGACACCCAGTAACACAGACACACACGGACACCAAATAACAAAGACATACATTTACACCAAGTAACACAGACACACACTGACACCCAGTAACACAAACAAACACACTGACACGAAGTGACACAGACATACACTGACACAAAGTAACAAAGACATACACTGACACCAAGTAACACAGACACACACATACACCAAGTAACACAAACACATACTTACACCAAGTAACAAAGACACACACTTACACCAAGTAACACAGACATGGACTGACACCAAGTTACAAAGACATACACTTACACCAAGTAACAAAGACATACACTGATACCCAGTAACACAGACACACACTTACACCAAGTAACAAAGACAGACACTGATACCCTGTAAAACAGACACACACTTACACCAAGTAACAAAGACATACACTGACACCCAGTAACTAAGACATACACTGACACCCAGTAACAAAGACACACACGGACACCAAGTAACAAAGACACACACTTCCACCAAGTAACACAGACACAAACTGACACCCAGTAACACAAACAAACACACTGACACCAAGTGACACAGACATACACTGACACCAAGTAACAAAGACATACACTGACACCAATTAACACAGACACACACTTACACCAAGTAACACAGACTCACACTGACACCCAGTAACACAGACACACACTTACACCAAGTAACACAGACATACACTTACACCAAATAACACAGACATACACTGACACCAAGCAACAAAGACATACGCTGATACCCAGTAACACAGGCACACACTGCGGGGGTGGGGGGGGGGGGGGTGGGCACAACGGCGCTGTGGTTATCACCGCAGCCTCACAGCTGCAGGGACCCGGGTTCGATTCTGGGTACTGCCTGTGCGGAGTTTGCAAGGTCTCCCTGTGTCTGCGTGAGTTTCCTCCGGGTGCTCCGGTTTCCTCCCACATGCCAAAGACTTGCACGTTGATTGTTTAATTGGCCATCATAAATTGCCCCTAGTATTGGTAGGTGGTAGGGAAATATATAGGGACAGGTGGGGATGTGATTGGAATCCGGGATTAGTGTAGGATTAGTATAAATGGGTGGTTGATGGTCCGCACAGACTAGGTGGGCCGAAGGGCCTGTTTAAGTGCTGTGTCTGTAAACTAAAGTAAATGCTGACACCTAGTGTCATAGACACACACTGACACCCAGTAACAAAGACATACACTGACACCAAGTCACAAAGACATACACTGATAACCAGTAACACAGACGCACACTGACACCAAGTAACAAAGACAGACACTGATACCCAGGAACACAGACACACACTTACACCAAGTAACAAAGACAGACACTGATACCCAGTAACACAGACACACACTTACACCAATTAACAAAGACATACACTGAGACCCAGTAACACAGACACACATTTACACCAAGTAACAAAGACATACACTGGCACCCAGTAACACAGACACACACTTACACCAAGTAACACAGACATACACTGACACCAAGTAACAAAGACATACACTGATACCCAGCAACACAGACACACACTTACATCAAGTAACAAATACAGACACTGACACCCAGTAACACAGACACACACGGACACCAACTAACAAAGACACACACTTACTCCAAGTAACACAGACTCAGACTGACACCCAGTAACACAGACACACACTTACACCAAGTAACACAGACATACACTGACACCAAGTAACAAAGACATACACTGATACCCAGTAACACAGACACACACTTACACCAAGTAACAAAGACAGACACTGATACCCAGTCACACAGACACACACTTACACCAATTAACAAAGACATACACTGACACCAAGTAACAAAGACATACACTGATACCAAGTCACAAAGACATACACTGATGCCCAGTAACAAAGACACACACTTACACCAAGTAACACAGACATACACTGACACCAAGTAACAAAGACAGACAATTACACCAAGTAACAAAGACATACACTTACACCAAGTATTTTGACATACACTGACACCAAGTCACAAAGACATACACTGATACCAAGTCACAAAGACATACACTGATACCAAGTCACAAAGACACACACTGACACCAAGTAACAAAGACATACACTGACACCAAGTAACAAAGACGTACACTGACACCAAGTATTTTGACATCGACTGACACCAAGTAACAAAGACAGACACTGATACACAGTCACACAGGCACACACTTACACCAAGTAACAAAGACATACACTGACACCCAGTAACAAAGTCATACACTGACACCCAGTAACATAGAAACACACGGACACCAAGTAACAAAGACACACACTTACACCAAGTAACACAGACACACACTGACACCCAGTAACACAAACAAACACACTGACACCAAGTAACACAGACATACACTGATACCAAGTCACAGAGACATACACTGATGCCCAGTAAGAAAGACACACACTGACACCAAGTAACAAAGACATACACTGACACCAAGTAACAAAGATATGCACTTACACCAAGTAACAAAGACACACACTTGCACCAAGTAACACAGACATACACTGACACCAAGTAACAAAGACAGACAATTACACCAAGTAACAAAGACACACACTGACACACAGTAACAAAGACATACACTGACACCAAGTCACAAAGACACACACTGACACCAAGTCACAAAGACATACACTGATACCCAGTAACAAAGACATACACTGACACCAAGTCACAAAGACACACACTGACTCCCAGTAACAAAGACATACACTGACACCAAGTCACAAAGACATACACTGATAACCAGTCACACAAGCACACACTTACACCAAGTAACACAGACATACACTGACACCAAGTAACAAAGACATGCACTGATAACCAGTAACACAGACACACACTGACACCAAGTAACAAAGACAGACTCTGATACCCAGTAACACAGACACACACTGACACCAAGTAACAAAGACATTCACTGACACCCAGTAACAAAGACATACACTGACACCCAGTAACACAGACACACACTGACACCCAGTAACAAAGACATACACTGATACCAAGTCACAAAGACATACACTGATACCCAGTAACACAAACAAACACACACTGACACCCAGTAACACAGAGAAACACTGATACACAGCAACAAAGTCATACACTGACACCAAGTGACACTGAAGCCCAGTAAAAAAGACATACACTGACACCAAGTCACAAAGACATACACTGATGCCCAGTAACACAGACAAACACTGACACCAAGTAACAAAGACATACACTGACACCAAGTAACAAAGACAGACAATTACACCAAGTAACAAAGACATACACTTACACCAAGTATTTTGACATACACTGACACACAGTAACAAAGACATACACTGATACCCAGTAACACAGACACACACTTACACCAAGTCACAAAGACACACACTGACACCCAGTAACAAAGACATACACTGACACCAAGTCACAAAGACATACACTGATACACAGACACACACTTACACCAAGTCACACAGACATACACTGACACCAAGTAACAAAGACATACACTGATACCCTGTAACAAAGACACACACTTACACCAAGTAAAAAAGACAGACACTGATACCCAGTAACACAGACACACACTTACACCAAGTAACAAAGACATACACTGACACCAAGTAACACAGACAACCACACTGACACCAAGTAACACAGACACACACTGACACCAAGTAACAAAGACATACACTGATACCCAGTAACACAGGCACACAGTGGGGTGGGGTGGGGTGGGGTGGGGTGGGTGGTGCACATTGGCGCAGTGGTTAGCACCGCGGCCTCACAGCTCCAGGGACCCGGGTTCGATTCGGGGTACTGCCTGTGCGGAGTTTGCAAGTTCTAACTGTGTCTGCGTGGGTTACCTCCCGGTGCTCCGGTTTCCTCCCACATGCCAAAGACTTGCAGGTTGATAGGTTAATTGGCCATCATAAATTGCCCCTAGTATAGGTAGGTGGCAGGGAAATATAAAGGGATAGGTGGGGATGTGACAGGAATACGGGATCAGTGTAGGATTAGTATAAATGGGTGTTTGATGGTCGGCACAGACTCTGTGAGCCGAAGGGACTGGAAAGTGCTGTATCTCGAAACTAAACTAAATACTGACACCTCGTGTCACAGACAATCACTGTAACCCAGTAACACACACAAACACACACTGACACCCAGTAACACAGAGAAACACTGATACACAGTAACAAAGACATGCACTGACACCAAGTAACAAAGCCACACACTGATACCAAGTCACAAAGACATACACTGATGCCCAGTAACAAAGACACACACTTACACCAAGTAACAAAGACATACACTTACACCAAGTATTTTGACATACACTGACACCAAGTAACAAAGACATACACTGATACCCAGCAACGCAGACACACACTTACACCCAGTAAAAAAGACATACACTGAAACCAAGTCACAAAGACATACACTGATACCAAGTCACAAAGACACACACTGACACCAAGTAACAAAGACATACACTGACACCAAGTAACAAAGACGTACACTGACACCAAGTATTTTGACATCGACTGACACCAAGTAACAAAGACAGACACTGATACACAGTCACACAGGCACACACTTACACCAAGTAACAAAGACATACACTGACACCCAGTAACAAAGTCATACACTGACACCCAGTAACACAGAAACACACGGACACCAAGTAACAAAGACACACACTTACACCAAGTAACACAGACACACACTGACACCCAGTAACACAAACAAACACACTGACACCAAGTAACACAGACATACACTGATACCAAGTCACAGAGACATACACTGATGCCCAGTAAGAAAGACACACACTGACACCAAGTAACAAAGACATACACTGACACCAAGTAACAAAGATATGCACTTACACCAAGTAACAAAGACACACACTTGCACCTAGTAACACAGACACACACTGACACCCAGCAACACAAACAAACACACTGACACCAAGTAACACAGACAAAAACTGACATCAAGAAACAAAGATATACACTGATACCCAGTAACACAGGCACACACTTGCACCAAGCAACAAAGACACACACTTACACCAAGTAACACAGACACACACTGACACCCAGCAACACAAACAAACACACTGACACCAAGTAACACAGACAAAAACTGACATCAAGTAACAAAGATATACACTGATACCCAGTAACACAGGCACACACTGGGGGTGGGGGGGGGGGAGGGGGGCACATTGGCGCAGTGGTTAGCACCGCAGCCTCACAGCTCCAGGAAACCGGGTTCGAATCTGGGTACTGCCTGTGCGGAGTTTGCAAGTTCTCCCTGTGTCTGCGTGCGTTTCCTCCCGGTGCTCCGGTTTCCTCCCACATGCCAAAGACTTGCAGGTTGATAGGTTAATTGGCCATCATAAATTGCCCCTAGTATAGGTAGGTGGCAGGGAAATATAAAGGGATAGGTGGGGATGTGACAGGAATACGGGATCAGTGTAGGATTAGTATAAATGGGTGGTTGATGGTCGCCACAGACTCGGTGGGCCGAAGGGCCTGTTTAAGTGCTGCATCTCCAAACTAAACTAAATACCGACACCTAGTGTCACAGACACACACTGACACCCAGTACCACAAACAAACACACACTGACACCCAGTAACACAGACAAACACTGATACACAGTAACAAAGACATGCACTGACAACAAGTAACTCAGACACACACTGACACCCAGTAAAAAAGACATACACTGACACCAAGTCACAAAGACATACATTGATACCAAGTCACAAACAAATACACTGATGCCCAGTAACAAAGACACACACTTACACCAAGTAACACAGACATACACTGACACCAAGTAACAAAGACAGACAATTACACCAAGTAACAAAGACATACACTTACACCAAGTATTTTGACATACAATGACACCAAGTAACAAAGACATATACTGATACCCAGTTCCGCAGACGCACACTTACACCCAGTAAAAAAGACATACACTGACACCAAGTCACAAAGACATACACTGATACCAAGTCACAAAGACATGCACTGGTGCCCACGAACACAGACACACACTGACAGCAAGTAACAAAGACATACACTGACACCAAGTAACAAAGACATACACTGATACCCAGTAACAAAGACACACACTTACACCAAGTAAAAAAGACAGACACTGATACCCAGTAACACAGACACACACTTACACCAAGTAACAAAGACATACACTGACACCAAGTAACACAGACAACCACACTGACACCAAGTAACACAGACACACACTGACACCAAGTAACAAAGACATACACTGATACCCAGTAACACAGGCACACAGTGGGGTGGGGTGGGGTGGGGTGGGTGGTGCACATTGGCGCAGTGGTTAGCACCGCAGCCTCACAGCTCCAGGGACCCGGGTTCGATTCTGGGTACTGCCTGTGCGGAGTTTGCAAGTTCTCCCTGTGTCTGCGTGAGTTTCCTCCCGGTGCTCCGGTTTTCTCCCACATGCCAAAGACTTGCAGGTTGATAGGTTAATTGGCCATCATATATTGCCCCTAGTATAGGTAGGTGGTAGGGAAATATAAAGGGATAGGTGGGGATGTGACAGGAATACGGGATCAGTGTAGGATTAGTATAAATGGGTGGTTGATGGTCGGCACAGACTCGGTGAGCCGAAGGGACTGTAAAGTGCTGTATCTCGAAACTAAACTAAATACTGACACCTCGTGTCACAGACACTCACTGACACCCAGTAACACAAACAAACACACACTGACACCCAGTAACACAGAGAAACACTGATACACAGTAACAAAGACATGCACTGACACCAAGTAACAAAGCCACACACTGATACCAAGTCACAAAGACATACACTGATGCCCAGTAACAAAGACACACACTTACACCAAGTAACAAAGACATACACTGACACCCAGTAACAAAGTCATACACTGACACCCAGTAACACAGAAACACACGGACACCAAGTAACAAAGACACACACTTACACCAAGTAACACAGACACACACTGACACCCAGTAACACAAACAAACACACTGACACCAAGTAACACAGACATACACTGATACCAAGTCACAGAGACATACAGTGATGCCCAGTAAGAAAGACACACACTGACACCAAGTAACAAAGACATACACTGACACCAAGGAACAAAGATATGCACTTGCACCAAGTAACAAAGACACACACTTGCACCAAGTAACACAGACATACACTGACACCAAGTAACAAAGACATACACTGACACCAAGTCACAAAGACACACACTGACTCCCAGTAACAAAGACATACACTGACACCAAGTCACAAAGACATACACTGATAACCAGTCACACAAGCACACACTGACACCAAGTAACACAGACATACACTGATACCAAGTCACAGAGACATACACTGATGCCCAGTAAGAAAGACACACACTGACACCAAGTAACAAAGACATACACTGACACCAAGTAACAAAGATATGCACTTCCACCAAGTAACAAAGACACACACTTGCACCTAGTAACACAGACACACACTGACACCCAGCAACACAAACAAACACACTGACACCAAGTAACACAGACAAAAACTGACATCAAGTAACAAAGATATACACTGATACCCAGTAACACAGGCACACACTTGCACCAAGCAACAAAGACACACACTTACACCAAGTAACACAGACACACACTGACACCCAGCAACACAAACAAACACACTGACACCAAGTAACACAGACAAAAACTGACATCAAGTAACAAAGATATACACTGATACCCAGTAACACAGGCACACACTGGGGGTGGGGGGGGGGGAGGGGGGAGGGGGGCACATTGGCGCAGTGGTTAGCACCGCAGCCTCACAGCTCCAGGAAACCGGGTTCGAATCTGGGTACTGCCTGTGCGGAGTTTGCAAGTTCTCCCTGTGTCTGCGTGCGTTTCCTCCCGGTGCTCCGGTTTCCTCCCACATGCCAAAGACTTGCAGGTTGATAGGTTAATTGGCCATCATAAATTGCCCCTAGTATAGGTAGGTGGCAGGGAAATATAAAGGGATAGGTGGGGATGTGACAGGAATACGGGATCAGTGTAGGATTAGTATAAATGGGTGGTTGATGGTCGCCACAGACTCGGTGGGCCGAAGGGCCTGTTTAAGTGCTGCATCTCCAAACTAAACTAAATACCGACACCTAGTGTCACAGACACACACTGACACCCAGTACCACAAACAAACACACACTGACACCCAGTAACACAGACAAACACTGATACACAGTAACAATGACATGCACTGACAACAAGTAACACAGACACACACTGACACCCAGTAAAAAAGACATACACTGACACCAAGTCACAAAGACATACATTGATACCAAGTCACAAACAAATACACTGATGCCCAGTAACAAAGACACACACTTACACCAAGTAACACAGACATACACTGACACCAAGTAACAAAGACAGACAATTACACCAAGTAACAAAGACATACACTTACACCAAGTATTTTGACATACACTGACACCAAGTAACAAAGACATATACTGATACCCAGTTCCGCAGACGCACACTTACACCCAGTAAAAAAGACATACACTGACACCAAGTCACAAAGACATACACTGATACCAAGTCACAAAGACATGCACTGGTGCCCACGAACACAGACACACACTGACAGCAAGTAACAAAGACATACACTGACACCAAGTAACAAAGACATACACTGATACCCAGTAACAAAGACACACACTTACACCAAGTAAAAAAGACAGACACTGATACCCAGTAACACAGACACACACTTACACCAAGTAACAAAGACATACACTGACACAAAGTAACACAGACAACCACACTGACACCAAGTAACACAGACACACACTGACACCAAGTAACAAAGACAGACACTGATACCCAGTAACACAGGCACACAGTGGGGTGGGGTGGGGTGGGTGGTGCACATTGGCGCAGTGGTTAGCACCGCAGCCTCACAGCTCCAGGGACCCGGGTTCGATTCTGGGTACTGATTGTGCGGAGTTTGCAAGTTCTCCCTGTGTCTGCGTGAGTTTCCTCCCAGTGCTCCGGTTTCCTCCCACATGCCAAAGACTTGCAGGTTGATAGGTTAATTGGCCATCATAAATTGCCCCTAGTATAGGTAGGTGGTAGGGAAATATAAAGGGATAGGTGGGGATGTGACAGGAATACGGGATCAGTGTAGGATTAGTATAAATGGGTGGTTGATGGTCGGCACAGACTCGGTGAGCCGAAGGGACTGTAAAGTGCTGTATCTCGAAACTAAACTAAATACTGACACCTCGTCACAGACACTCACTGACACCCAGTAACACAAACAAACACACACTGACACCCAGTAACACAGAGAAACACTGATACACAGTAACAAAGACATGCACTGACACCAAGTAACAAAGCCACACACTGATACCAAGTCACAAAGACATACACTGATGCCCAGTAACAAAGACACACACTTACACCAAGTAACACAGACATACACTGACACCAAGTAACAAAGACAGACAATTACACCAAGTAACAAAGACATACACTGATACACAGCAACGCAGGCACACACTTACACCCAGTAAAAAAGACATACACTGACACCAAGTCACAAAGACATACACTGATACCAAGTCACAAAGACACACACTGACACCAAGTAACAAAGACATACACTGACACCAAGTAACAAAGACGTACACTGACACCAAGTATTTTGACATCGACTGACACCAAGTAACAAAGACAGACACTGATACACAGTCACACAGGCACACACTTACACCAAGTAACACAGAAACACACGGACACCAAGTAACAAAGACACACACTTACACCAAGTAACACAGACACACACTGACACCCAGTAACACAAACAAACACACTGACACCAAGTAACACAGACATACACTGATACCAAGTCACAGAGACATACAGTGATGCCCAGTAAGAAAGACACACACTGACACCAAGTAACAAAGACATACACTGACACCAAGGAACAAAGATATGCACTTACACCAAGTAACAAAGACACACACTTGCACCAAGTAACACAGACATACACTGACACCAAGTAACAAAGACAGACAATTACACCAAGTAACAAAGACACACACTGACACACAGTAACAAAGACATACACTGACACCAAGTGACAAAGACACACACTGACACCAAGTCACAAAGACATACACTGATACCCAGTAACAAAGACATACACTGACACCAAGTCACAAAGACACACACTGACTCCCAGTAACAAAGACATACACTGACACCAAGTCACAAAGACATACACTGATAACCAGTCACACAAGCACACACTGACACCAAGTAACACAGACATACCCTGATACCAAGTCACAGAGACATACACTGATGCCCAGTAAGAAAGACACACACTGACACCAAGTAACAAAGACATACACTGACACCAAGTAACAAAGATATGCACTTACACCAAGTAACAAAGACACACACTTGCACCTAGTAACACAGACACACACTGACACCCAGCAACACAAACAAACACACTGACACCAAGTAACACAGACAAAAACTGACATCAAGTAACAAAGATATACACTGATACCCAGTAACACAGGCACACACTTGCACCAAGCAACAAAGACACACACTTACACCAAGTAACACAGACACACACTGACACCCAGCAACACAAACAAACACACTGACACCAAGTAACACAGACAAAAACTGACATCAAGTAACAAAGATATACACTGATACCCAGTAACACAGGCACACACTGGGAGTGGGGGGGGGGAGGGGGGCACATTGGCGCAGTGGTTAGCACCGCAGCCTCACAGCTCCAGGAAACCGGGTTCGAATCTGGGTACTGCCTGTGCGGAGTTTGCAAGTTCTCCCTGTGTCTGCGTGCGTTTCCTCCCGGTGCTCCGGTTTCCTCCCACATGCCAAAGACTTGCAGGTTGATAGGTTAATTGGCCATCATAAATTGCCCCTAGTATTGGTAGGTGGCAGGGAAATATAAAGGGATAGGTGGGGATGTGACAGGAATACGGGATCAGTGTAGGATTAGTATAAATGGGTGGTTGATGGTAGCCACAGACTCGGTGGGCCGAAGGGCCTGTTTAAGTGCTGCATCTCCAAACTAAACTAAATACCGACACCTAGTGTCACAGACACACACTGACACCCAGTACCACAAACAAACACACACTGACACCCAGTAACACAGACAAACACTGATACACAGTAACAAAGACATGCACTGACAACAAGTAACACAGACACACACTGACACCCAGTAAAAAAGACATACACTGACACCAAGTCACAAAGACATACATTGATACCAAGTCACAAACAAATACACTGATGCCCAGTAACAAAGACACACACTTACACCAAGTAACACAGACATACACTGACACCAAGTAACAAAGACAGACAATTACACCAAGTAACAAAGACATACACTTACACCAAGTATTTTGACATACACTGACACCAAGTAACAAAGACATATACTGATACCCAGTTCCGCAGACGCACACTTACACCCAGTAAAAAAAACATACACTGACACCAAGTCACATAGACATACACTGATACCAAGTCACAAAGACATGCACTGGTGCCCACGAACACAGACACACACTGACAGCAAGTAACAAAGACATACACTGACACCAAGTAACAAAGACATACACTGATACCCAGTAACAAAGACACACACTTACACCAAGTAAAAAAGACAGACACTGATACCCAGTAACACAGACACACACTTACACCAAGTAACAAAGACATACACTGACACCAAGTAACACAGACAACCACACTGACACCAAGTAACACAGACACACACTGACACCAAGTAACAAAGACAGACACTGATACCCAGTAACACAGGCACACAGTGGGGTGGGGTGGGGTGGGGTGGGGTGGGTGGTGCACATTGGCGCAGTGGTTAGCACCGCAGCCTCACAGCTCCAGGGACCCGGGTTCGATTCTGGGTACTGCCTGTGCGGAGTTTGCAAGTTCTCCCTGTGTCTGCGTGAGTTTCCTCCCGGTGCTCCGGTTTCCTCCCACATGCCAAAGACTTGCAGGTTGATAGGTTAATTGGCCATCATAAATTGCCCCTAGTATAGGTAGGTGGTAGGGAAATATAAAGGGATAGGTGGGGATGTGACAGGAATACGGGATCAGTGTAGGATTAGTATAAATGGGTGGTTGATGGTCGGCACAGACTCGGTGAGCCGAAGGGACTGTAAAGTGCTGTATCTCGAAACTAAACTAAATACTGACACCTCGTGTCACAGACACTCACTGACACCCAGTAACACAAACAAACACACACTGACACCCAGTACCACAGAGAAACACTGATACACAGTAACAAAGACATGCACTGACACCAAGTAACAAAGCCACACACTGGTACCAAGTCACAAAGACATACACTGATGCCCAGTCACAAAGACACACACTTACACCAAGTAACACAGACATACACTGACACCAAGTAACAAAGACAGACAATTACACCAAGTAACAAAGACATACACTTACACCAAGTATTTTGACATACACTGACACCAAGTAACAAAGACATACACTGATACCCAGCAACGCAGACACACACTTACACACAGTAAAAAAGACATACACTGACACCAAGTCACAAAGACATACACTGATACCAAGTCACAAAGACACACACTGACACCAAGTAACAAAGACATACACTGACACCAAGTAACAAAGACGTACACTGACACCAAGTATTTTGACATCGACTGACACCAAGTAACAAAGACAGACACTGATACACAGTCACACAGGCACACACTTACACCAAGTAACAAAGACATACACTGACACCCAGTAACAAAGTCATACACTGACACCCAGTAACACAGAAACACACGGACACCAAGTAACAAAGACACACACTTACACCAAGTAACACAGACACACACTGACACCCAGTAACACAAACAAACACACTGACACCAAGTAACACAGACATACACTGATACCAAGTCACAGAGACATACAGTGATGTCCAGTAAGAAAGACACACACTGACACCAAGTAACAAAGACATACACTGACACCAAGGAACAAAGATATGCACTTACACCAAGTAACAAAGACACACACTTGCACCAAGTAACACAGACATACACTGACACCAAGTAACAAAGACAGACAATTACACCAAGTAACAAAGACACACACTGACACACAGTAACAAAGACAAACACTGACACCAAGTGACAAAGACACACACTGACACCAAGTCACAAAGACATACACTGATACCCAGTAACAAAGACATACACTGACACCATGTCACAAAGACACACACTTACACCAAGTAACACAGACATACACTGACACCAAGTAACAAAGACAGACAATTACACCAAGTAACAAAGACATACACTTACACCAAGTATTTTGACATACACTGACACCAAGTAACAAAGACATACACTGATACCCAGCAACGCAGACACACACTTACACACAGTAAAAAAGACATACACTGACACCAAGTCACAAAGACATACACTGATACCAAGTCACAAAGACACACACTGACACCAAGTAACAAAGACATACACTGACACCAAGTAACAAAGACGTACACTGACACCAAGTATTTTGACATCGACTGACACCAAGTAACAAAGACAGACACTGATACACAGTCACACAGGCACACACTTACACCAAGTAACAAAGACATACACTGACACCCAGTAACAAAGTCATACACTGACACCCAGTAACACAGAAACACACGGACACCAAGTAACAAAGACACACACTTACACCAAGTAACACAGACACACACTGACACCCAGTAACACAAACAAACACACTGACACCAAGTAACACAGACATACACTGATACCAAGTCACAGAGACATACAGTGATGCCCAGTAAGAAAGACACACTCTGACACCAAGTAACAAAGACATACACTGACACCAAGGAACAAAGATATGCACTTACACCAAGTAACAAAGACACACACTTGCACCAAGTAACACAGACATACACTGACACCAAGTAACAAAGACAGACAATTACACCAAGTAACAAAGACACACACTGACACATAGTAACAAAGACATACACTGACACCAAGTGACAAAGACACACACTGACACCAAGTCACAAAGACATACACTGATACCCAGTAACAAAGACATACACTGACACCATGTCACAAAGACACACACTGACTCCCAGTAACAAAGATATACAATGACACCAAGTGACAAAGACACACACTGACACCAAGTCACAAAGACATACACTGACACCAAGTCACAAAGACATACACTGATACACAGACACACACTTACACCAAGTAACAAAGACATACACTGATACCCAGTAACAAAGACACACACTTACACCAAGTAAAAAAGACAGACACTGATACCCAGTAACACAGACACACACTTACACCAAGTAACAAAGACATACACTGACACCAAGTAACACAGACAACCACACTGACACCAAGTAACACAGACACACACTGACACCAAGTAACACAGACACACACTGACACCAAGTAACAAAGACATACACTGATACCCAGTAACACAGGCACACAGTGGGGTGGGGTGGGGTGGGGTGGGTGGTGCACATTGGCGCAGTGGTTAGCACCGCGGCCTCACAGCTCCAGGGACCCGGGTTCGATTCGGGGTACTGCCTGTGCGGAGTTTGCAAGTTCTAACTGTGTCTGCGTGGGTTACCTCCCGGTGCTCCGGTTTCCTCCCACATGCCAAAGACTTGCAGGTTGATAGGTTAATTGGCCATCATAAATTGCCCCTAGTATAGGTAGGTGGTAGGGAAATATAAAGGGATAGGTGGGGATGTGACAGGAATACGGGATCAGTGTAGGATTAGTATAAATGGGTGGTTGATGGTCGGCACAGACTCTGTGAGCCGAAGGGACTGTAAAGTGCTGTATCTCGAAACTAAACTAAATACTGACACCTCGTGTCACAGACACTCACTGACACCCAGTAACACAAACAAACACACACTGACACCCAGTAACACAGAGAAACACTGATACACAGTAACAAAGACATGCACTGACACCAAGTAACAAAGCCACACACTGATACCAAGTCACAAAGACATACACTGATGCCCAGTAACAAAGACACACACTTACACCAAGTAACACAGACATACACTGACACCAAGTAACAAAGACAGACAATTACACCAAGTAACAAAGACATACACTTACACCAAGTATTTTGACATACACTGACACCAAGTAACAAAGACATACACTGATACCCAGCAACGCAGACACACACTTACACCCTGTAAAAAAGACATACACTGACACCAAGTCACAAAGACATACACTGATACGAAGTCACAAAGACACACACTGACACCAAGTAACAAAGACATACACTGACACCAAGTAACAAAGACGTACACTGACACCAAGTATTTTGACATCGACTGACACCAAGTAACAAAGACAGACACTGATACACAGTCACACAGGCACACACTTACACCAAGTAACAAAGACATACACTGACACCCAGTAACAAAGTCATACACTGACACCCAGTAACACAGAAACACACGGACACCAAGTAACAAAGACACACACTTACACCAAGTAACACAGACACACACTGACACCCAGTAACACAAACAAACACACTGACACCAGGTAACACAGACATACACTGATACCAAGTCACAGAGACATACACTGATGCCCAGTAAGAAAGACACACACTGACACCAAGTAACAAAGACATACACTGACACCAAGTAACAAAGATATGCACTTACACCAAGTAACAAAGACACACACTTGCACCAAGTAACAAAGACACACACTTGCACCAAGTAACACAGACATACACTGACACCAAGTAACAAAGACAGACAATTACACCAAGTAACAAAGACACACACTGACACACAGTAACAAAGACATACACTGACACCAAGTCACAAAGACACACACTGACACCAAGTCACAAAGACATACACTGATACCCAGTAACAAAGACATACACTGACACCAAGTCACAAAGACACACACTGACTCCCAGTAACAAAGACATACACTGACACCAAGTCACAAAGTCATACACTGATAACCAGTCACACAAGCACACACTTACACCAAGTAACACAGACATACACTGACACCAAGTAACAAAGACATGCACTGATACCCAGTAACACAGACACACACTGACACCAAGTAACAAAGACACAGAAGTACACCAAGTAACACAGACTCACACTGACACCCAGTAACACAGACAGCCACACTGACACCAAGTAACACAGACATACACTGACACCAAGTAACAAAGACATAAACTGAAAACCAGTAACACAGGCACACATTGCGGGGGGGGGGGGCACATTGGCGCAGTGGTTAGCACCGCGGCCTCACAGCTCCAGGGACCCGGGTTCGATTCGGGGTACTGCCTGTGCGGAGTTTGCAAGTTCTCACTGTGTCTGCGTGGGTTACCTCCGGGTGCTCCGGTTTCCTGCCACATGCCAAAGACTTGCAGGTTGTTAGGTTATTTGGCCATCATAAATTGCCCCTAGTATAGGTAGGTGGTAGGGAAATATATAGGGTTAGGTGGGGATGTGATAGGAATACGGGATCAGTGTAGGATTAGTATAAATGGGTGTTTGATGGTCGGCATAGACCCGGTGGGCCGAAGGGCCTGTTTAAGTGCTGTATCTCTAAACTAAACTAAATACTGACACCTAGTGTCACTGACACCCAGTAACACAAACAAACACGCACAAACCCACAGTCACACAGAGAAACACTGATACACTGACACCAAGTAACACAGACACACACTGACACCCAGTAACAAAGACATACACTGATACCAAGTCACAAAGACATACACTGATACCCAGTAACACAAACAAACACACACTGACACCCAGTAACACAGAGAAACACTGATACACAGCAACAAAGTCATACACTGACACCAAGTGACACTGAAGCCCAGTAAAAAAGACACACACTGACACCCAGTAAAAAAGACATACACTGACACCAAGTCACAAAGACATACATTGATACCAAGTCACAAACAAATACACTGATGCCCAGTAACAAAGACACACACTTACACCAAGTAACACAGACATACACTGACACCAAGTAACAAAGACAGACAATTACACCAAGTAACAAAGACATACACTTACACCAAGTATTTTGACATACACTGACACCAAGTAACAAAGACATATACTGATACCCAGTTCCGCAGACGCACACTTACACCCAGTAAAAAAGACATACACTGACACCAAGTCACAAAGACATACACTGATACCAAGTCACAAAGACATGCACTGGTGCCCACGAACACAGACACACACTGACAGCAAGTAACAAAGACATACACTGACACCAAGTAACAAAGACATACACTGATACCCAGTAACAAAGACACACACTTACACCAAGTAAAAAAGACAGACACTGATACCCAGTAACACAGACACACACTTACACCAAGTAACAAAGACATACACTGACACAAAGTAACACAGACAACCACACTGACACCAAGTAACACAGACACACACTGACACCAAGTAACAAAGACATACACTGATACCCAGTAACACAGGCACACAGTGGGGTGGGGTGGGTGGGGTGGGTGGTGCACATTGGCGCAGTGGTTAGCACCGCAGCCTCACAGCTCCAGGGACCCGGGTTCGATTCTGGGTACTGACTGTGCGGAGTTTGCAAGTTCTCCCTGTGTCTGCGTGAGTTTCCTCCCGGTGCTCCGGTTTCCTCCCACATGCCAAAGACTTGCAGGTTGATAGGTTAATTGGCCATCATAAATTGCCCCTAGTATAGGTAGGTGGTAGGGAAATATAAAGGGATAGGTGGGGATGTGACAGGAATACGGGATCAGTGTAGGATTAGTATAAATGGGTGGTTGATGGTCGGCACAGACTCGGTGAGCCGAAGGGACTGTAAAGTGCTGTATCTCGAAACTAAACTAAATACTGACACCTCGTCACAGACACTCACTGACACCCAGTAACACAAACAAACACACACTGACACCCAGTAACACAGAGAAACACTGATACACAGTAACAAAGACATGCACTGACACCAAGTAACAAAGCCACACACTGATACCAAGTCACAAAGACATACACTGATGCCCAGTAACAAAGACACACACTTACACCAAGTAACACAGACATACACTGACACCAAGTAACAAAGACAGACAATTACACCAAGTAACAAAGACATACACTTACACCAAGTATTTTGACATACACTGACACCAAGTAACAAAGACATACACTGATACACAGCAACGCAGGCACACACTTACACCCATTAAAAAAGACATACACTGACACCAAGTCACAAAGACATACACTGATACCAAGTCACAAAGACACACACTGACACCAAGTAACAAAGACATACACTGACACCAAGTAACAAAGACGTACACTGACACCAAGTATTTTGACATCGACTGACACCAAGTAACAAAGACAGACACTGATACACAGTCACACAGGCACACACTTACACCAAGTAACACAGAAACACACGGACACCAAGTAACAAAGACACACACTTACACCAAGTAACACAGACACACACTGACACCCAGTAACACAAACAAACACACTGACACCAAGTAACACAGACATACACTGATACCAAGTCACAGAGACATACAGTGATGCCCAGTAAGAAAGACACACACTGACACCAAGTAACAAAGACATACACTGACACCAAGGAACAAAGATATGCACTTACACCAAGTAACAAAGACACACACTTGCACCAAGTAACACAGACATACACTGACACCAAGTAACAAAGACAGACAATTACACCAAGTAACAAAGACACACACTGACACACAGTAACAAAGACATACACTGACACCAAGTGACAAAGACACACACTGACACCAAGTCACAAAGACATACACTGATACCCAGTAACAAAGACATACACTGACACCAAGTCACAAAGACACACACTGACTCCCAGTAACAAAGACATACACTGACACCAAGTCACAAAGACATACACTGATAACCAGTCACACAAGCACACACTGACACCAAGTAACACAGACATACCCTGATACCAAGTCACAGAGACATACACTGATGCCCAGTAAGAAAGACACACACTGACACCAAGTAACAAAGACATACACTGACACCAAGTAACAAAGATATGCACTTACACCAAGTAACAAAGACACACACTTGCACCTAGTAACACAGACACACACTGACACCCAGCAACACAAACAAACACACTGACACCAAGTAACACAGACAAAAACTGACATCAAGTAACAAAGATATACACTGATACCCAGTAACACAGGCACACACTTGCACCAAGCAACAAAGACACACACTTACACCAAGTAACACAGACACACACTGACACCCAGCAACACAAACAAACACACTGACACCAAGTAACACAGACAAAAACTGACATCAAGTAACAAAGATATACACTGATACCCAGTAACACAGGCACACACTGGGAGTGGGGGGGGGAGGGGGGCACATTGGCGCAGTGGTTAGCACCGCAGCCTCACAGCTCCAGGAAACCGGGTTCGAATCTGGGTACTGCCTGTGCGGAGTTTGCAAGTTCTCCCTGTGTCTGCATGCGTTTCCTCCCGGTGCTCCGGTTTCCTCCCACATGCCAAAGACTTGCAGGTTGATAGGTTAATTGGCCATCATAAATTGCCCCTAGTATTGGTAGGTGGCAGGGAAATATAAAGGGATAGGTGGGGATGTGACAGGAATACGGGATCAGTGTAGGATTAGTATAAATGGGTGGTTGATGGTCGCCACAGACTCGGTGGGCCGAAGGGCCTGTTTAAGTGCTGCATCTCCAAACTAAACTAAATACCGACACCTAGTGTCACAGACACACACTGACACCCAGTACCACAAACAAACACACACTGACACCCAGTAACACAGACAAACACTGATACACAGTAACAAAGACATGCACTGACAACAAGTAACACAGACACACACTGACACCCAGTAAAAAAGACATACACTGACACCAAGTCACAAAGACATACATTGATACCAAGTCACAAACAAATACACTGATGCCCAGTAACAAAGACACACACTTACACCAAGTAACACAGACATACACTGACACCAAGTAACAAAGACAGACAATTACACCAAGTAACAAAGACATACACTTACACCAAGTATTTTGACATACACTGACACCAAGTAACAAAGACATATACTGATACCCAGTTCCGCAGACGCACACTTACACCCAGTAAAAAAGACATACACTGACACCAAGTCACATAGACATACACTGATACCAAGTCACAAAGACATGCACTGGTGCCCACGAACACAGACACACACTGACAGCAAGTAACAAAGACATACACTGACACCAAGTAACAAAGACATACACTGATACCCAGTAACAAAGACACACACTTACACCAAGTAAAAAAGACAGACACTGATACCCAGTAACACAGACACACACTTACACCAAGTAACAAAGACATACACTGACACCAAGTAACACAGACAACCACACTGACACCAAGTAACACAGACACACACTGACACCAAGTAACAAAGACAGACACTGATACCCAGTAACACAGGCACACAGTGGGGTGGGGTGGGGTGGGGTGGGTGGTGCACATTGGCGCAGTGGTTAGCACCGCAGCCTCACAGCTCCA
Source organism: Heterodontus francisci (assembly GCF_036365525.1). Lineage (NCBI taxonomy): Eukaryota > Metazoa > Chordata > Chondrichthyes > Heterodontiformes > Heterodontidae > Heterodontus > Heterodontus francisci. The sequence continues at coordinate 64,496,139 of NC_090391.1, forward strand.
GGGACCCGGGTTCGATTCTGGGTACTGCCTGTGCGGAGTTTGCAAGTTCTCCCTGTGTCTGCGTGAGTTTCCTCCCGGTGCTCCGGTTTCCTCCCACATGCCAAAGACTTGCAGGTTGATAGGTTAATTGGCCATCATAAATTGCCCCTAGTATAGGTAGGTGGTAGGGAAATATAAAGGGATAGGTGGGGATGTGACAGGAATACGGGATCAGTGTAGGATTAGTATAAATGGGTGGTTGATGGTCGGCACAGACTCGGTGAGCCGAAGGGACTGTAAAGTGCTGTATCTCGAAACTACACTAAATACTGACACCTCGTGTCACAGACACTCACTGACACCCAGTAACACAAACAAACACACACTGACACCCAGTAACACAGAGAAACACTGATACACAGTAACAAAGACATGCACTGACACCAAGTAACAAAGCCACACACTGGTACCAAGTCACAAAGACATACACTGATGCCCAGTCACAAAGACACACACTTACACCAAGTAACACAGACATACACTGACACCAAGTAACAAAGACAGACAATTACACCAAGTAACAAAGACATACACTTACACCAAGTATTTTGACATACACTGACACCAAGTAACAAAGACATACACTGATACCCAGCAACGCAGACACACACTTACACACAGTAAAAAAGACACACACTGACACCAAGTAACAAAGACATACACTGACACCAAGTAACAAAGACGTACACTGACACCAAGTATTTTGACATCGACTGACACCAAGTAACAAAGACAGACACTGATACACAGTCACACAGGCACACACTTACACCAAGTAACAAAGACATACACTGACACCCAGTAACAAAGTCATACACTGACACCCAGTAACACAGAAACACACGGACACCAAGTAACAAAGACACACACTTACACCAAGTAACACAGACACACACTGACACCCAGTAACACAAACAAACACACTGACACCAAGTAACACAGACATACACTGATACCAAGTCACAGAGACATACAGTGATGCCCAGTAAGAAAGACACACACTGACACCAAGTAACAAAGACATACACTGACACCAAGGAACAAAGATATGCACTTACACCAAGTAACAAAGACACACACTTGCACCAAGTAACACAGACATACACTGACACCAAGTAACAAAGACAGACAATTACACCAAGTAACAAAGACACACACTGACACACAGTAACAAAGACATACACTGACACCAAGTGACAAAGACACACACTGACACCAAGTCACAAAGACATACACTGATACCCAGTAACAAAGACATACACTGACACCATGTCACAAAGACACACACTTACACCAAGTAACACAGACATACACTGACACCAAGTAACAAAGACAGACAATTACACCAAGTAACAAAGACATACACTTACACCAAGTATTTTGACATACACTGACACCAAGTAACAAAGACATACACTGATACCCAGCAACGCAGACACACACTTACACACAGTAAAAAAGACATACACTGACACCAAGTCACAAAGACATACACTGATACCAAGTCACAAAGACACACACTGACACCAAGTAACAAAGACATACACTGACACCAAGTAACAAAGACGTACACTGACACCAAGTATTTTGACATCGACTGACACCAAGTAACAAAGACAGACACTGATACACAGTCACACAGGCACACACTTACACCAAGTAACAAAGACATACACTGACACCCAGTAACAAAGTCATACACTGACACCCAGTAACACAGAAACACACGGACACCAAGTAACAAAGACACACACTTACACCAAGTAACACAGACACACACTGACACCCAGTAACACAAACAAACACACTGACACCAAGTAACACAGACATACACTGATACCAAGTCACAGAGACATACAGTGATGCCCAGTAAGAAAGACACACACTGACACCAAGTAACAAAGACATACACTGACACCAAGGAACAAAGATATGCACTTACACCAAGTAACAAAGACACACACTTGCACCAAGTAACACAGACATACACTGACACCAAGTAACAAAGACAGACAATTACACCAAGTAACAAAGACACACACTGACACATAGTAACAAAGACATACACTGACACCAAGTGACAAAGACACACACTGACACCAAGTCACAAAGACATACACTGATAACCAGTAACAAAGACATACACTGACACCATGTCACAAAGACACACACTGACTCCCAGTAACAAAGATATACAATGACACCAAGTGACAAAGACACACACTGACACCAAGTCACAAAGACATACACTGACACCAAGTCACAAAGACATACACTGATACACAGACACACACTTACACCAAGTAACAAAGACATACACTGATACCCAGTAACAAAGACACACACTTACACCAAGTAAAAAAGACAGACACTGATACCCAGTAACACAGACACACACTTACACCAAGTAACAAAGACATACACTGACACCAAGTAACACAGACAACCACACTGACACCAAGTAACACAGACACACACTGACACCAAGTAACAAAGACATACACTGATACCCAGTAACACAGGCACACAGTGGAGTGGGGTGGGGTGGGTGGTGCACATTGGCGCAGTGGTTAGCACCGCGGCCTCACAGCTCCAGGGACCCGGGTTCGATTCGGGGTACTGCCTGTGCGGAGTTTGCAAGTTCTAACTGTGTCTGCGTGGGTTACCTCCCGGTGCTCCGGTTTCCTCCCACATGCCAAAGACTTGCAGGTTGATAGGTTAATTGGCCATCATAAATTGCCCCTAGTATAGGTAGGTGGTAGGGAAATATAAAGGGATAGGTGGGGATGTGACAGGAATACGGGATCAGTGTAGGATTAGTATAAATGGGTGGTTGATGGTCGGCACAGACTCTGTGAGCCGAAGGGACTGTAAAGTGCTGTATCTCGAAACTAAACTAAATACTGACACCTCGTGTCACAGACACTCACTGACACCCAGTAACACAAACAAACACACACTGACACCCAGTAACACAGAGAAACACTGATACACAGTAACAAAGACATGCACTGACACCAAGTAACAAAGCCACACACTGATACCAAGTCACAAAGACATACACTGATGCCCAGTAACAAAGACACACACTTACACCAAGTAACACAGACATACACTGACACCAAGTAACAAAGACAGACAATTACACCAAGTAACAAAGACATACACTTACACCAAGTATTTTGACATACACTGACACCAAGTAACAAAGACATACACTGATACCCAGCAACGCAGACACACACTTACACCCAGTAAAAAAGACATACACTGACACCAAGTCACAAAGACATACACTGATACGAAGTCACAAAGACACACACTGACACCAAGTAACAAAGACATACACTGACACCAAGTAACAAAGACGTACACTGACACCAAGTATTTTGACATCGACTGACACCAAGTAACAAAGACAGACACTGATACACAGTCACACAGGCACACACTTACACCAAGTAACAAAGACATACACTGACACCCAGTAACAAAGTCATACACTGACACCCAGTAACACAGAAACACACGGACACCAAGTAACAAAGACACACACTTACACCAAGTAACACAGACACACACTGACACCCAGTAACACAAACAAACACACTGACACCAGGTAACACAGACATACACTGATACCAAGTCACAGAGACATACACTGATGCCCAGTAAGAAAGACACACACTGACACCAAGTAACAAAGACATACACTGACACCAAGTAACAAAGATATGCACTTACACCAAGTAACAAAGACACACACTTGCACCAAGTAACAAAGACACACACTTGCACCAAGTAACACAGACATACACTGACACCAAGTAACAAAGACAGACAATTACACCAAGTAACAAAGACACACACTGACACACAGTAACAAAGACATACACTGACACCAAGTGACAAAGACATACACTGACACCAAGTCACAAAGACACACACTGACACCAAGTCACAAAGACATACACTGATACCCAGTAACAAAGACATACACTGACACCAAGTCACAAAGACACACACTGACTCCCAGTAACAAAGACATACACTGACACCAAGTCACAAAGTCATACACTGATAACCAGTCACACAAGCACACACTTACACCAAGTAACACAGACATACACTGACACCAAGTAACAAAGACATGCACTGATACCCAGTAACACAGACACACACTGACACCAAGTAACACAGACACACACGGACACCAAGTAACAAAGACACAGAAGTACACCAAGTAACACAGACTCACACTGACACCCAGTAACACAGACAGCCACACTGACACCAAGTAACACAGACATACACTGACACCAAGTAACAAAGACATAAACTGAAAACCAGTAACACAGGCACACATTGCGGGGGGTGGGGGGGGGGCACATTGGCGCAGTGGTTAGCACCGCGGCCTCACAGCTCCAGGGACCCGGGTTCGATTCGGGGTACTGCCTGTGCGGAGTTTGCAAGTTCTCACTGTGTCTGCGTGGGTTACCTCCGGGTGCTCCGGTTTCCTGCCACATGCCAAAGACTTGCAGGTTGTTAGGTTATTTGGCCATCATAAATTGCCCCTAGTATAGGTAGGTGGTAGGGAAATATATAGGGTTAGGTGGGGATGTGATAGGAATACGGGATCAGTGTAGGATTAGTATAAATGGGTGTTTGATGGTCGGCATAGACCCGGTGGGCCGAAGGGCCTGTTTAAGTGCTGTATCTCTAAACTAAACTAAATACTGACACCTAGTGTCACTGACACCCAGTAACACAAACAAACACGCACAAACCCACAGTCACACAGAGAAACACTGATACACTGACACCAAGTAACACAGACACACACTGACACCCAGTAACAAAGACATACACTGATACCAAGTCACAAAGACATACACTGATACCCAGTAACACAAACAAACACACACTGACACCCAGTAACACAGAGAAACACTGATACACAGCAACAAAGTCATACACTGACACCAAGTGACACTGAAGCCCAGTAAAAAAGACACACACTGACACCCAGTAAAAAAGACATACACTGACACCAAGTCACAAAGACATACATTGATACCAAGTCACAAACAAATACACTGATGCCCAGTAACAAAGACACACACTTACACCAAGTAACACAGACATACACTGACACCAAGTAACAAAGACAGACAATTACACCAAGTAACAAAGACATGCACTTACACCAAGTATTTTGACATACACTGACACCAAGTAACAAAGACATATACTGATACCCAGTTCCGCAGACGCACACTTACACCCAGTAAAAAAGACATACACTGACACCAAGTCACAAAGACATACACTGATACCAAGTCACAAAGACATGCACTGGTGCCCACGAACACAGACACACACTGACAGCAAGTAACAAAGACATACACTGACACCAAGTAACAAAGACATACACTGATACCCAGTAACAAAGACACACACTTACACCAAGTAAAAAAGACAGACACTGATACCCAGTAACACAGACACACACTTACACCAAGTAACAAAGACATACACTGACACCAAGTAACACAGACAACCACACTGACACCAAGTAACACAGACACACACTGACACCAAGTAACAAAGACATACACTGATACCCAGTAACACAGGCACACAGTGGGGTGGGGTGGGGTGGGGTGGGGTGGGGTGGGTGGTGCACATTGGCGCAGTGGTTAGCACCGCAGCCTCACAGCTCCAGGGACCCGGGTTCGATTCTGGGTACTGCCTGTGCGGAGTTTGCAAGTTCTCCCTGTGTCTGCGTGAGTTTCCTCCCGGTGCTCCGGTTTTCTCCCACATGCCAAAGACTTGCAGGTTGATAGGTTAATTGGCCATCATAAATTGCCCCTAGTACAGGTAGGTGGTAGGGAAATATAAAGGGATAGGTGGGGATGTGACAGGAATACGGGATCAGTGTAGGATTAGTATAAATGGGTGGTTGATGGTCGGCACAGACTCGGTGAGCCGAAGGGACTGTAAAGTGCTGTATCTCGAAACTAAACTAAATACTGACACCTCGTGTCACAGACACTCACTGACACCCAGTAACACAAACAAACACACACTGACACCCAGTAACACAGAGAAACACTGATACACAGTAACAAAGACATGCACTGACACCAAGTAAGAAAGCCACACACTGATACCAAGTCACAAAGACATACACTGATGCCCAGTAACAAAGACACACACTTACACCAAGTAACAAAGACATACACTGACACCCAGTAACAAAGTCATACACTGACACCCAGTAACACAGAAACACACTGACACCAAGTAACAAAGACACACACTTACACCAAGTAACACAGACACACACTGACACCCAGTAACACAAACAAACACACTGACACCAAGTAACACAGACATACACTGATACCAAGTCACAGAGACATACAGTGATGCCCAGTAAGAAAGACACACACTGACACCAAGTAACAAAGACATACACTGACACCAAGGAACAAAGATATGCACTTACACCAAGTAACAAAGACACACACTTGCACCAAGTAACACAGACATACACTGACACCAAGTAACAAAGACAGACAATTACACCAAGTAACAAAGACACACACTGACACACAGTAACAAAGACATACACTGACACCAAGTGACAAAGACACACACTGACACCAAGTCACAAAGACATACACTGATACCCAGTAACAAAGACATACACTGACACCAAGTCACAAAGACACACACTGACTCCCAGTAACAAAGACATACACTGACACCAAGTCACAAAGACATACACTGATAACCAGTCACACAAGCACACACTGAAACCAAGTAACACAGACATACACTGATACCAAGTCACAGAGACATACACTGATGCCCAGTAAGAAAGACACACACTGCCACCAAGTAACAAAGACATACACTGACACCAAGTAACAAAGATATGCACTTACACCAAGTAACAAAGACACACACTTGCACCTAGTAACACAGACACACACTGACACCCAGCAACACAAACAAACACACTGACACCAAGTAACACAGACAAAAACTGACATCAAGTAACAAAGATATACACTGATACCCAGTAACACAGGCACACACTTGCACCAAGCAACAAAGACACACACTTACACCAAGTAACACAGACACACACTGACACCCAGCAACACAAACAAACACACTGACACCAAGTAACACAGACAAAAACTGACATCAAGTAACAAAGATATACACTGATACCCAGTAACACAGGCACACACTGGGGGTGGGGGGGGAGGGGGGCACATTGGCGCAGTGGTTAGCACCGCAGCCTCACAGCTCCAGGAAACCGGGTTCGAATCTGGGTACTGCCTGTGCGGAGTTTGCAAGTTCTCCCTGTGTCTGCGTGCGTTTCCTCCCGGTGCTCCGGTTTCCTCCCACATGCCAAAGACTTGCAGGTTGATAGGTTAATTGGCCATCATAAATTGCCCCTAGTATAGGTAGGTGGCAGGGAAATATAAAGGGATAGGTGGGGATGTGACAGGAATACGGGATCAGTGTAGGATTAGTATAAATGGGTGGTTGATGGTCGCCACAGACTCGGTGGGCCGAAGGGCCTGTTTAAGTGCTGCATCTCCAAACTAAACTAAATACCGACACCTAGTGTCACAGACACACACTGACACCCAGTACCACAAACAAACACACACTGACACCCAGTAACACAGAGAAACACTGATACACAGTAACAAAGACATGCACTGACACCAAGTAACAAAGCCACACACTGATACCAAGTCACAAAGACATACACTGATGCCCAGTAACAAAGACACACACTTACACCAAGTAACAAAGACATACACTGACACCCAGTAACAAAGTCATACACTGACACCCAGTAACACAGACAAACACTGATACACAGTAACAATGACATGCACTGACAACAAGTAACACAGACACACACTGACACCCAGTAAAAAAGACATACACTGACACCAAGTCACAAAGACATACATTGATACCAAGTCACAAACAAATACACTGATGCCCAGTAACAAAGACACACACTTACACCAAGTAACACAGACATACACTGACACCAAGTAACAAAGACAGACAATTACACCAAGTAACAAAGACATGCACTTACACCAAGTATTTTGACATACACTGACACACAGTAACAAAGACATACACTGATACCCAGTAATACAGACACACACTTACACCAAGTCACAAAGACACACACTGACACCCAGTAACAAAGACATACACTGACACCAAGTCACAAAGACATACACTGATACACAGACACACACTTACACCAAGTCACACAGACATACACTGACACCAAGTAACAAAGACATACACTGATACCCAGTAACAAAGACACACACTTACACCAAGTAAAAAAGACAGACACTGATACCCAGTAACACAGACACACACTTACACCAAGTAACAAAGACTCACACTGACACCCAGTAACACAGACAGCCACACTGACACCAAGTAACACAGACATACACTGACACCAAGTAACAAAGACATAAACTGAAAACCAGTAACACAGGCACACATTGGGGGCGGGGGGGGGGGGGCACATTGGCGCAGTGGTTAGCACCGCAGCCTCACAGCTCCAGGGACCCGGGTTCGATTCTGGGTACTGCCTGTGCGGAGTTTGCAAGTTCTCCCTGTGTCTGCGTGAGTTTCCTCCCGGTGCTCCGGTTTTCTCCCACATGCCAAAGACTTGCAGGTTGATAGGTTAATTGGCCATCATAAATTGCCCCTAGTATAGGTAGGTGGTAGGGAAATATAAAGGGATAGGTGGGGATGTGACAGGAATACGGGATCAGTGTAGGATTAGTATAAATGGGTGGTTGATGGTCGGCATAGACCCGGTGGGCCGAAGGGCCTGTTTAAGTGCTGTATCTCTAAACTAAACTAAATACTGACACCTAGTGTTACTGACACCCAGTAACACAAACAAAAACACACAAACCCACAGTCACACAGAGAAACACTGATACACTGACACCAAGTAACACAGACATACACTGATACCCAGTAACACAAACAAACACACACTGACACCCAGTAACACAGAGAAACACTGATACACAGCAACAAAGTCATACACTGACACCACGTAACACTGACGCCCAGTAAAAAAGACATACACTGACACCAAGTCACAAAGACATACACTGATACCAAGTCACAAAGACATACACTGATGCCCAGTAACACAGACACACACTGACACCAAGTAACAAAGACATACACTGGCACCAAGTAACAAAGACAGACAATTACACCAAGTAACAAAGACATACACTTACACCAAGTATTTTGACCTACACTGACACACAGTAACAAAGACATACACTGATACCCAGTAACACAGACACACACTTACACCAAGTCACAAAGACACACACTGACACCCAGTAACAAAGACACACACTTACACCAAGTCACACAGACATACACTGACACCAAGTAACAAAGACATACACTGACACCAAGTATCACAGACACACACTTACACCAAGTAACAAAGACATACACTGACACCAATTCACAAAGACAAGCACTGACACCCAGTAACAAAGACATACACTGACACCAAGTAACAAAGACATACACTGATACCCAGGAACACAGACACACACAGACACCCAGTAACAAAGACAAACACTGATACCAAGTCACAAAGACATACACTGATACCCTGTAACACAGACACACACTGACACCCAGTAACAAAGACATACACTGATACCATGTCACAAAGACATACACTGATACCCAGGAACACAGACACACACTGACACCAAGTAACAAAGACAAACACTGACACCAAGAAACAAAGACATGCACTTACACCAAGTGACAAAGACACACACTTACACCAAGCAACACAGACATACACTGACACCAAGTAACAAAGACATACACTGACACCAAGTAACAAAGACATACACTTGCACCAAGTAACAAAGACAGACAATTACACCAAGTAACGAAGACATACACTTACACCAAGTATTTTGACATACACTGACACCAAGTAACAAAGACATACACTGACACCGACTTACACAGACACACACTTTCACCAAGTAACAAAGACATACACTGACACCAATCCACAAAGACACACACTGACACCCAGTAACAAAGACATACACTGTCACCAAGTCACAAAGACATACACTGATACCCAGTAACATAGACACACACAGACACCAAGTAACACAGACAGACACTGACACCAAGTAGCAAAGACAAACACTGATACCAAGTCACAAAGACATACACTGATACCCTGTAACACAGACACACACTGACACCAAGTAACAAAGACATACACTGACACCAAGCCACAAAGACACACACTGACACCCAGTAACAAAGACATACACTGTCACCAAGTCACAAAGACATACACTGATACCCAGTAACACAGACACACACTGACACCAGGTAACACAGACAGACACTGACACCAAGTAGCAAAGACATACACTGATACCCAGTAACACAGACACACACTTACACCAAGTAACAAAAACAGACACTGATACCCAGTAACATAGACACACACGGACACCAAGTAACAAAGACACAGACTTACACCAAGTAACACAGACACACACTGACACACAGTAACACAGACACACACTTCCACCAAGTAACAAAGACATACATTGACACCCAGTAACACAAACAAACACACACTGACACCCAGTAACACAGAGAAACACTAATAAACAGTAACAAAGACATACACTGACACCAAGTAACACAGACACACGTTTACACCTAGCAACAAAGACATACACTGACACCAAGTCACAAAGACATACACTGATACCAAGTCACAAAGACATACACTGATATCCAGCAACACAGACACACACTGACACCAAGTAACAATGACATACACTTACACCAAGTAACAAAGGCATACACTGACACAAAGTCGCAAAGACGGACCCTGATACCAAGTCACAAAGACATACACTGATGCCCAGTCACACAAGCACACACTTACACCAAGTAACACAGACATACACTGACACCAAGTAACAAAGACATGCACTTATATCCAGTAACACAGACACACACTGACACCAAGTAACAATGACATACACTTGGACCAAGTAAAAAAGACAGACAATTACACCAAGTAACGAAGACATACACTTACACCAAGTATTTTGACATGCACTGACACCAAGTAACAAAGACATACACTGATGCCAAGTAACACAGACACAAACTTACACCAAGTAATAAAGACATACACTGACACCAAGTCACAAAGACACACACTGATAACCAGTAACAAAGACACACACTTACACCAAGTAACACAGACATACACTGACACCCAGTAACACAGACACACACTTACACCAAGTAACAAAGTCATACACTGACACAAAGTCGCAAAGACGTTCCCTGATACCAAGTCACAAAGACATACACTGATGCCCAGTAACACAGACACACACTGACACCAAGTAACAAAGACAGACAATTACACCAAGTAACAAATACATACACTGACACCAAGTAACAAAGACACAAACTTACACCAAGTAACACAGACATACACTGACACCAAGTATCAAAGACATACACTGATACCCAGTAACAGAGACACCCACTTACACCAAGTATTTTGACATACACTGACACCAAGTAACAAAGACATACACTGATACCCAGTAACACAGACACACACTTACACCCAGTAACAATGACACACACTGACACCAAGTCACAAAGACACACACTGACGCCCAGTAACAAAGACATACACTGACACCAAGTCACAAAGACATACACTGATACCCAGTAACACAAACAAACACACACTGAAACCCAGTAACACAGAGAAACACTAATAAACAGTAACAAAGACATACACTGACACCAAGTAACACAGACAAACGTTTACACCCAGGAACAAAGACATACACTGACACCAAGTCACAAAGACATACACTGATACCCAGTAACACAAACAAACACACACTGACACCCAGTAACAGAGAAACACTAATAAACAGTAACAAAGACATACACTGACACCAAGTAACACAGGCACACGTTTACACCCAGCAACAAAGACATACACTGACACCAAGTCACAAAGACATACACTGATATCCAGTAACACAGACACACACTGACACCAAGTAACAATGACATACACTTACACCAAGTAACAAAGGCAGACAATTACACCAAGTAACAAAGACATTCACTTACACCAAGTATTTTGACATGCACTGACACCAAGTAACCAAGACATACACTGATGCCAAGTAACACAGTCACAAACTTACACCAAGTAATAAAGACATACACTGACACCAAGTCACAAAGACACACACTGACACCCAGTAACAAAGACATAAACTGACACCAAGTCACAAAGACATGCACTGATAACCAGTAACAAAGACACACACTTACACCAAGTAACACAGACATACACTGACACCCACTAACACAGACACACACTTACACCAAGTAACAAAGTCATACACTGACACAAAGTCGCAAAGAAGTACCCTGATACCAAGTCACAAAGACATACACTGATGCCCAGTAACAAAGACATACACTTACACCAAGAAGCAAAGACACACACTTACACCAAGTAACACTGACATACACTGTCACCAAGTAACAAAGACACAAACTTACACCAAGTAACACAGACATACACTGACACCAAGTATCAAAGACATACACTGATACCCAGTAACAGAGACACACACTTACACCAAGTATTTTGACATACACTGACACCAAGTAACAAAGACATACACTGATACCCAGTAACACAGACACACACTAACACCAAGTAACAATGACACACACTGACACCAAGTCACAAAGACACACACTGACGCCCAGTAACAAAGACATACACTGACACCAAATCACAAAGAAATACTCTGATACCCAGTAACACAGACACACACTTACACCAAGTAACACAGACATACACTGACACCAAGTAACAAAGACATGCACTAATACCCAGTAACACAGACACACACTTGCACCAAGTAACAAAGACAGACACTGATACCCAGTAACACAGACACACACTTACACCAAGTAACAAAGACATACACTGACACCCAGTAACAAAGATATACACTGACACCCAATAACACAGACACACACGGACACCAAGTAACAAAGACACACACTTTCACCAAGTAACACAGACACACACTGACACACAGTAACAAAGACATACACTGACACCAAGTCACAAAGACACACGCTGACACCAAGTCACAAAGACATACACTGATACCCAGTAACAAAGACATACACTGACACCAAGTCACAAAGACATACACTGACACCAAGTCACAAAGACATACACTGATAACCAGGAACACAAGCACACACTTATACCAAGTAACACAGACATACACTGACACCAAGTAACAAAGACATGCACTGATACACAGTAACACAGACATACACTGACACCAAGCCACAAAGACACACACTGACACCCAGTAACAAAGACATACACTGTCACCAAGTCACAAAGACTTACACTGATACCCAGGAACACAGACACACACCGACACCCAGTAACACAGACATACACTGATACCAAGTCACAAAGACATACAATGATACCCAGGAACACAGACACACACTGACACCAAGTAACAAAGACAAACAATGACACCAAGTAACAAAGACATGCACTTACACCAAGTAACAAAGACACAAACTTACACCAAGCAACACAGACAAACACTGACACCAAGTAACAAAGACATACACTGACACCAAGTAACAAAGACATACACTTGCACCAAGTAACAAAGACAGACAATTACACCAAGTAACGAAGACATACACTTACACCAAGTATTTTGACATACACTGACACCAAGTAACAAAGACATACACTGATACCGACCAACACAGACACACACTTTCACCAAGCCACAAAGACACACACTGATACCCAGTAACACAGACACACACTGACACCAAGTAACACAGACAGACACTGACACCAAGTAACAAAGACATGCACTAATACCCAGTAACACAGACACACACTTGCACCAAGTAACAAAGACAGACACTGATACCCAGTAACACAGACACACACTTACACCAAGTAACAAAGACATACACTGACACCCAGTAACAAAGATATACACTGACACCCAATAACACAGACACACACGGACACCAAGTAACAAAGACACACACTTTCACCAAGTAACACAGACACACACTGACACACAGTAACAAAGACATACACTGACACCAAGTCACAAAGACACACGCTGACACCAAGTCACAAAGACATACACTGATACCCAGTAACAAAGACATACACTGACACCAAGTCACAAAGACATACACTGACACCAAGTCACAAAGACATACACTGATAACCAGGAACACAAGCACACACTTATACCAAGTAACACAGACATACACTGACACCAAGTAACAAAGACATGCACTGATACCCAGTAACACAGACATACACTGACACCAAGCCACAAAGACACACACTGACACCCAGTAACAAAGACATACACTGTCACCAAGTCACAAAGACATACACTGATACCCAGGAACACAGACACACACCGACACCCAGTAACACAGACATACACTGATACCAAGTCACAAAGACATACAATGATACCCAGGAACACAGACACACACTGACACCAAGTAACAAAGACAAACAATGACACCAAGTAACAAAGACATGCACTTACACCAAGTAACAAAGACACACAATTACACCAAGCAACACAGACAAACACTGACACCAAGTAACAAAGACATACACTGACACCAAGTAACAAAGACATACACTTGCACCAAGTAACAAAGACAGACAATTACACCAAGTAACGAAGACATACACTTACACCAAGTATTTTGACATACACTGACACCAAGTAACAAAGACATACACTGATACCGACCAACACAGACACACACTTTCACCAAGCCACAAAGACACACACTGATACCCAGTAACACAGACACACACTGACACCAAGTAACACAGACAGACACTGACACCAAGTAGCAAAGACAAACACTGATACCAAGTCACAAAGACATACACTGATACCCTGTAACACAGACACACACTGACACCCAGTAACAAAGACATACACTGATACCAAGTCACAAAGACATACACTGATACCCAGTAACACAGACACACACTGACACCAAGTAACAAAGACAAACACTGACACCAAATAACAAAGACATACACTTACACCAACTAACAAAGACACACACTTACACCAAGCAACACAAACATCCACTGACACCAAGTAACAAAGACATACACTGACACCAAGTAACAAAGACATACACTTGCACCAAGTAACAAAAAAAGACAATTACACCAAGTAACGAAGACATACACTTACACCAAGTATTTTGACATACACTGACACCAAGTAACAAAGACATACACTGATACCGACTAACACAGACTCACACTTTCACCAAGTAACAAAGACATACACTGACACCAAGCCACAAGGACACACACTGATACCCAGTGACACAGACACACACTTACACCAAGTAACACAGACAGACACTGACACCAAGTAGCAAAGACATACACTGATACCCAGTAACACAGACACACACTTACACCAAGTAACAAAGACAGACACTGATACCCAGTAACACAGACACACACGGACACAAAGTAACAAAGACACAGACTTACACCAAGTAACGCAGACACACACTGACACACAGTAACACAGACACACACTTCCACCAAGTAACAAAGACATACATTGACACCCAGTAACACAAACAATCACACACTGACACCCAGTAACACAGAGAAACACTAATAAACAGTAACAAAGACATACACTGACACCAAGTAACACAGACACACGTTTACACCCAGCAACAAAGACATACACTGACACCAAGTCACAAAGACATACACTGATACCAAGTCACAAAGTCATACACTGATATCCAGTAACACAGACACACACTGACACCAAGTAACAATGACATACACTTACACCAAGTAACAAAGGCAGACAATTACACCAAGTAACAAAGACATACACTTACACCAATTATTTTGACATGCACTGACACCAAGTAACAAAGATATACACTGATGCCAAGTAACACAGACACACACTTACACCAAGTAACAAAGACATACACTGACACCAAGTCACAAAGACACACACTGACACCCAGTAACAAAGACATAAACTGACACCAAGTCACAAAGACATACACTGATAACCAGTAACACAGACACACACTTACACCAAGTAACACAGACATACACTGCCACCCAGTAACACAGACACACACTTACACCAAGTAACAAAGTCATACACTGACACGAAGTCGCAAAGACGTACCCTGATACCAAGTCACAAAGACATACACTGATGCCCAGTAACACAGACACACACTGACACCAAGTAACAAAGACATACACTGACACCAAGTAACAAAGACATACACTTACAACAAGAAGCAAAGACACACACTTACACCAAGTAACACTGAATTACACTGTCACCAAGTAACAAAGACAGACAATTACACCAAGTAACAAAGACATACACTTACACCAAGTATTTTGACATACACTGACACCAAGTAACAAAGAGATACACTGATACCCAGTAACACAGACACACACTTACACCAAGGAACAATGACATACACTGACACCAAGTCACAAAGGCACACACTGACTCCCAGTAACAAAGACATACACTGACACCAAGTCACAAAGACATACTCTGATACCCAGTAACACAGACACACACTTACACCAAGTAACAAAGACAGACACTGATACCCAGTAACACAGACACACACTTACACCAAGTAACAAAGACATACACTGACACCCAGTAACAAAGACATACACTGACACCCCGTAACACAGACACACACGGACACCAAGTAACAAAGACACACACTTACACCAAGTAACACAGACACACACTGACACCCAGTAACAAAGACATACACTGACACCCCATAACACAGACACACACGGACACCAAGTAACAAAGACACACACTTACACCAAGTAACACAGACACACACTGACACCCAGTAACACAAACAAACACACTGACACCAAGTAACACAGACATACACTGACACCAAGTAACAAAGACATACACTGATACCCAGTAACACAGGCACACACTGCGGGGGGCGTGGTGTGGGGGGCACAATGGGGCAGTGGTTAGCACCGCAGCATCACAGCTCCAGGGACCCGGGTTCGATTCTGGGTACTGCCTGTGCGGAGTTTGCAAGTACTCCCTGTGTCTGCGTGGGTTTCCTCCGGGTGCTCCGGTTTCCTCCCACATGCCAAAGACTTGCAGGTTGATAGGTTAATTGGCCATCATAAATTGCCCCTAGTATAGGTAGGTGGTAGGGATATATATAGGGACAGGTGGGGATGAGATAGGAATACGGGATTAGTGTAGGATTAGTATAAATGTTTGGTTGATGGTCGGCACAGACCCGGTGGGCCGAAGGGCCTGTTAAAGTGCTGTGTCTCCAAACTAACCTTCATACTGACACCTAGTGTCACAGATACACACTGACACCCAGTAACACAAACAAACACACACTGGCATCCAGTAACACAGAGAAACACGAATAAACAGTAACAAAGACAGACACTGACATCAAGTCACAAAGACATACACTTACACCAAGTAACAAAGACAGACACTGATACCCAGTAACACAGACACACACTGACACACAGTTAGAAACACACACTGACCCCCAGTAACACAGACACACACTGACCCCCAGTAACACAGATATACACTGACACCAAGTCACAAAGACACACACTGACACCCAGTAACAAAGACATACACTGACACCAAGTAACAAAGACATACACTGATACACAGACACACACTTACACCAAGGAGCAAAGACATACACTGACACCAAGTCACAAAGACACACACTGTCTTCCAGTAACAAAGACATACACTGACACCAAGTCACAAAGACATACACTGATACCCAGGAGCACGGACACACACTGACACCCAGTAACAGAGACATACACTGATACCAAGTCACAAAGACATACACTGATACCAAGTAACACAGACACACACTGACACCCAGTAACAAAGACATACACTGATACCAAGTCATAAAGTCATACACTTTTACCGAGTAACACAGACACACACTGACACCCAGTAACAAAGACATACACTGATACCAAATCACAGAGACATACACTGATACCCAGTAACACAGACACACACTGACACCAAGTAACAAAGACATACACTGACACCAAGTAACAAAGACATACACTTACACCAAGTAACAAAGACACACACTTGCACCAACTAACACAGACATACACTGATAACCAGGAACACAAGCACACACTTACACCAAGTAACACAGACATACACTGACACCAAGTAACAAAGACATGCACTGATACCCAGTAACACATTCACACACTGACACCAAGTAACAAAGACATGCACTGATACCCAGTAACAAAGACATACACTGATACCAAGTCACAAAGACATACACTGATACCCAGTAACACAAACAAACACACACTGACACCCAGTAACACAGAGAAACACTGATACACAGCAACAAAGTCATACACTGACACCAAGTAACACTGACGCCCAGTAAAAAAGACATACACTGACACCAAGTCACAAAGACATACACTGATACCAAGTCACAAAGACATACACTGAAGCCCAGTAACACAGACACACACTGACACCAAGTAACAAAGACAGACACTGACACCAAGTAACAAAGACAGACAATTACACCAAGTAACAAAGACATACACTTACACCAAGTATTTTGACATACACTGACACCAAGTAACAAAGACATACACTGACACCCAGTAACACAGACACACACGGACACCAAGTAACAAAGACATACACTGACACCAAGTAACACTGACGCCCAGTAAAAAAGACATACACTGACACCAAGTCACAAAGACATACACTGATACCAAGTCACAAAGACACACACTGACACCCAGTAACACAGACACACACTGACACCAAGTAACACAGACATACACTGACACCAAGTAACAAAGACAAAACTGAAAACCAGTAACACAGGCACACATTGGGGGGGCACATTGGCGCAATGGTTAGCACCGCGGCTTCACAGCTCCAGGGACCGGGTACGATTCCGGGTACTGCCTGTGCTGAGTTTGCAAGTTCTCACTGTGTCTGCGTGGGTTACCTCCGGGTGCTCCGGTTTCCTCCCACATGCCAAAGACTTGCAGGTTGATAGGTTAATTGGCCATCATAAATTGCCCCTAGTATAGGTAGGTGGGAGGGAAATATATAGGGTTAGGTGGGGATGTGATAGGAATACGGGATCAGTGTAGGATTAGTATAAATGGGTGGTTGATGGTCGGCATAGACCCGGTGGGCCGAAGGGCCTGTTTAAGTGCTGTATCTCTAAACTAAACTAAATACTGACACCTAGTGTTACTGACACCCAGTAACACAAACAAAAACACACAAACCCACAGTCACACAGAGAAACACTGATACACTGACACCAAGTAACACAGACATACACTGATACCCAGTAACACAAACAAACACACACTGACACCCAGTAACACAGAGAAACACTGATACACAGCAACAAAGTCATACACTGACACCACGTAACACTGACGCCCAGTAAAAAAGACATACACTGACACCAAGTCACAAAGACATACACTGATACCAAGTCACAAAGACATACACTGATGCCCAGTAACACAGACACACACTGACACCAAGTAACAAAGACATACACTGACACCAAGTAACAAAGACAGACAATTACACCAAGTAACAAAGACATACACTTACACCAAGTATTTTGACATACACTGACACCAAGTAACAAAGACATACACTGATACCCAGTAACACAGACACACACTTACACCAAGTCACAAAGACACACACTGACACCCAGTAACAAAGACATACACTGACACCAAGTCACAAAGACATACACTGCTACACAGACACACACTTACACCAAGTAACACAGACATACACTGACACCAAGTAACAAAGTCATACACTGATACCCAGTATCACAGACACACACTTACACCAAGTAACAAAGACATACACTGACACCAATTCACAAAGACACGCACTGACACCCAGTAACAAAGACATACAAAGACACCAAGTAACAAAGACATACACTGATACCCAGGAACACAGACACACACTGACACCCAGGAACAAAGACAAACACTGATACCAAGTCACAAAGACATACACTGATACCCTGTAACACAGACACACACCGACACCCAGTAACACAGACATACACTGATACCAAGTCACAAAGACATACAATGATACCCAGGAACACAGACACACACTGACACCAAGTAACAAAGACAAACAATGACACCAAGTAACAAAGACATGCACTTACACCAAGTAACAAAGACACACACTTACACCAAGCAACACAGACATACACTGACACCAAGTAACAAAGACATACACTGACACCAAGTAACAAAGACATACACTTGCACCAAGTAACAAAGACAGACAATTACACCAAGTAACGAAGACATACACTTACACCAAGTATTTTGACATACACTGACACCAAGTAACAAAGACATACACTGATACCGACCAACACAGACACACACTTTCACCAAGTAACAAAGACATACACTGACACCAAGCCACAAAGACACACACTGATACCCAGTAACACAGACACACACTGACACCAAGTAACACAGACAGACACTGACACCAAGTAGCAAAGACAAACACTGATACCAAGTCACAAAGACATACACTGATACCCTGTAACACAGACACACACTGACACCCAGTAACAAAGACATACACTGATACCAAGTCACAAAGACATACACTGATACCCAGTAACACAAACAAACACACACTGACACCCAGTAACACAGAGAAACACTGATACACAGCAACAACGTCATCCACTGACACCAAGTAACACTGACGCCCAGTAAAAAAGACATGCACTGACACCAAGTCACAAAGACATACACTGATACCAAGTCACAAAGACATACACTGATGCCCAGTAACACAGACACACACTGACACCAAGTAACAAAGACAGACACTGACACCAAGTAACAAAGACAGACAATTACACCAAGTAACACAGACACACACTTGCACCAAGTCACAAAGGCACACACTGACACCCAGTAACAAAGACATACACTGACACCAAGTCACAAAGACATACATTGATACCCAGTATCACAGACACACACTTACACCAAGTAACAAAGACATACACTGACACCAATTCACAAAGACACGCACTGACACCCAGTAACAAAGACATACACTGACACCAAGTAACAAAGACAGACACTGATACCCAGGAACACAGACACACACTGACTCCCAGTAACAAAGACAAACACTGATACCAAGTCACAAAGACATACACTGATACCCTGTAACACAGACACACACTGACACCCAGTAACACAGACATACACTGATACCAAGTCATAAAGACATACACTGACACCCCGTAACACAGACACACACGGACACCAAGTAACAAAGACACACACTTACACCAAGTAACACAGACACACACTGACACCCAGTAACACAAACAAACACACTGACACCAAGTAACACAGACATACACTGACACCAAGTAACAAAGACATACACTGATACCCAGTAACACAGGCACACACTGTGGTGTGGGGGGCACAATGGCGCAGTGGTTAGCACCGCAGCCTCACAGCTCCAGGGACCCGGGTTCGATTCTGGGTACTGCCTGTGCGGAGTTTGCAAGTACTCCCTGTGTCTGCGTGGGTTTCCTCCGGGTGCTCCGGTTTCCTCCCACATGCCAAAGACTTGCAGGTTGATAGGTTAATTGGCCATCATAAATTGCCCCTAGTATAGGTAGGTGGTAGGGATATATATAGGGACAGGTGGGGATGAGATAGGAAAACGGGATTAGTGTAGGATTAGTATAAATGTTTGGTTGATGGTCGGCACAGACCCGGTGGGCCGAAGGGCCTGTTAAAGTGCTGTGTCTCCAAACTAACCTACATACTGACACCTAGTGTCACAGATACACACTGACACCCAGTAACACAAACAAACACACACTGGCATCCAGTAACACAGAGAAACACTAATAAACAGTAACAAAGACAGACACTGACATCAAGTCACAAAGACATACACTTACACCAAGTAACAAAGACAGACATTGATACCCAGTAACACAGACACACACTGACACACAGTTAGAAACACACACTGACCCCCAGTAACACAGACACACACTGACCCCCAGTAACACAGATATACACTGACACCAAGTCACAAAGCCACACACTGACACCCAGTAACAAAGACATACACTGACACCAAGTAACAAAGACATACACTGATACACAGACACACACCTACACCAAGGAGCAAAGACATACACTGACACCAAGTCACAAAGACACACACTGACTTCCAGTAACAAAGACATACACTGACACCAAGTCACAAAGACATACACTGATACCCAGGAGCACAGACACACACTGACACCCAGTAACAGAGACATACACTGATACCAAGTCACAAAGACATACACTGATACCAAGTAACACAGACACACACTGACACCCAGTAACAAAGACATACACTGATACCAAGTCACAAAGTCATACACTTTTACCAAGTAACACAGACACACACTGACACACAGTAACAAAGACATACACTGATACCAAATCACAGAGACATACACTGATACCCAGGAACACAGACACACACTGACAACAAGTAACAAAGACATACACTGACACCAAGTAACAAAGACACACACTTACACCAAGTAACAAAGACACACACTTACAGCAACTAACACAGACATACACTGATAACCAGGAACACAAGCACACACTTACACCAAGTAACACAGACATACACACTTGGTGTCAGTGCTGTGTCTCTGAACTAACCTAAATACTGACCTAGTGTCACAGATACACACTGACACCCAGTAACACAAACAAACACACACTGACATCCAGTAACACAGAGAAACACTAATAAACAGTAACAAAGACATACACTGACACCAAGTAACAAAGACATACACTGATACCCAGTAACACAGACACACACTGACACCAAGTAACAAAGACATACACTGACACCAAGTAACAAAGACATACACTTACACCAAGTAACAAAGAAACACACTTACACCAAGTTACACAGACATACACTGACACCAAGTAACAAAGACATACACTTACACAAAGTAACAAAGACAGACAATTACACCAAGTAACGAAGACATACACTTACACCAAGTATTTTGACATACACTGACACCAAGTAACAAAGACATACACTGATACCGACCAACACAGACACACACTTTCACCAAGTAACAAAGACATACACTGACACCAAGCCACAAAGACACACACTGATACCCAGTAACACAGACACACACTGACACCAAGTAACACAGACAGACACTGACACCAAGTAGCAAAGACAAACACTGATACCAAGTCACAAAGACATACACTGATACCCTGTAACACAGACACACACTGACACCCAGTAACAAAGACATACACTGATACCAAGTCACAAAGACATACACTGATACCCAGTAACACAAACAAACACACACTGACACCCAGTAACACAGAGAAACACTGATACAGAGCAACAACGTCATCCACTGACACCAAGTAACACTGACGCCCAGTAAAAAAGACATGCACTGACACCAAGTCACAAAGACATACACTGATACCAAGTCACAAAGACATACACTGATGCCCGTAACACAGACACACACTGACACCAAGTAACAAAGACAGACACTGACACCAAGTAACAAAGACAGACAATTACACCAAGTAACACAGACACACACTTGCACCAAGTCACAAAGGCACACACTGACACCCAGTA
The DNA here is from genome assembly GCF_036365525.1 of Heterodontus francisci. NCBI lineage: Eukaryota > Metazoa > Chordata > Chondrichthyes > Heterodontiformes > Heterodontidae > Heterodontus > Heterodontus francisci. Next base: position 64,520,282 of record NC_090391.1, read on the forward strand.
ACAAAGACATACACTGACACCAAGTCACAAAGACATACACTGATACCCAGTATCACAGACACACACTAACACCAAGTAACACAGACACACACTGACACCAAGTAACAAAGTCATCGACTGATACCCAGTTACACAGACGCACACTTACTCCAAGTAACAAAGACAGACACTGATACCCAGTAACACAGACACACACTTACACCAAGTAACAAATACATACACTGACACCCAGTAGCAAAGACATACACTGACACCCAGTAACACAGACACACACTTACACCAAGTAACAAAGACATACACTTACACCAAGTAACACAGACATACACTGACACCAAGAAACAAAGACATACAATTACACCAAGTAACAAAGACACACACTCACACCAAGTAACAAAGACAGACACTGATACGCAGTAACACAGGCACAAACTTACACCAAGTAACAAAGACAGACACTGATACCCAGTAACACAGACACACACTGACACCAAATAACAAATACATACACTTACACCCAGTAACACAGACACACACGGACACCAAGTAACAAAGACACAGACTTACACCAAGTAACACAGACACACACTGACAACCAGTAACACAGACACACACTTACAACAAGTAACACAGACATACACTGACACCAAGTAACAAAGACATACACTGTTACCCAGTAACACAGACACACACTTACACCAAGTAACACAGACATACATTGACACAAAGTCACAAAGACACACACTGGCACCCAGCAACAAAGACATACACTGACACCAAGTCACAAAGACATACACTGATACCCAGGAACACAGACACACTCTGACACCCAGTAACAAAGACATACACTGATGCAAATGACAAAGACATTCACTGATACCCAGTAACACAGACACACACTGACACCCAGAAACAAAGACATACACTGATACCATGTCAGAAAGACATACACTGATACACAGTAACACAGAAACACACTGACACCAAGTAACAAAGACATGCAATGATACCCAGTAACACAGGCACACACTGATACACAGTAACACAGACACACACTGACACGAAGTAACAAAGACATACACTGACACCAAATAACAAAGACATGCACTGACACCAAGTAACAAAGACATACACTGACACCAAGTAACAAAGACAGACAATTACACCAAGTAACAAATACATACACTTACACCAAGTATTTTGTCATACACTGACACCATGTAACAAAGACATACACTGATACCCAGTAACACAGACACACAACTACACCAAGTAACAAATACATACACTGACACCAAGTCACAAAGACACACAATGACACCCAGTAACAAAGACATACACTGACAGCAAGTCACAAAGACATTCACTGAAACCCAATAACACAGACACACACTTACACCAAGTAACACAGACATTCACTGACACCCAATAACACAGACACACACTTACACCAAGTAACAAAGACATGCGCTGACACCCAGTAAAAAAGACATACACTGACACCCAGTAACACAGACACACACGGACACCAAGTAACAAAGACACAGATTTACACCAAGTAACACAGACACACACTGACACCCAGTAACACAGACACACACTTACACCAAGTAACACAGACATACACTGACACCAAGTAACAAAGACATACACTGTTACCCAGTAACACAGACACACACTTACACCAAGTAACACAGACATACACTGACACAAAGTCACAAAGACACACACTGACACCCAGCAACAAAGACATACACTGACACCAAGTCACAAAGACATACACTGATACCCAGGAACACAGACACACACTGACACCCAGTAACAAAGACATACACTGATGCAAATGACAAAGACATACACTGACACCCAGTAACACAGACACACACTGACACCCAGTAACAAAGACATACACTGATACCAAGTCACAAAGACATGCACTGATACTCAGTAACACAGACACACACTGACACCCAGTAACAAAGACATACACTGATACCATGTCACAAAGACATACACTGATACCCAGTAACACAGACACACACTGACACCAAGTAACAAAGACATACACTGATACCCAGTAACACTGGCACACACTGATACACAGTAACACAGACACACACTGACACCAAGTTACAAAGACATACACTGACACCAGGTAACAAAGACATACACTTCCACCAAGTAACAAAGACAGACAATTACACCAAGTAACAAATACATACACTTACACCAAGTATTTGGACATACACTGACACCAAGTATCAAAGACATACACTGATACCCAGTAACACAGACACACACTTACACCAAGTAACAAAGATATACACTGACACCAAGTCACAAAGACACACACTGACACCCAGTAACAAAGACATACACTGACACCAAGTCACAAAGACATACACTGATACCCAGTAACACAGACACACACTAACACCAAGTAACACAGACACACACTGACACCCAGTAACACAGACACACACTTACACCAAGTAACAAATACATACACTGACACCCAGTAGCAAAGACATACACTGACACCCAGTAACACAGACACACACGGACACCAAGTAACAAAGACATACACTTACACCAAGTAACACAGACATACACTGACACCAAGTAACAAAGACATACAATTACACCAAGTAGCAAAGACACACACTTACACCAAGTAACAAAGACATACACTTACACCAACTAACACAGACATACACTGACACCAAGAAACAAAGACATACAATTACACCAAGTAACAAAGACACACACTTACACCAAGTAACAAAGACACACACTTACACCAAGTAACAAAGACAGACACTGATACGCAGTAACACAGGCACAAACTTACACCAAGTAACGAAGACAGACACTGATACCCAGTAACACAGACACACACTGACACCAAATAACAAATACATACACTTACACCCAGTAACACAGACACACACGGACACCAAGTAACAAAGACACAGACTTACACCAAGTAACACAGACACACACTGACAACCAGTAACACAGACACACACTTACAACAAGTAACACAGACATACACTGACACCAAGTAACAAAGACATACACTGTTACCCAGTAACACAGACACACACTTACACCAAGTATCACAGACATACATTGACACAAAGTCACAAAGACACACACTGGCACCCAGCAACAAAGACATACACTGACACCAAGTCACAAAGACATACACTGATACCCAGGAACACAGACACACTCTGACACCCAGTAACAAAGACATACACTGATGCAAATGACAAAGACATTCACTGATACCCAGTAACACAGACACACACTGACACCCAGAAACAAAGACATACACTGATACCATGTCAGAAAGACATACACTGATACACAGTAACACAGAAACACACTGACACCAAGTAACAAAGACATGCACTGATACCCAGTAACACAGGCACACACTGATACACAGTAACACAGACACACACTGACACCAAGTAACAAAGACATACACTGACACCAAATAACAAAGACATGTACTGACACCAAGTAACAAAGACATACACTGACACCAAGTAACAAAGACAGACAATTACACCAAGTAACAAATACATACACCTACACCAAGTATTTTGTCATACACTGACACCATGTAACAAAGACATACACTGATACCCAGTAACACAGACACACAACTGCACCACGTAACAAATACATACACTGACACCAAGTCACAAAGACACACAATGACACCCAGTAACAAAGACATACACTGACACCAAGTCACAAAGACATTCACTGAAACCCAGTAACACAGACACACACTTACACCAAGTAACACAGACATTCACTGACACCCAAAAACACAGACACACACTTACACCAAGTAACAAAGACATGCGCTGACACCCAGTAAAAAATACATACACTGACACCCAGTAACACAGACACACACGGACACCAAGTAACAAAGACACAGATTTACACCAAGTAACAAAGACATACACTGTTACCCAGTAACACAGACACACACTTACACCAAGTAACACAGACATACACTGACACAAAGTCACAAAGACACACACTGACACCCAGCAACAAAGACATACACTGACACCAAGTCACAAAGACATACACTGATACCCAGGAACACAGACACACACTGACACCCAGTAACAAAGACATACACTGATGCAAATGACAAAGACATACACTGACACCCAGTAACACAGACACACACTGACACCCAGTAACAAACACATACACTGATACCAAGTCACAAAGACATGCACTGATACTCAGTAACACAGACACACACTGACACCCAGTAACAAAGACATACACTGATACCATGTCACAAAGACATACACTGATACCCAGTAACACAGACACACACTGACACCAAGTAACAAAGACATACACTGATACCCAGTAACACAGGCACACACTGATACACAGTAACACAGACACACACTGACACCAAGTTACAAAGACAGACAATGACACCCAGTAACAAAGACATACACTTCCACCAAGTAACAAAGACAGACAATTACACCAAGTAACAAATACATACACTTACACCAAGTATTTTGACATACACTGACACCATGTAACAAAGACATGCACTGAAACCCAGTAACACAGACACACACTTACACCAAGTAACAAAGACATACACTGACACCAAGTCACAAAGACAGACAATGACACCCAGTAACAAAGACATACACTGACACCAAGTCACAAAGACATTCATCGATACCCAGTAACACAGACACACACTTACACCAAGTAACACAGACATACACTGACACCCAGTAACACAGACACACACTTACACCAAGTAACAAAGACATACACTGACACCCAGTAACAAAGACATACACTGACACCCAGTAACACAGACCCACATGGACACCAAGTAACAAAGACACAGACTTACACCAAGTAACACAGACACACACTGACACCCAGTAACACAGACACACACTTACACCAAGTAACACAGACATACACTGACACAAAGTAACAAAGACATACACTGATACCCAGTAACACAGACACACACTTACACCAAGTAACAAAGACATACACTGATACCAAGTCACAAAGACATGCACTGATACCCAGTAACACAGACACACACTGACACCCAGTAACAAAGACATACACTGAAACCATGTCACAAAGACATACACTGATACCCAGTAACACAGACACAAACTGACACCAAGTAACAAAGACATACACAATTACCCAGTAACACAGGCTCACACTGGGGGGGACACATTGGCGCATTGGTTAGCATCGCAGCCTCACAGCTCCAGGGACCAGAGTTCGATTCGGGGTTCTACCTGTGCGGAGTTTGCAAGTTCTCCCTGTGTCTGCATGGGTTTCCTCCGGGTGCTCCGGTTTCATCCCACATGCCAAAGACCTGCAGTTTGATAGGTTAATTGGCCATCATAAATTGCCCCTAGTATAGGTAGGTGGTAGGGAAATATATAGGGACAGGTGGGGATGTGATAGGAATACGGGATTAGTGTAGGATTAGTATAAATGGGTGGTTGATGGTCGGCACAGACTCGGTGGGCCGAAGGGCCTGTGAAAGTGCTGTGTCTCGAAACAAAACTAAATACTGACACCTAGTATCACAGATACACACTGACACCCAGTAACACAAACAAACACACACTGACACTCAGTAACACAGAGAAACACTAAAAAACAGTAACAAAGACATACACTGACACCCAGTAACAAAGACATACACTGACACCAAGTCACAAAGACATACACTGACACACAGACACACACTTACACCAAGTAACACAGACATAGACTGACACCAAGTAACAAAGACATCCACTGATACCCAGCATCACGGACAGACACTTGCACCAAGTCACAAAGACACACACTGACACCCAGTAACAAAGACGTACACTGACACCAAGTCACAAAGGCATATACTGATACCCAGGAACACAGACATACACTGACAACCAGTAACAAAGACATACAGTGATACCAAGTCACAAAGACATACACTGATACCCAGTAACCGAGACACACACTGACACCCAGTAACAAAGACACACACTTACACCAAGGAACACAGACATACACTGACACCAAGTAACAAAGACAGACACTGACACCAAGTAACAAAGACATACACTTACACCAAGTAACAAAGACAGACAATTACACCAAGTAACAAAGACATACACTTACACCAAATATTTTGACATACACTGACACCAAGTAACAAAGACATACACTGATAGCCAGTAACACAGACAAACACTTACACAAAGTAACAAAGCCATACACTGACACCAACTCACAAAGACAGACACTGACACACAGTATCAAAGACATACACTGACACCAAGTCACAAAGACATACACTGATACCCAGTAACACAGACACACACCTACACCAAGTAACACAGACATACACTGACACCAAGTAACAAAGACATACACTGACACCAAGTAACACAGACACACACTTACACCAAGTAACAAATACATACACTTACACCAAGTAACACAGACATGCACTGACACCAAGTAACAAAGACATACAATTACACCAAGTAACAAAGACACACACTTACACCAAGTAACACAGACACACACTGACACCCAGTAAAACAGACACACACTTAAACCAAGTAACACAGTCATACACTGACACCAAGTAACCAGACAGACACTTACACCAAGTAACAAAGACACACACTTACACCAAGTAACACAGATATACACTGACACCAAGTAACAAAGACATACACTGACACCAAGTAACAAAGACATACACTTACACCAAGTAACAAAGACAGAAAATTACACCAAGGAACAAAGACATACACTTACACCAAATATTTTGACATACACTGATACCAATCACAAAGACATTCAATGATACCCAGTAACAAAGACATACACTGAAACCAAGTCACAAAGACATACACTGATACCCAGTAACACAGACACACACTTACACCAAGTAACACAGATATACACTGACACCAAGTAACAAAGACATACACTGACACCAAGTAACAAAGACATACACTTACACCAAGTAACAAAGACAGACAATTACACCAAGTAACAAAGACATACACTTACACCAAGTATTTTGACATGCACTGATACCAATCACAAAGACATTCACTGATACCCAGTAACAAAGACATACACTGAAACCAAGTCACAAAGACATACACTGATACCCAGTAACACAGACATACACTGACACCAAGTAACAAAGAAAGACACTGATACCCAGTAACACAGACACACACTTGCACCAAGTAACAAAGACATACACTGACACCCAGTAACAAAGACATACACTGACACCCAGTAACACAGACACACACTTACACCCAGCAACAAAGACATACACTGACACCCAGCAACACAGACACACACGGACACCAAGTAACAAAGACACACACTTACACCAAGTAACACAGACACACACTGACACCCAGCAAAACAGACACACACTTACGCCAAGTAACACAGACATACACTGACACCAAGTAACAAAGACATACACTGATACCCAGTAACACAGACACACACTTACACTAAGTAACACAGACATACACTGACACCAAGTAACAAAGACATACACTTACACCAAGTAACACAGACACACACTTACACCAAGTAACAAATACATACACTTACACCAATAACACAGACATGCACTGACACCAAGTAACAAAGACATACAATTACACCAAGTAACAAAGACACACACTTACACCAAGCAACACAGACACACACTGACACCCAGTAAAGCAGACACACACTTACACCAAGTAACACAGACATACACTGACACCAAGTAACCAGACATACACTTACACCAAGTAACAAAGACACACACTTACACCAAGTAACACAGATATACACTGACACCAAGTAACAAAGACATACACTGACACCAAGTAACAAAGACATACACTTACACCAAGTAACAAAGACAGACAATTACACCAAGGAACAAAGACATACACTTACACCAAATATTTTGACATACACTGATACCAATCACAAAGACATTCAATGATACCCAGTAACAAAGACATACACTGAAACCAAGTCACAAAGACATACACTGATACCCAGTAACACAGACACACACTTACACCAAGTAACACAGATATACACTGACACCATGGTAACAAAGACATACACTGACACCAAGTAACAAAGACATACACTTACACCAAGTAACAAAGACAGACAATTACACCAAGTAACAAAGACATACACTTAGTCCAAGTATTTTGACATACACTGATACCAATCACAAAGACATTCACTGATACCCACTAACAAAGACAAACACTGAAACCAAGTCACAAAGACATACACTGATACCCAGTAACACAGACATACACTGACACCAAGTAACAAAGATAGACACTGATACCCAGTAACACAGACACACACTTGCACCAAGAAACAAAGACATACACTGACACCCAGTAACAAAGACATACACTGACACCCAGTAACACAGACACACACTTACACCCAGTAACAAAGACATACACTGACACCCAGTAACACAGACACACACGGACACCAAGTAACAAAGACACACACTTACACCAAGTAACACAGACACACACTGACACCCAGTAACACAGACACACACTTACGCCAAGTAACACAGACATACACTGACACCAAGTAACAAAGACATACACTGATACCCAGTAACACAGACACACACTTACACCAAGTAACACAGACATACAGTGACACCAAGTATCAAAGACATACACTGATACCCAGTAACACAGACACACACTTACACCAAGCTACACAGACAAACACTGACACCAAGTCACAAAGACATACACTGATACCCAGTAACACAGACACACACTTACACCAAGTAACACAGATATACACTGACACCAAGTAACAAAGACATACACTGACACCAAGTAACAAAGACATACACTTACACCAAGTAACAAAGACAGACAATGACACCAAGTAACAAAGACATACACGTACACCAAGTATTTTGACATACACTGATACCAATCACAAAGACATTCACTGATACCCAGTAACACAGACATGCACTGACACCAAGTCACAAAGACAAACACTGATACCCAGTAACACAGACGCACATTTACACCAAGCTACACAGATAAACACTGACACCAAGTAACAAAGACATGCACTGATACCCCGTAACACAGACACACACTTACACCAAGTAACAAAGACAGACACTGATACCCAGTAACACAGACACACACTTACACCAAGTAACAAAGTCATACACTGACACCCAGTAACAAAGACATACACTGACACCCAGCAACACAGATACACACGGACACCAAGTAACAAAGACACACACTTACACCAAGTAACACAGACACACACTGACACACAGTAGCACAGACACCCACTTACGCCAAGTAACACAGACATACACTGACACCAAGTAACAAAGACAGACACTGATACCCAGTAATACAGACACACACTTACACCAAGAAACACAGACATACACTGACACCAAGTAACAAAGAAATACACTGATACCCAGGAACACAGACACACACTTACACCAAGTAACACAGACACACACTTACACCAAGTAACAATGACATACACTTACACCAAGTAACACAGACATACACTGACACCAAGCAACAAAGACATACAATTACACCAAGTAACACAAATATGCACTGACACCAAGTAACAAAGACATGCACTCACACCGAGTAACACAGACACACACGGACACCAAGTAACAAAGACACACACTTACACCAAGTAACACAGACACACACTGACACCCAGCAAAACAGACACACACTTACACCAAGTAACACAGACATACACTGATACCAAGTAACAAAGACATACACTGATACCCAGTAACATAGGCACACACTTACACCAAGTAACACAGACATACACTGACACCAAGTAACAAAGACATACAATGATACCCAGGAACACAGACACACACTTACACCAAGTAACACAGACACACACTTACACCAAGTAACAGAGACATACACTTACACCAAGTAACACAGACATACACTGACACCAAGTAACAAAGACATACAATTACACCAAGTAACAAAGACACACACTTACACCCAGTAACACAAACAAACACACACTGACACCCAGTAACACAGAGAAACACAAATAAACAGTAACAAAGACATACACTGACACCAAGTAACACAGACACACACTGACACCCAGTAACAAAGACATACACTGACACCAAGTCACAAAGACATACACTGATACCAAGTCACAAATACATACACTGATACCCAGTAACACAGACACACACTGACACCAAGTAACAAAGACATACAATGACACCAAGTAACAAAGACATACACTTACACCAAGTAACAAAGACAGACAATTACACCAAGTAACAAATACATACACTTACACCAAGTATTTTGACATACACTGACACCATGTAACAAAGACATTCACTGATACCCAGTAACACAGACACACACTTACACCAAGTAACAAAGACATACACTGACACCAAGTCACAAAGACATTCACTGATACCCAGTAACACAGACACACACTTACACCCAGTAACACAGACACACACTTACACCAAGGAACAAAGACATACACTGACACCCTGTAACAAAGACATACACTGACACCCAGCAACACAGACACACACGGACACCAAGTAACATAGACACAGATTTACACCAAGTAACACAGACACACACTGACACCCAGTAACAAAGACACACACTGACAGCAAGTAACACAGACATACACTGACACCAAGTGTCAAAGACATACACTGATTCCCAGTAACACAGACACACACTTACACCAAGTAACACAGACATACACTGACACAAAGTAACAAAGACACACACTGACACCCAGTAACAAAGACATACACTGACACCAGTCACAAAGACATACAATGATTCCCAGGAACACAGACACACACTGACACCCAGTAACAAAGACATACACTGATGCCAAGTCACAAAGACATACACTGATACCCAGTAACACAGACACACACTGACACCCAGTAACAAAGACATACACTGATACCAAGTCACAAAGACATGCACTGATACCCAGTAACACAGACACACACTGACACCCAGTAACAAAGACATACAATGATACCATGTCACAAAGACATACACTGATACCCAGTAACACAGACACACACTGACACCAAGTAACAAAGACATACACTGATACCCAGTAACACAGGCACACACTGGCGGGGACACATTGGCGCATTGGTTAGCACCGCAGCCTCACAGCTCCAGGAGCCAGAGTTCGTTTCAGGGTACTGCCTTTGCGGAGTTTGCAAGTTCTCCCTGTGTCTGCGTGGGTTTCCTCCGGGTGCTCCGGTTTCCTCCCACAAGCCAAAGACTTGCAGGTTGACAGGTTAATTGGCCATCATAAATTGCCCCTAGTATAGGTAGGTGGAAGGGAAATATATACGGGCAGGTGGGGATGTGATAGGAATACGGGATTAGTGTAGGATTAGTATAAATGGGTGGTTGATGGTCGGCACAGTCTCGGTGGGCCGAAGGGCCTGTTAAAGTGCTGTATCTCTCAACAAAACTAAATACTGACACCTAGTGTCACAGATACACACTGACTCCCATTAACACAAACAAACACACACTGACACCCAGTAACACAGAGAAACACTAATAAACAGCAACAAAGACATACACTGACACCAAGTCACAAACACATACACTGACACCAAGTAACAAAGACATACGCATACACCAAGTAACAAAGACATACACTGATAGCCAGTAACACAGACACAAACTGACACCCAGCAACACAGACATACACTGACACCAAGTCACAAAGACATACACTGATACACAGACACATACTTACACCAAATAACACAGACATACACTGACACCAATTAACAAAGACATACACTGATACCCAGTGTCACAGACACACACTTACACCAAGTAACTAAGACATACACTTACACCAAGTCACAAAGACACACACTGACACCCAGTAACATAGACATACACTGACACCAAGTCACAAAGACATACACTTATACCCAGGAACACAGACACAGACTGACACCCAGTAACAAAGACATACACTGATACCCAGTAACACTGACACACACTGACACCCAGTAACAAAGACATACACTGACACCAAGTCACAAAGTCAAACACCGATACCCAGTAAAACAGACACACACTGACACCAAGTAACAAAGACATGCACTGACACCAAGTAACAAAGACATACACTTACACCAAGTAAAAAAGATACACACTTACACCAAGTAACACAGACATACACTGACACCAAGTAACAAAGACAAACACTGACACCAAGTAACAAAGACATCTACTTACACCAAGTATCAAAGACAGACAATTACACCAAGTAACAAATACATACACTGATACCCAGTAACACAGACACACACTGACACCAAGTAACAAAGATATGCACTGACACCAAGTCACAAAGACAGACACTGACACCCAGTAACAAAGACATACAAAGAACAAAGAACAAAGATAATTACAGCACAGGAACAGGCCCTTCGGCCCTCCAAGCCTGCGCCGATCCAGATCCTCTCTCTAAACATGTCGCCTATTTTTTAAGGTTCTGTATCTCTTTTCTTCCTGCCCATTCATGTATCTGTCTAGATACATCTTAAAAGATTCCATCGTGCCCGCATCTACCACCTCCGCTGGCAATGCTTTCCAGGTGCCCACCACCCTCTGCGTAAAGAACTTTCCACGCATATCCCCCTAAACTTTTCCCCTTTCACTTTGAACTCGTGTCCTCCAGTAATTGAAACCCCCACTCTGGGAAAAAGCCTCTTGCTATCCACCCTGTCTATACCTCTCATGATTTTGTACACCTCAATCAGGTTCCCCCTCAACCTCCGTCTTTCTAATGAAAATAATCCTAATCTACTCAACCTCTCTTTATAGCTAGCGCCCTCCATACCAGGCAACATCCTGGTGAACCTCCTCTGCACCCTCTCCAAAGCATCTACATCCTTTTGATAATGTGGCGACCAGAACTGTACGCAGTATTCCAAATGTGGCCGAACCAAAGTCCTCTCCAACTGTAACATGACCTGCCAACTCTTGTACTCAATGCCCGATCCGATGAAGGAAAGCATGCCGTATGCCTTCTTGACCACTCTATTTACCTGCGTTGCCACCTTCAGGGAACAGTGGACCTGAACACCCAAATCTCTCTGGACATCAATTTTCCCCAGGACTTTTCCATTTACTGTATAGTTCACTCTTGAATTGGATCTTCCAAAATGCATCACCTCGCATTTGCCCTGATTGAACTCCATCTGCCATTTCTCTGCCCAACTCTCCAATCTATCTATATTCTGCTGTATTCTCTGACAGTCCCCTTCACTATCTGCCACTCCACCAATCTTAGTGTCGTCTGCAAACTTGCTCATCAGTCCACCTATACTTTCCTCCAAATCATTAATGTATGTCACAAACAACAGTGGTCCCAGCACGGATCCCTGTGGAACACCACTGGTCACACGTCTCCATTTTCAGAAACTCCCTTCTACTGCTACTCTCTGTCTCCTGTTGCCCAGCCAGTTCTTTATCCATCTAGCTAGTGCACCTTGGACCCCAAGCGCCTTCACTTTCTCCATCAGCCTGCCATGGGGAACCTTATCAAACGCCTTACTGAAGTCCATGTATATGACATCGACAGCCCTTCCCTCATCAATCAACTTTGTCACTTCCTCAAAGAATTCCATTAAGTTGGTAAGACATGACCTTCCCTGCACAAAACCATGTTGCCTGTCACTGATGAGCCCATTTTCTTCCAAATGGGAATAGATCCTATCCCTCAGTATCTTCACCAGCTGCTTCCCTACCACTGACGTCAGGCTCACCGGTCTATAATTACCTGGATTATCCCTGCTACCCTTCTTAAACAAGGGGACAACATTAGCAATTCTCCAGTCCTCCGGGACCTCACCCGTGTTTAAGGATGCTGCAAAGATATCTGTTAAGGCCCCAGCTATTTCCTCTCTCAATTCCCTCAGTAACCTGGGATAGATCCCATCCGGACCTGTGGACTTGTCCACCTTAATGCCCTTTAGAATACCCAACACTTCCTCCCTCCTTATGCCGACTTGACCTAGAGTAATCAAACATCTGTTCCTCACCTCAACATCCGTCATGTCCCTCTCCTCGGTGAATACCGATGCAAAGTACTCGTTTAGAATCTCACCCATTTTCTCTGAGTCCAAGCATAACATTCCTCCTTTGTCCTTTAGTGGGCCAATCCTTAGTCCAGTTACCCTCTTTCTCCTTATATATGAATAAAAGGCTTTGGGATTTTCCTTAACCCTGTTTGCTAAAGATATTTCATGACCCCTTTTAGCCCTCTTAATTCTTTGTCTTGGTGTCTTTGTGACACCAAGTCACAAAGACATACACTGATACCCAGTAACACAGACACACACTTACACCAAGTAACACAGACATACACTGACACCAAGTAACAAAGACATACACTGATACCCAGTAACACAGACACACACTGACACCAAGTAACAAAGACAGACACTGATACCCAGTAACGCAGACACACACTTACATCAAGTAACAAAGACATGCACTGAAACCCAGTAACAAAGACAGACACTGACACCCAGTAACACAGACACACACGGACACCAAGTAACAAAGACACACATATACACCAAGTAACACAGACACACACTGACACGCAGTAACACAGACACACACTTACACCAAGTAAAACAGACATACACTGACACCGAGTAACAAAGAGATACACTGATAGCCAGAAACACAGACACACACTTACACCAAGTAACACCGACATACACTGACACAAAGTAACAAAGACACACACTGATACCAAGGAACACAGACACACACTTACACCAAGTAACAGAAACACACACTTACACCAAGTTACAAAGACATACACTGACACCAAGTAACACAGACATACACTAACACCAAGTAACAAAGACATACAATTAAACCAAGTATCAAAGACACACACTTACACCAAGTAACGCAGATATACAATGACACCAAGTAACAAAGACATGCACTGACTCCCAGTAACACAGACACACACGGACACCAGGTAACAAAGACACACACTTACACCAAGTAACACAGACACACACATACACCCAGTAACACAGACACACACATACACCAAGTAACACAGACATACACTGACACCAAGTAACAAAGACATGCAATGATACCCAGGAACACAGACACACACTAACACCAAGTAACACAGACACACACTTACACCAAGTAACAAAGACATCCACTTCCACCAAGTGACACAGACACACACTGACACCAAGTAACAAAGACATACAATTACACCGAGTAACAAAGACACACACTTACACCAAGTAACAAAGACAGACACTGATACCCAGTAACACAGACACACACTTACACCAAGTAACAAAGACATACACTGACACCCAGTAACACAAACAAACACACACTGACACCCAGTAACACAGTGAAACACTAATAAACAGTAACAAAGACATACACTGACACCAAGTATGACAGACGCACACTGACACCCAGTAACAAAGACATACACTGACACCAAGTCACAAAGACATACACTGATACCAAGTCACAAAGACATACACTGATACCCAGTAACACAGACACACACTGACAACAAGTAACAAAGACATACACTGACACCCAGTAACAAAGACATACACTTACACAAAGTAACAAAGACAGACAATTACACCAAGTAACAAAGACATACATTTACACCAAGTATTTTGACATACACTGACACCAAGTAAAAAAGACATACACTGATACCCAGTAACACAGGCACACACTGAAACCAAGTAACAAAGACATACACTGACACCAAGTCACAAAGACACACACTGACTCCCAGTAACAAAGACATACACTGACACCAAGTCACAAAGCCATACACTGATACCCAGTAACACAGACACACACTTACACCAAGTAACACACACATACACTGACACCCAGTAACACAGACACACACTTACACCAAGTAACAAAGACATACACTGACACCCAGTAACACAGACATACACGGACACCAAGTAACAAAGACACAGACTTACACCAAGTAACACAGACATACACTGACACCAAGTAACAAAGGCACACACTGATACTCAGTAACACAGACATACACTGACACCCAGTAACAAAGACATACACTGATACCAAGTCACAAAGACATACACTGATACCCAGTAACAAAGACATACACTTCCACCAAGTAACAAAGACACACACTTACACCAAGGAACACAGACACACTGACACCAAGTAACGAAGACATACACTTACACCAAGTAACAAAGACAGACAATTACACCAAGTAACAAAGACATACACTTACACCAAGTATTTTGACATACACTGACACCAAGTAACAAAGGCAGACACTGATACCCTGTAACACAGACACACACTTACACCAAGTAACAAAGACATGCACTTAAAACAAGTAACACAGACATACACTTACACCAAGTATTTTGACTTACACTTAGACCAAGTAACAAAGACATACACTGACACCCAGTAACAAAGATATACACTGACAACCAAGTCACAAACACATACACTGACACCAAGTAACAAAGACATACACTTCCACCAAGGAACAAAGACATACACTGATACCCAGTAACACAGACACACACTGACACCAAGTTAGAAACACACACTGACCCCCAGTAACACAGACACATACTGACCCCCAGTAACACAGACATACACTGACACCAAGTCACAAAGATACACACTGACACCCTGTAACAAAGACATAAACAGACACCAAGTCACAAAGACATACACTGATACACAGACACACACTTACACCAAGTAACACAGACATACACTGACACCAAGTAACAAAGAAATACACTGATACCCAGTATCACAGACACACACTTACACCAAGTAACAAAGACATACACTGACACCAAGTCACAAAGACACACACTGACACCCAGTAACAAAGACATACACTGACACCAAGTCACAAAGACATACACTGATACCCAGTAACACAGACACACACTGAGACCCAGTAACAAAGACATACACTGACACCAAGTCACAAAGACGTACACTGATACCCAGTAACACAGACACACACTGACACAAAGTAACAAAGACATACCCTGACACTAAGTAACAAAGACAGACACTTACACCAAGTAACAAAGAAACACACTTACACCAAGGAACACAGACATACACTGACACCATGTAACAAAGACATACACTAATACCCAGAAGCACAGACACGCACTGACACCAAGTAACAAAGACAGACACTTCCACCAAGTAACAAAGACATACACTGACACCAAGTAACAAAGACATACACTTACACCAAGTAACAAAGACAGACAATTACACCAAAAAACAAACACATACACTGACACCAAGTAACAAAGACATACACTGATACCCAGTAACACAGACACACATTTACACCAAGTAACAAAGGCAGACACTGATACCCAGTGACACAGACACACTCTTACACCAAGTAAGAAAGACATACACTTACACCAAGTAACACAGACATACACTTACACCATCTATTTTGACTTACACTTACACCAAGCAACAAAGACATACACTGACTCCCAGTCACAAAGACATACACTGACACCAAGTCACAAACACATACACTGACACCAAGTAACAAAGACACACACTTACACCAATTAACAAAGACATACACTGATACCCTGCATCACAGACACACACTTGCACCAAGTAACAAAGACATACATTGACACCAAGTCACAAAGACACACACTGACCCTCAGTAACACAGACATACACTGACACCAAGTCACAAAGACACACATTGTCCCCCTGTAACAAAGACATACACTGACACCAAGTCACAAAGACATACACTGATACACAGACACACACTTACACCAAGTAACACAGACATACACTGACACCAAGTAACAAAAACATACACTGATACCCAGTATCACAGACACACACTTACACCAAGTGACAAAGACATACACTGACACCAAGTCACAAAGACACACACTGACACCCAGTAACAAAGACATACACTGACACCAAGTCACAAAGACATACACTGATACCCTGGAACACAGACACACACTGACACCCAGTAACAAAGACATACACTGATACCAAGTCACAAAGACAGACATTGATACCCAGTAACACAGACACACACTGACACCCAGTAACAAAGACATACACTGATACCAAGTCACAAAGACATACACTGATACCCAGTAACACAGACACACACTGGCACACAGTAACAAAGACATACACTGACACCAAGTCACAAAGACATACACTGATACCCAGTAACACAGAGACACACTGACACCAAGTAACAAAGACATGCACTGACACCAAGTAACAAAGACATACACTTACACCAAGTAACAAAGACAGACAATTACACCAAAAAACAAACACAGACACTGCCACCAAGTAACAAAGACATACACTGATACCCAGTAACACAGACACACATTTACACCAAGTAACAAAGGCAGACACTGATACCCAGTGACACAGACACACTCTTACACCAAGTAAGAAAGACATACACTGACACCAAGTAACACAGACATACACTTACACCAACTATTTTGACTTACACTTACACCAAGCAACAAAGACATACACTGACTCCCAGTCACAAAGACATACACTGACACCAAGTCACAAACACATACACTGACACCAAGTAACAAAGACATACACTTACACCAATTAACAAAGACATACACTGATACCCTGCATCACAGACACACACTTACACCAAGTAACAAAGACATACATTGACACCAAGTCACAAAGACACACACTGACCCTCAGTAACACAGCCATACACTGACACCAAGTCACAAAGACACACATTGACCCCCTGTAACAAAGACATAAACTGACACCAAGTCACAAAGACATACACTGATACACAGACACACACTTACACCAAGTAACACAGACATACACTGACACCAAGTAACAAAGACATACACTGATACCCAGTATCACAGACACACACTTACACCAAGTAACAAAGACATACACTGACACCAAGTCACAAAGACTCACTCTGACACCCAGTAACAAAGAAATACACTGACACCAAGTCACAAAGACATACACTGATACCCTGGAACACAGACACACACTGACACCCAGTAACAAAGACATACACTGATACCAAGTCACAAAGACAGACACTGATACCCAGTAACACAGACACACACTGACACCCAGTAACAAAGAGATACACTGATACCAAGTCACAAAGACATACACTGACACCCAGTAACACAGACACACACTGACACACAGTAACAAAGACATACAAAGACACCAAGTCACAAAGACATACACTGATACCCAGTAACACAGAGACACACTGACACCAAGTCACAAAGACATACACTGACATCAAGTAACAAAGACATACACTTGCACCAAGTAACAAAGACAGACCCTTCCACCAAGTAACGCAGACATGCACTTGCAGCAAGTATTTTGACTTACACTTACACCAAGCAACAAAGACAAACACTGACTCCCAGTAACAAAGACATACACTGACACCAAGTCACAAACACATACACTGACACCAAGTAGCAAAGACATACAGTTGCACCAAGTAACAAAGACATACACTGATACCCTGTATCACAGACACACACTTACACCAAGTAACAAAGACATACACTGACACCAAGTCACAAAGACACACACTGACCCTCAGTAACACAGACATACACTGACACCAAGTCACAAAGACATACACTGATACACAGACACACACTTACACCAAGTAACACAGACATACACTGAAACCAAGTAACAAAGACGTACACTGATACCCAGTATCGGAGACACACACTTACACCAAGTAACAAAGACATACATTGACACCAAGTCACAAAGACACCACTGACAGCCAGTAACAAAGACATACACTGACACCAAGTCACAAAGACATACACTGATACCCTGGAACACAGACACACACTGAAACCCAGTAACAAAGACATACACTGAAACCAAGTCACAAAGACAGAAACTGATACCCTGTTACACAGACACACACTGACACACAGTAACAAAGACATACACTGATACCAAGTCACAAAGACATACACTGATACCCAGTAACACAGACACACACTGACACCCAGTAACACAGACATACACTGACACCAAGTCACAAAGACACACACTGAAACCCAGTAACAAAGGCATACACTGACACCAAGTCACAAAGACACACACTGACCCCCAGTAACACAGACATACACTGACACCAAGTCACAAAGACACACACTGAAACCCAGTAACATAGACATACACTGACACCAAGTCACAAAGACATACACTGATACACAGACTCACACTGACACCCTGTAACAAAGACATACACTGACACCAAGTAACAAAGACATACACTGATACCCAGTATCACAGACACATACTTACATCAAGTAACAAAGACATACACTGACACCAAGTCACAAAGACACACACCGACACCCAGTAACAAAGGCATACACTGACACCAAGTCGCAAAGTCATACACTGATACCCAGTAACACAGACACACACTTACACAAAGTAACAAAGACACACACGGACACCCTGTAACAAAGACATACACTGATACACAGTAACACAGACACACACTTACACCAAGTAACAAAGACATACACTGATACCCAGTAACACAGGCACACACTTACACCAAGTAACAAAGACATACACTTACACCTAGTAACACAGACATACACTTACACCAAGTATTTTGACTTACACTTACACCAAGTAACAAAGACATACACTGACACCCAGTAACAAAGACATACACTGACACCAAGTAACAAAGACATACACTTACACCAAGTAACAAAGACATACACTGATACCCAGTAACACAGACACACACTGACACCCAGTTAGAAACACACACTGACCCCCAGTAACACAGACACACACTGACCCCCAGTAACACAGACATACACTGACGCTGAGTCACAAAGACACACACTGACACCCAGTAACAAAGACATACACTGACACCAAGTCACAAAGACATACACTGATACCCTGGAACACAGACACACACTGACACCCAGTAACAAAGACATACACTGATACCAAGTCACAAAGACAGACACTGATACCCAGTAACACAGACACACACTGACATCCAGTAACAAAGACATACACTGATACCAAGTCACAAAGACATACACTGATACCCAGTAACACAGACACACACTGACACACAGTAACAAAGACATACACTGACACCAAGTCACAAAGACATACACTGATACCGAGTAATACAGAGACACACTGACACCAAGTAACAAAGACATACACTGACACCAAGTAACAAAGACATACACTTACACCAAGTAACAAAGACAGACCCTTCCACCAAGTAACACAGACATACACTTGCACCAAGTATTTTGACTTACACTTACACCAAGCAACAAAGACAAACACTGACTCCCAGTAACAAAGATATACACTGACACCAAGTCACAAACACAGACACTGACACCAAGTAACAAAGACATACAGTTACACCAAGTAACAAAGACATACACTGATACCCTGTATCACAGACACACACTTACACCAAGTAACAAAGACATACACTGACACCAAGTCACAAAGACACACACTGACCCTCAGCAACACAGACATACACTGACACCAAGTCACAAAGACACACACTGACACCCTGTAACAAAGACATACACTGACACCAAGTCACAAAGACATACACTGATACACAGACACACACTTACACCAAGTAACACAGACATACACTGACACCAAGTAACAAAGACGTACACTGATACCCAGTTTCGGAGACACACACTTACACCAAGTAACAAAGGCATACATTGACACCAAGTCACAAAGACACCACTGACAGCCAGTAACAAAGACATACACTGACACCAAGTCACAAAGACATACACTGATACCCTGGAACACAGACACACACTGAAACCCAGTAACAAAGACATACACTGAAACCAAGTCACAAAGACAGACACTGATACCCTGTTACACAGACACATACTGACACACAGTAACAAAGACATACACAGATACCAAGTCACAAAGACATACACTGATACCCAGTAACACAGACACACACTGACACCCAGTAACACAGACATACACTGACACCAAGTCACAAAGACACACACTGAAACCCAGTAACACAGACATACACTGACACCAAGTCACAAAGACACACACTGAAACCCAGTAACAAAGACATACACTGACACCAAGTCACAAAGACACACACTGAAACCCTGCAACAAAGACATACACTGACACCAAGTAACAAAGACATACACTGATACCCAGTATCACAGACACACACTTACATCAAGTAACAAAGACAAACACTGACACCAAGTCACAAAGCCACACACCGGCACCAAGTAACAAAGGCATACACTGACACCAAGTCGCAAAGTCATACACTGATACCCAGGAACACAGACACACACTGACACCCAGTAACAAAGACATACACTGATACCCAGTAACATCAGACACACACTTACACCAAGTAACAAAGACATACACTGATACCCAGTAACACAGGCACACACTTACACCAAGTAACAAAGACATACACTTACACCAAGTAACACAGACATACACTGACACACAGTTAGAAACACACACTGACCCCCAGTAACACAGACATACACTGACACCCAGTAACAAAGACATACACTGACACCAAGTCACAAACACATACACTGACACCAAGTAACAAAGACATACACTGATACCCAGTAACACAGGCACACACTTACACCAAGTAACAAAGGCATACCCTGATACCCAGTAACACAGACACACACTGACACACAGTTAGAAACACACACTGACCCCCAGTAACACAGACATACACTGACACCAAGTCACAAAGACATACACTGATACACAGACACACACTTACACCAAGTAACACAGACATACACTGACACCAAGTAACAAAGACATACACTGATACCCAGTATCACAGACACACACTTACACCAAGTAACAAAGACATACACTGACACCAAGTTACAAAGACACACACTGACACCCAGTAACAAAGACATACACTGATACCAAGTCACAAAGACATACACTGATACCCAGTAACACAGACACACACTGACACCCAGTAACAAAGACATACACTGACACCAAGTCACAAAGACATACACTGATACCCAGTAACACAGACACATAATGACACCAAGTAACAAAGACATACACTGACACCAAGTAACAAAGACATACACTTACACCAAGTAACAAAGAAACACACTTACACCAAGGAACACAGACATACACTGACACCAAGTAAAAAAGACATACACTAATACAAAGTAACACAGACACGCATGACACCAAGTAACAAAGACAGACACTTACACCAAGTAACAAAGACATACACTGACACCAAGTAACAAAGACATACACTTACACCAAGTAACAAAGACAGACAATTACACCAAATAACAAACACATACACTGACACCAAGTAACAAAGACATACACTGATACCCAGTAACACAGACACACACTTACACCAAGAAACAAAGACATACACTTACACCAAGTAACACAGACACACACTAACACCAAGTATTTTGACTTACACTGACATCAAGCAACAAAGACACACACTGACTCCCTGTAACAAAGACATACACTGACACCAATTCACAAACACATACACTGACACCAAGTAACAAAGACATACACTTACACCAAGTAACAAAGACATACACTGATACCCAGTAACATAGACACACACTGACACCCAGTTAGAAACACACACTGACCCCCAGTAACACTGACACACACTGACCCACAGTAACACAGACACACACTGACACACAGTTAGAAACACACACTGACCCCCAGTAACACTGACACACACTGACCCACAGTAACACAGACATACAATGACACCAAGTCACAAAGACACACACTGACACCCAGTAACAAAGACTTACACTGACACCAAGTCACAAAGACATACTCTGATACACAGACACAGACTTACACCAAGTAACACAGACATACACTGAAACCAAGTAACAAAGACATACACTGATATCCTGTATCACAGACACATACTTACACCAAGTAACAAAGACATACACTGACACCAAGTCACAAAGACACACACTGACCCCCAGCAACACAGACAAACACTGACACCAAGTCACAAAGACACACACTGACACCCTGTAACAAAGACATACACTGACACCAAGTCACAATGACATACACTGATACACTGAGACACACTTACACCAAGTAACACAGACATACACTGACACCAAGTCACAAAGACATACACTGATACCCAGTATCACAGACACACACTTACACCAAGTAACAAAGATATACACTGACACCAAGTCACAAAGACACACACTGACACGCAGGAACACAGATACACACTGACACCCAGTAACAAAGACATACACTGATACCAAGTCACAAAGACAGACACTAATACCCAGTAACACAGAAACACACTGACACCCAGTAACAAAGACATACACTGATACCAAGTCACAAAGACATACACTGATACCCAGTAACACAGACACACACTGACACCCAGTAACAAAGACATACACTGACACCAAGTCACAAATACAGACACCTATACCCAGTAACACAGACAATCACTGGCACCAAGTAACAAAGACAGGCACTGACACCAAGTAACAAAGACATACACTTACACCAAGTAATAAAGACACACACTTACAACAAGGAACACAGACATACACTGACACCAAGTAACAAAGACATACACTTACACCAAGCAACAAAGACACACACTTACACCATGGAACACAGACATACACTGACACCAAGTAACAAAGACAGACAATTACACCAAGTAACAAAGACATACACTTACACCAAGTATTTTGACATGCACTGACACCAAGTAACAAAGACATACACTGATACCCAGTAACACAGAAACACATTTACACCAAGTAACAAAGTCATACACTGATACCCAGTAACACAGGCACACACTGACACCAAGTCACAAAGACACACACTGACACCCTGTAACAAAGACATACACAGACACCAAGTCACAAAGACATACACTGATACACAGACACACACTTACACCAAGTAACACAGACACACACTGAGACCAAGTAACAAAGAAATACACTGATACCCAGTATCACAGACACACACTTACACCAAGTAACAAAGACATACACTGACAACAAGTCACAAAGACACACACTGACACCCAGTAACAAAGACATACAATGACACAAAGTCACATCGACATACTCTGATACCCAGGAACACAGACACACACTGACACCCAGTAACAAAGACATACACTGACACCAAGTCACAAAGACATGCACTGATACCCTGGAACACAGACACACACTGACACCCAGTAACAAAGACATACACTGATACCAAGTTACAAAGACAGACACTGATACCCAGTAACACAGACACACACTGACACCCAGTAACAAAGACATACACTGATACCAAGTCACAAAGACATACACTGATACCCAGTAACACAGACACACACTGACACCCAATAACAAAGACATACACTGACACCAAGTCACAAAGACATACACTGATACCCAGTAACACAGACACACTCTGACACCAAGACACAAAGACATACACTGACACCAAGTAAAAAAGACATACACTTACACCAAGTAACAAAGAAACACGCTTACACCAAGGAACACAGACATACACTGACACCAAGTAACAAAGACATACACTAATACAAAGTAACACAGACACGCACTGACACCAAGCAACAAAGACAGACACTTACACCAAGAAACAAAGACATACACTGACACCAAGTAACAAAGACATACACTTACACCAAGTAACAAAGACAGACAATTACACCAAATAACAAACACATACACTGACACCAAGTAACAAAGACATACACTGATACCCAGTAACACAGACACAATCTTACACCAAGTAACAAAGACATACACTTACACCAAGTAACACAGACACACACTAACACCAAGTATTTTCACTTACACTTACACCAAGCAACAAAGACATACACTGACACCCAGTAACAAAGACATACACTGACACCAAGTCACAAACACATACACTGACACCAAGTAACAAAGACATACACTTACACCAAGTAACAAAGACATACACTGATACCCAGCAACACAGACACACACTGACACCCAGTTAGAAACACACACTGACCCCCAGTAACACTGACACACACTGACCCACAGTAACACAGACATACAATGACACCAAGTCACAAAGACACACACTGACACCCAGTAACAAAGACTTACACTGACACCAAGTCACAAAGACATACACTGATACACAGACACAGACTTACACCAAGTAACACAGACATACGCTGAAACCAAGTAACAAAGACATACACTGATACCTGTATCACAGACACATACTTACACCAAGTAACAAAGACATACACTGACACCAAGTCACAAAGACAAACACTGACCCCCAGCAACACAGACATACACTGACACCAAGTCACAAAGACACACCCTGACACCCTCTAACAAAGACATACACTGACACCAAGTCACAATGACATACACTGATACACCGACACACACTTACACCAAGTAACACAGACATACACTGACACCAAGTCACAAAGACATACACTGATACCCAGTATCACAGACACACACTTACACCAAGTAACAAAGATATACACTGACACCAAGTCACAAAGACACACACTGGCACCCAAAAACAAAGACATACACTGACACCAAGTCACAGAGACATACACTGATACCCAGGTACACAGACACACACTGACACCCAGTAACAAAGACATACACTGACACCAAGTCACAAAGACAGACACTTATACCCAGTAACACAGACAATCACTGGCACCAAGTAACAAAGACAGGCACTGACACCAAGTAACAAAGACATACACTTACACCAAGTAATAAAGACACACACTTACAACAAGGAACACAGACATACACTGACACCAAGTAACAAAGACATACACTTACACCAAGTAACAAAGACACACACTTACACCATGGAACACAGACATACACTGACACCAAGTAACAAAGACAGACAATTACAACAAGTAACAAAGACATACACTTACACCAAGTATTTTGACATGCACTGACACCAAGTAACAAAGACATACACTGATACCCAGTAACACAGAAACACACTTACACCAAGTAACAAAGTCATACACTGATACCCAGTAACACAGGCACACACTGACACCAAGTCACAAAGACACACACTGACACCCTGTAACAAAGACATACACAGACACCAAGTCACAAAGACATACACTGATACACAGACACACACTTACACCAGTAACACAGACATACACTGAGACCAAGTAACAAAGAAATACACTGATACCCAGTATCACAGACACACACTTACACCAAGTAACAAAGACATACACTGACAACAAGTCACAAAGACACACACTGACACTCAGTAACAAAGACATACACTGACACAAAGTCACATCGACATACTCTGATACCCAGGAACACAGACACACACTGACACCCAGTAACAAAGACATACACTGACACCAAGTCACAAAGACATGCACTGATACCCTGGAACACAGACACACACTGACACCCAGTAACAAAGACATACACTGATACCAAGTTACAAAGACAGACACTGATACCCAGTAACACAGACACACACTGACACCCAGTAACAAAGACATACACTGATACCAAGTCACAAAGACATACACTGATACCCAGTAACACAGACACACACTGACACCCAATAACAAAGACATACACTGACACCAAGTCACAAAGACATACACTGGTACCCAGTAACACAGACACACTCTGACACCAAGTAACAAAGACATACACTGACACCAAGTAACAAAGACATACACTTACACCAAGTAGCAAAGAAACACACTTACACCAAGGAACACAGACATACACTGACACCAAGTAACAAAGACATG
Source organism: Heterodontus francisci (assembly GCF_036365525.1). Lineage (NCBI taxonomy): Eukaryota > Metazoa > Chordata > Chondrichthyes > Heterodontiformes > Heterodontidae > Heterodontus > Heterodontus francisci. The sequence goes on from NC_090391.1 coordinate 64,548,554, forward strand.
CACTAATACAAAGTAACACAGACACGCACTGACACCAAGCAACAAAGACAGACACTTACACCAAGTAACAAAGACATACACTGACACCAAGTAACAAAGACATACACTTACACCAAGTAACAAAGACAGACAATTACACCAAATAACAAACACATACACTGACACCAAGTAACAAAGACATACACTGATACCCAGTAACACAGACACAATCTTACACCAAGTAACAAAGACATACACTTACACCAAGTAACACAGACACACACTAACACCAAGTATTTTCACTTACACTTACACCAAGCAACAAAGACATACACTGACACCCAGTAACAAAGACATACACTGACACCAAGTCACAAACACATACACTGACACCAAGTAATAAAGACATACTCTTACACCAAGTAACAAAGACATACACTGATACCCAGCAACACAGACACACACTGACACCCAGTTAGAAACACACACTGACCCCCAGTAACACTGACACACACTGACCCACAGTAACACAGACATACAATGACACCAAGTCACAAAGACACACACTGACACCCAGTAACAAAGACTTACACTGACACCAAGTCACAAAGACATACACTGAAACACAGACACAGACTTACACCAAGTAACACAGACATACACTGAAACCAAGTAACAAAGACATACACTGATACCTGTATCACAGACACATACTTACACCAAGTAACAAAGACACACACTTACACCAAGTCACAAAGACACACACTGACCCCCAGGAACACAGACAGACACTGACACCAAGTCACTAAGACACACCCTGACACCCTGTAACAAAGACATACACTGACACCAAGTCACAATGACATACACTGATACACCGACACACACTTACACCAAGTAACACAGACATACACTGACACCAAGTCACAAAGACATACACTGATACCCAGTATCACAGACACACACTTACACCAAGTAACAAAGATATACACTGACACCAAGTCACAAAGACACACACTGGCACCCAAAAACAAAGACATACACTGGCACCAAGTCACAAAGACAGACACTGATACCCAGTAACACAGAAACAAACTGACACCCACTAACAAAGACATACACTGATACCAAGTCACAAAGACAGACACTGATACCCAGTAACACAGAAACAAACTGACACCCAGTAACAAAGACATACACTGATACCAAGTCACAAAGACATACACTGATACCCAGTAACACAGACACACACTGACACCCAGTAACAAAGACATACACTGACACCAAGTCACAAAGACAGACACTTATACCCAGTAACACAGACAATCACTGGCACCAGGTAACAAAGACAGACACTGACACCAAGTAACAAAGACATACACTTACACCAAGTAACAAAGACACACAATTACAACAAGGAACACAGACATACACTGACACCAAGTATCAAAGACATACACTTACACCAAGTAACAAAGACACACACTTACACCAAGGAACACAGACAGACACTGACACCAAGTAACAAAGACAGACAATTACACCAAGAAACAAAGACATGCACTTACACCAAGTATTTTGACATACACTGACACTAAGTAACAAAGACATACACTGATACCCAGTAACACAGAAACACACTTACACCAAATAACAAAGACATACACTGATACCCAGTAACACAGGCACACACTGACACCAAGTCACAAAGACACACACTGACACCCTGTAACAAAGACATACACAGACACCAAGTCACAAAGACATACACTGATACACAGACACGCACTTACACCAAATAACACAGACATACACTGAGACCAAGTAACAAAGAAATACACTGATAGCCAGTATCACTGACACACACTTACACCAAGTAGCAAAGACATACACTGACAACAAGTCACAAAGACACACACTGACACCCAGTAACAAAGACATACATTGACATAAAGTCACATCGACATACACTGATACCCAGGAACACAGACACACACTGACACCCAGTAACAAAGACATACACTGATACCAAGTCACAAAGACAGACACTGATACCCAGTAACACAGACACACACTGACACCCAGTAACAAAGACATACACTGATACCAAGTCACAAAGACATACACTGATACCCAGTAACACAGACACACACTGACACCCAGTAACAAAGACATACACTGACACCAAGTAACAAATTCATACACTTACACCAAGTAACAAAGACACACACTTACACCAAGGAACACAGACATACACTGGCACCAAGTAACAAAGACATAAACTTACACCAAGTAACAAACACAGACAATTACACCAAGTAACAAAGACATACACTTACACCAAGTATTTTGACATACACTGACACCAAGTAACAAAGACATACACTGATACCTAGGAACACCGAAACACACTTACACCAAGTAACAAAGACATACACTGACACCAAGTCACAAAGACATACACTGACACACAGACACTCACTTACACCAAGTAACACAGACATACACTGACTCCAAGTAACAAAGAAATACACTGATACCCAGTATCACAGACACACACTTACACCAAGTAACAAAGACATACACTGACACCAAGTCACAAAGACACACACTGACACCCAGTAACAAAGACATACACTGACACCAATCACAAAGACATACACTGATACTCTGGAACACAGGCACACACTGAAACCAGTAACAAAGACATACACTGATAACAAGTCACAAAGACAGACACTGATACCCAGTTCCAAAGACACACACTGACACCCAGTAACAAAGACATACACTGAAACCAAGTCACAAAGACATACACTGATACCCAGTAACACAGACACACACTGACACCAAGTCACAAAGACATACACTGATACACAGACACACACTTACACCAAGTAACACAGACATACACTGACACCAAGTAACAAAGACATACACTGATACCCTGTATCACAGACACACACTTACACCAAGTAACAAAGACATACACTGGCACCAAGTCACAAAGACACACACTGACCCTCAGTAACACAGACACGCACTGACACCAAGTCACAAAGACACACACTGACACCCTGTAACAAAGACATACACTGATACAAAGTAACACAGACACACACTTACAAAAAGTAACAAAGACATACACTGATACCCAGTAACACAGGCACACACTTACACCAAGTAACAAAGACATACACTTACACCAAGTAACACAGACATACACTTACACCAAGTATTTTGACTTACACTTAGACCAAGTAACAAAGACATACACTGACACCCAGTAACAAAGACATACACTGACACCAAGTCACAAACACATACACTGACACCAAGTAACAAAGACATACACTTACACCAAGTAACAAAGACATACACTGATACCCAGTAACATAGACACACACTGACACCCAGTTAGAAACACACACTGACCCCCAGTAACACAGACACACACTGACCCCCAGTAACACAGACATACACTGACACTGAGTCACAAAGACAAACACTGACACCAAGTAACAAAGACATACACTGACACCAAGTCACAAAGACATACACTGATCCCCAGTAACACAGACAATCACTGGCACCAAGTAACAAAGACATACAATGATACCAAGTAACAAAGACATACACTTACACCAAGTAACAAAGACACACACTTACACCAAGGAACACAGACATACACTGGCACCAAGTAACAAAGACATAAACTTACACCAAGTGACAAACACAGACAATTACACCAAGTAACAAAGACATACACTTACACCAAGTATTTTGACACACACTGACACCAAGTAACAAAGACATACACTGATACCCAGTAACACCGAAACACACTTACACCAAGTAACAAAGACATACACTGATACCCTGTAACAAAGACATACACAGACACCAAGTCACAAAGACATACACTGATACACAGACACTCACTTACACCAAGTAACACAGACATACACTGACACCAAGTAACAAAGAAATACACTGATACCCAGTATCACAGACACACACTTACACCAAGTAACAAAGACATACAATGATGCCCTGGAACACAGGCGCACACTGAAACCAGTAACAAAGACATACACTGATACCAAGTCACAAAGACAGACACTGATACCCAGTTCCACAGACACACACTGACACCCAGTAACAAAGACATACACTGATACCAAGTCACAAAGACATACACTGATACCCAGTAACACAGACACACACTGACACCCAGTAACACAGACATACACTGACACCAAGTCACAAAGACATACACTGATGCACAGACACACACTTACACCAAGTAGCACAGACATACACTGACACCAAGTAACTAAGACATACACTGATACCCTGTATCACAGACACACACTTACACCAAGTAACAAAGACATACACTGGCACCAAGTCACAAAGACACACACTGACCCCCAGTAACACAGACACGCACTGACACCAAGTCACAAAGACACACACTGACACCCTGTAACAAAGACATACGCTGATACAAAGTAACACAGACACACACTTACAGCAAGTAACAAAGACATACACTGATACCCAGTAACACAGGCACACACTTACACCAAGTCACAAAGACATACACTTACACCAAGTAACACAGACATACACTTACACCAAGTATTTTGACTTACACTTAGATCAAGTAACAAAGACATACACTGATACCCAGTAACATAGACACACACTGACACCCAGTTAGAAACACACACTGACCCCCAGTAACACAGACACACACTGACCCCCAGTAACACAGACATACACTGACACTGAGTCACAAAGACACACACTGACACCCAGAAACAAAGACATACACTGACACCAAGTCACAAAGACATACACTGATACACAGAAACACAATTACACCAAGTAACACAGACATACACTGACACCAAGTAACAAAGACATACACTGATACCCTGTATCACAGACACACACTTACACCAAGTAACAAAGACATACACTGACACCAAGTCACAAAGACACACACTGACCCTCAGTATCAAAGATATACACTGACACCAAGTCACAAAGACACACACTGACACCCTGTAACAAAGACATACACTGACACCAAGTCACAAAGACATACACTGATACACAGACACACACTTACACCAAGTAACACAGACATACACTGACACCAAGTAACAAAGACATACACTGATACCCAGTATCACAGACACAAACTTACACCAAGTAACAAAGACATACATTGACACCAAGTGACAAAGACACACACTGACAGCCAGTAACAAATACATACACTGACACCAAGTCACAAAGACACACACTGACACCCTGTAACAAAGACATACACTGATACAAAGTAACACAGACACACACTTACACCAAGTAACAAAGACATACACTGATAACCTGGAACACAGACACACACTGAAACCCAGTAACAAAGACATACACTGACACCAAGTCACAAAGACACACACTGACACCCAGTAACACAGACACACACTTACACCAAGTAACACAGACATACACTGACACCAAGTAACAAAGACATACACTGATACCCTGTATCACAGACACACACTTACACCAAGTAACAAATACATACACTGGCACCAAGACACAAAGACACACACTGACCCCCACTAACACAGACACGCACTGACACCAAGTCACAAAGACACACACTGACACCCTGTAACAAAGACATACACTGATACAAAGTAACACAGACACACACTTACACCAAGTAACAAAGACATACACTGATACCCAGTAACACAGGCACACACTTACACCAAGTCACAAAGACATACACTTACACCAAGTAACACAGACATACACTTACAACAAGTATTTTGACTTACACTTAGACCAAGTAACAAATACATACACTGACACCCAGTAACAAAGACATACACTGACACCAAGTCACAAACACATACACTGACACCAAGTAACAAAGACATACACTTACACCAAGTAACAAAGACATACACTGATACCCAGTAACATAGACACACACTGACACCCAGTTAGAAACACACACTGACCCCCAGTAACACAGACACACACTGAACCCCAGTAACACAGACATACACAGACACTGAGTCACAAAGACACACACTGACACCCAGAAACAAAGACATACACTGACACCAAGTCACTAAGACATACACTGATACACAGAAACACAATTACACCAATTAACACAGACATACACTGACACCAAGTAACAAAGACATACACTGATACCCTGTATCACAGACACACACTTACACCAAGTAACAAAGACATACACTGATACCAAGTCACAAAGACAGACACTGATACCCAGTTCCACAGACACACACTGACACCCAGTAACAAAGACATACACTGATACCAAGTCACAAAGACATACACTGATACCCAGTAACACAGACACACACTGACACCCAGTAACACAGACATACACTGACAACAAGTCACAAAGACATACACTGATACACAGACACACACTTACACTAAGTAACACAGACATACACTGACACCAAGTAACAAAGACATACACTGATACCCTGTATCACAGACACACACTTACACCAAGTAACAAAGACATACACTGGCACCAAGTCACAAAGACACACACTGACCCCCGTAACACAGACACGCACTGACACCAAGTCACAAAGACACACACTGACACCCTGTAACAAAGACATACACTGATACAAAGTAACACAGACACACACTTACACCAAGTAACAAAGACATACACTGATACCCAGTAACACAGGCACACACTTACACCAAGTCACAAAGACATACACTTACACCAAGTAACACAGACATACACTTACAACAAGTATTTTGACTTACACTTAGACCAAGTAACAAAGACATACACAGACACCCAGTAACAAAGACATACACTGACACCAAGTCACAAACACATACACTGACACCAAGTAACAAAGACATACACTTACACCAAGTAACTAAGACATACACTGATACCCAGTACAATAGACACACACTGACACCCAGTTAGAAACACACACTGACCCCCAGTAACACAGACACACACTGACCCCCAGTAACACAGACATACACAGACACTGAGTCACAAAGACACACACTGACACCCAGAAACAAAGACATACACTGACACCAAGTCACAAAGACATACACTGATACACAGAAACACAATTGCACCAAGTAACACAGACATACACTGACACCAAGTAACAAAGACATACAATGATACCCAGTATCACAGACACACACTTACACCAAGTAACAAAGACATACATTGACACCAAGTGACAAAGACACACACTGACAGCCAGTAACAAAGACATACACTGACACCAAGTCACAAATACATACACTGATACCCTGGAACACAGACACACACTGAAACCCAGTAACAAAGACATACACTGATACCAAGTCACAAAGACAGACACTGATACCCTGTTACACAGACACACACTGACACACAGTAACAAAGACATGCACTGATACCAAGTCACAAGGACATACACTGATACCCAGTAACACAGACACACACTGACACCCAGTAACACAGACATACACTGACACCAAGTCACAAAGACACACACTGAAACCCAGTAACAGAGACATACACTGACACCAAGTCACAAAGACATCCACTGATACACAGACATACACTGACACCTTGTAACAAAGACATACACTGACACCAAGTAACAAAGACATACACTGATACCCAGTATCACAGACACACACTTACATCAAGTAACAAAGAGAAACACTGACACCAAGTCACAAAAACAGACACCGACACCCAGTAACAAAGACATACACTGTCACCAAGTCACAAAGACAGACACTGATACCCAGTAACACAGACACACACTGACACCTTGTAACAAAGACATACACTGACACCAAGTAACAAAGACATACACTGAAACCCAGTATCACAGACACACACTTACATCAAGTAACAAAGAGAAACACTGACACCAAGTCACAAAAACACACACTGACACCCAGTAACAAAGACATACACTGATACCCAGTAGCACAGACACACACTTACACCAAGTAACAAAGACATACACTGATACCCAGTAACACAGGCACACACTTACACCAAGTAACAAAGACATACACTTACACCAAGTAACACAGACATACACTTAGACCAAGTATTTTGACTTACACTTGCACCAAGTAACAAAGACAGACACTGACACCCAGGAACAAAGACATACACTTACACCAAATAACAAAGACATACCCTGATACCCAGTAACACAGACACACACTGACACACAGTTAGAAACACACACTGACCCCCAGTAACACAGACAGACACTGACACCAAGTCACAAAGACACACACTGACACCCTGTAACAAAGACAAACACTGACACCAAGTCACAAAGACATACACTGATACCCAGTACACAGACGCACACTTACACCAAGTAACAAAGAGACACACTTACACCAAGGAACACAGACATACACTGGCGCCAAGTAACAAAGACATAAACTTACACCAAGTAACAAACACAGACAATTACATCAAGTAACAAAGACATACACTTACACCAAGTATTTTGACATACACTGACACCCAGTAACAAAGACATACACTGATACCAAGTCACAAAGACATACACTGATACCCAGTAACACAGACACACACTGACACCCAGTAACACAGACATACACTGACACCAAGTCACAAAGACATACACTGATACAGAGACACACACTTACACCAAGTAACACAGACATACACTGACACCAAGTAACAAAGACATACACTGATACCCTGTATCACAGACACACACTTACACCAAGTAACAAAGACATACACTGGCACCAAGTCACAAAGACACACACTGACCCCCAGTAACACAGACACGCACTGACACCAAGTCACAAAGACACACACTGACACCCTGTAACAAAGACATACACTGATACAAAGTAACACAGACACACACTTACACCAAGTAACAAAGACATACACTGATACCCAGTAACAAAGACATACACTGATACCAAGTCACAAAGACAGACACTGATACCCTGTTACACAGACACACACTGACACACAGTAACAAAGACATGCACTGATACCAAGTCACAAAGACATACACTGATACCCAGTAACACAGACACACACTGACACCCAGTAACACAGACATACACTGACACCAAGTCACAAAGACACACACTGAAACCCAGTAACAGAGAGATACACTGACACCAAGTCACAAAGTCATCCACTGATACACAGCACACACTGACACCTTGTAACAAAGACATACACTGACACCAAGTAACAAAGACATACACTGATAACCAGTATCACAGACACACACTTGCATCAAGTAACAAAGAGAAACACTGACACCAAGTCACAAAAACAGACACCGACACCCAGTAACAAAGACATACACTGTCACCAAGTCGCAAAGTCATACACTGATACTCAGGAACACAGACACACACTGACACCTAGTAACAAAGACATACACTGATACCCAGTAGCACAGACACACACTTACACCAACTACCAAAGACATACACTGATACCGAGTAACACAGGCACACACTTACACCAAGTAACAAAGACATACACTTACACCAAGTAACACAGACATACACTTAGACCAAGTATTTTGACTTACACTTACACCAATTAACAAAGACATACACTGACACCCAGTAACAAAGACATACACTTACACCAAATAACAAAGACATACCCTGATACCCAGTAACACAGACACACACTGACACACAGTTAGAAACACACACTGACCCCCAGTAACACAGACAGACACTGACACCAAGTCACAAAGATACACACTGACACCCTGTAACAAAGACATACACTGACACCAAGTCACAAAGACATACACTGATACACAGACACACACTTACACCAAGTAAAACAGACATACACTGACACCAAGTCACAAAGACACACACTGACACCAAGTAACAAAGACATACACTGATACAAAGTAACACAGACATACACTTACACCAAGTAACAAAGACATACACTGATACCCAGTAACACAGGCACACACTTACACCAAGTAACAAAGACATACACTTACACCAAGTAACACAGACATACACTTACACCAAGTATTTTGACTTACACTTAGACCAAGTAACAAAGACATACACTGACACCCAGTAACAAAGACATACACTGACACCAAGTCACAAACACATACACTGACACCAAGTAACAAAGACATACACTTACACCAAGTAACAAAGAGATACACTGATACCCAGTAACATAGACACAAACTGACACCCAGTTAGAAACACACACTGACCCCCAGTAACACAGAAACACACTGACCCCCAGTAACACAGACATACACTGACACTGAGTCACAAAGACACACACTGACACCCAGAAACAAAGAAATACACTGACACCAAGTCACAAAGACATACATTGATACACAGAAACACAATTACACCAAGTAACACAGACATACACTGACACCAAGTAACAAATACATACACTGATACCCTGTATCACAGACACACACTTACACCAAGTAACAAAGACATACACTGACACCAAGTCACAAAGACACACACTGACCCTCAGTAACAAAGATATACACTGACACCAAGTCACAAAGACACACACTGACAGCCTGTAACAAAGACATACACTGACACCAAGTCACAAAGACATACACTGATACACAGACACACACTTACACCAAGTAACACAGACATACACTGACACCAAGTAACAAAGACATACACTGATACCCAGTATCACAGACACAAACTTACACCAAGTAACAAAGACATACATTGACACCAAGTCACAAAGACACACACTGACAGCCAGTAACAAAGACATACACTGACACCAAGTCACAAATACATACACTGATACCCTGGAACACAGACACACACTGAAACCCAGTAACAAAGACATACACTGATACCAAGTCACAAAGACAGACACTGATACCCTGTTACACAGACACACACTGACACACAGTAACAAAGACATGCACTGATACCAAGTCACAAAGACATACACTGATACCCAGTAACACAGACACACACTGACACCCAGTAACACAGACATACACTGACACCAAGTCACAAAGACACACACTGAAACACAGTAACAAAGATATACAATGACACCAAGTCACAAAGACATCCACTGATACACAGACACACACTGACACCCTGTAACAAAGACATACACTGACACCAAGTAACAAAGACATACACTGATACCCAGTATCACAGACACACATTACATCAAGTAACAAAGAGAAACACTGACACCAAGTCACAAAGACAGACACCGACACCCAGTAACAAAGACAGACACTGTCACCAAGTCGCAAATTCATACACTGATACTCAGGAACACAGACACACACTGACACCAGGTAACAAAGACATACACTGATACCCAGTAACACAGGCACACACTTACACCAAGTAACAAAGACATACACTTCCACCAAGTAACACAGACATACACTTAGACCAAGTGTTTTGACTTACACTTACACCAAGTAACAAAGACATACACTGACACCCAGTAACAAAGACATACACTTACACCAAATAACAAAGACATACCCTGATACCCAGTAACACAGACACACACTGACACACAGTTAGAAACACACACTGACCCCCAGTAACACAGACAGACACTGACACCAAGTCACAAAGACACACACTGACACCCTGTAACAAAGACATACACTGACACCAAGTCACAAAGACATACACTGATACACAGACACACACTTACACCAAGTAACAAAGACATACACTGATACCCAGTAACAAAGACATACACTGATACCAAGTCACAGAGACAGACACTGATACCCTGTTACACAGACACACACTGACACACAGTAACAAAGACATGCACTGATACCAAGTCACAAAGACATACACTGATACCCAGTAACACAGACACACACTGACACCCAGTAACACAGACATACACTGACACCAAGTCACAAAGACACACACTGAAACCCAGTAACAGAGACATACACTGACACCAAGTCACAAAGTCATCCACTGATACACAGCACACACTGACACCTTGTAACAAAGACATACACTGACACCAAGTAACAAAGACATACACTGATACCCAGTATCACAGACACACACTTACATCAAGTAACAAAGAGAAACACTGACACCAAGTCACAAAAACAGACACCGACACCCAGTAACAAAGACATACACTGTCACCAAGTCGCAAAGTCATACACTGATACTCAGGAACACAGACACACACTGACACCCAGTAACAAAGACATACACTGATACCCAGTAGCACAGACACACACTAACACCAACTAACAAAGACATACACTGATACCGAGTAACACAGGCACACACTTACACCAAGTAACAAAGGCATACACTTACACCAAGTAACACAGACATACACTTAGACCAAGTATTTTGACTTACACTTACACCAATTAACAAAGACATACACTGACACCCAGTAACAAAGACATACACTTACACCAAATAACAAAGACATACCCTGATACCCAGTAACACAGACACACACTGACACACAGTTAGAAACACACACTGACCCCCAGTAACACAGACAGACACTGACACCAAGTCACAAAGACACACACTGACACCCTGTAACAAAGACATACACTGACTCCAAGTCACAAAGACATACACTGATACACAGACACACACTTACACCAAGTAACACAGACATACACTGACACCAAGTCACAAAGACACACACTGACACCAAGTAACAAAGACATACACTGATACAAAGTAACACAGACACACACTTACACCAAGTAACAAAGACATACACTGATACCCAGTAACACAGGCACACACTTACACCAAGTAACAAAGACATACACTTACACCAAGTAACACAGACATACACTTGCACCAAGTATTTTGACTTACACTTAGACCAAGTAACAAAGACATACACTGACACCCAGTAACAAAGACATACACTGACACCAAGTCACAAACACATACACTGACACCAAGTAACAAAGACATACACTTACACCAAGTAACAAAGACATACACTGATACCCAGTAACATAGACACAAACTGACACCCAGTTAGAAACACACACTGACCCCCAGTAACACAGAAACACACTGACCCCCAGTAACACAGACATACACTGACACTGAGTCACAAAGACACGCACTGACACCCAGAAACAAAGAAATACACTGACACCAAGACACAAAGACATACACTGATACACAGAAACACAATTACACCAAGTAACACGGACATACACTGACACCAAGTAACAAAAACATACACTGATACCCTGTATCACAGACACACACTTACACCAAGTAACAAAGACATACACTGACACCAAGTCACAAAGACACACACTGACCCTCAGTAACAAAGATATACACTGACACCAAGTCACAAAGACACACACTGACACCCTGTAACAAAGACATACACTGACACCAAGTCACAAAGACATACACTGATACACAGACACACACTTACACCAAGTAACACAGACATACACTGACACCAAGTAACAAAGACATACACTGATACCCAGTATCACAGACACAAACTTACAACAAGTAACAAAGACATACATTGACACCAAGTCACAAAGACACACACTGACAGCCAGTAACAAAGACATACACTGACACCAAGTCACAAATACATACACTGATACCCTGGAACACAGACACACACTGAAACCCAGTAACAAAGACATACACTGATACCAAGTCACAAAGACAGACACTGATACCCTGTTACACAGACACACACTGACACACAGTAACAAAGACATGCACTGATACCAAGTCACAAAGACATACACTGATACCCAGTAACACAGACACACACTGACACCCAGTAACACAGACATACACTGACACCAAGTCACAAAGACACACACTGAAACACAGTAACAAAGAGAAACACTGACACCAAGTCACAAAGACAGACACCGACACCCAGTAACAAAGACAGACACTGTCACCAAGTCGCAAATTCATACACTGATACTCAGGAACACAGACACACACTGACACCCAGTAACAAAGACATACACTGATACCCAGTAACACAGGCAAACAATTACACCAAGTAACAAAGACATACACTTCCACCAAGTAACACAGACATACACTTAGACCAAGTGTTTTGACTTACACTTACACCAAGTAACAAAGACATACACTGACACCCAGTAACAAAGACATACACTTACACCAAATAACAAAGACATACCCTGATACCCAGTAACACAGACACACACTGACACACAGTTAGAAACACACACTGACCCCCAGTAACACAGACAGACAGTGACACCAAGTCACAAAGACACACACTGACACCCTGTAACAAAGACATACACTGACACCAAGTCACAAAGACATACACTGATACACAGACACACACTTACACCAAGTAACACAGACATACACTGACACCAAGTAACAAAGACATACACTGATGCCCAGTACACAGACGCACACTTACACCAAGTAACAAAGAGACACACTTACACCAAGGAACACAGACATACACTGGCAGAAGTAACAAAGACATAAACCTACACCAAGTAACAAACACAGACAATTACACCAAGTAACAAAGACATACACTTACACCAAGTATTTTGACATACACTGACACCAAGTAACAAAGACATACACTGATACCCAGTAACACCGAAACACACTTACACCAAGTAACAAAGACATACAGTGATACCCTGTAACAAAGACATACACAGACACCAAGTCACAAAGACATACACTGATACACAGACACTCACTTACACCAAGTAACACAGACATACACTGACACCAAGTAACAAAGAAATACACTGATACCCAGTATCACAGACACACACTTACACCAAGTAACAAAGACATACACTGACACCAAGTCACAAAGACACACACTGACACCCAGTAACAAAGACATACACTGACACCAATCACAAAGACATACACTGATACCCTGGAACACAGGCACACACTGAAACCAGTAACAAAGACATACACTGATACCAAGTCACAAAGACAGACACTGATACCCAGTTCCACAGACACACACTGACACCCAGTAACAAAGACATACACTGATACCAAGTCACAAAGACATACACTGATACCCAGTAACACAGACACACACTGACACCCAGTAACACAGACATACACTGACACCAAGTCACAAAGACATACACTGATACACAGACACACACTTACACCAAGTAACAAAGACATACACTGACACCAAGTAACAAAGACATACACTGATACCCTGTATCACAGTCACACACTTACACCAAGTAACAAAGACATACACTGGCACCAAGTCACAAAGACACACACTGACCCCCAGTAACATAGACACGCACTGACACCAAGTCACAAAGACACACACTGACACCCTGTAACAAAGACATACACTGATACAAAGTAACACAGACACACACTTACACCAAGTAACAAAGACATACACTGATACCCAGTAACACAGGCACACACTTACACCAAGTAACAAAGACATGCACTTACACCAAGTAATACAGACATACACTTACACCAAGTATTTTGACTTACACTTAGACCAAGTAACAAAGACATACACTGACACCCAGTAACAAAGACACACACTTTCACCAAGTCACAAACACATACACTGACACCAAGTAACAAAGGCATACACTTACACCAAGTAACAAAGACATACACTGATACCCAGTAACATAGACACACACTGACACCCAGTTAGAAACACACACTGACCCCCAGTAACACAGACACACACTGACCCCCAGTAACACAGACATACACTGACACTGAGTCACAAAGACATACACTGATACCCAGTATCACAGACACAAACTTACACCAAGTAACAAAGACATACATTGACACCAAGTCACAAAGACACACACTGACAGCCAGTAACAAAGACATACACTGACACCAAGTCACAAATACATACACTGATACCCTGGAACACAGACACACACTGAAACCCAGTAACAAAGACATACACTGATACCAAGTCACAAAGACAGACACTGATACCCTGTTACACAGACACACACTGACACACAGTAACAAAGACATGCACTGATACCAAGTCACAAAGGCATACACTGATACCCAGTAACACAGACACACACTGACACCCAGTCAAACAGACCTACACTGACACCAAGTCACAAAGAAACACAGTGAAACCCAGTAACAAAGACATACACTGACACCAAGTCACAAAGACATACACTGATACACAGACACACACTTACACCAAGTAACACAGACATACACTGACACCAAGTAACAAAGACATACACTGATACCCAGTAACACAGACACACATTTACACCAAGTAACAAAGACAGACACTGATACCCAGTCACACAGACACAAACTTACACCAAGTAACAAAGACATACACTTACACCAAGTAACACAGAAATACTCTTACACCAAGTATTTTGACCTCCACTGACACCAAGTAACAAAGACATACACTGATACCCAGTAACACAGACACACACTTACACCAAGTAACAAAGACAGACAATGATACCCAGTAACACAGGCACACACTTACACCAAGTAACAAAGACATACACTTACACCAAGTAACACAGACATACACATAGACCAAGTATTTAGACTTACACTTACACCAAGTAACAAAGACATACACTGACACCCAGTAAAAAAAGACATAAACCGACACCAAGTCACAAACACATACACTGACAACAAGTAACAAAGACATACACTTGCACCAAGTAACAAAGACATACACTGATACCCAGTAACACAGACACACTGACACCCAGTTAGAACCACACACTGACCCCCAGTAAGACAGACACACACTGAACCCCAGTCGCACAGATATACACTGACACCAAGTCACAAAGACACACACTGACACCCAGTAACAAAGATATACACTGACACCAAGTCACAAAGACATGCACTGATACACAGACACACACTTGCACCAAGTAACACAGACATACACTGACACCAAGTAACAAAGACATACACTGATACCCAGTATCACAGACACACACTTACACCAAGTAACAAAGACATACACTGACACCAAGTCACAAAGACACACACTGACACCCAGTAACAAAGACATACACTGACACCAAGTCACAAAGACATACACTGATACCCAGTAACAGAGACAGACACTGACACCCAGTAACAAAGACATACACTGATACCAAGTCACAAAGACACACACTGATACCCAGTAACACAGACACACACTGACACCCAGTAACAAAGACATACACTGATACCAAGTCACAAAGACATACACTGATACCCAGTAGCACAGACACACACTGACACCCAGTAACAAAGACATACACTGATACCAAGTCACAAAGACATACACTGGTACCCAGTAACACAGACACACACTGACACCAAGTAACAAAGACAATACACTGACACCAAGTAACAAAGACATACACTTACACCAAGTAACAAAGACACACACTTACACCAAGGAACACAGACATACACTGACACCAAGTAACAAAGACGTGCACTTACACCAAGTAACAAAGACAGACAATTACACCAAGTAACACAGACATACACTTGCACCAAGTATTTTGACTCACACTTACACCAAGTAACAAAGACATACACTGACACCAAGTCACAAAGACACACACTGACACCCAGTAACAAAGACATACACTGACACCAAGTCACAAAGACATACACTGATACCCAGTAACACAGACACACACTGACACCCAGTAACAAAGACATACACTGATACCAAGTCACAAAGACATGCACTGATACCCAGTAGCACAGACACACACTGTCATCCAGTAACAAAGACATGCACTGATACCAAGTCACAAAGACATACACTGATACCCTGTAACAAAGACATACACTGACACCAAGTCACAAAGACATACACTGATACACAGACACACACTTACACCAAGTAACACAGACATACACTGACACCAAGTAACAAAGACATACACTGATACCCAGTATCACAGACACAAACTTACACCAAGTAACAAAGACATACATTGACACCAAGTCACAAAGACACACACTGACAGCCAGTAACAAAGACATACACTGACACCAAGTCACAAATACATACACTGATACCCTGGAACACAGACACACACTGAAACCCAGTAACAAAGACATACACTGATACCAAGTCACAAAGACAGACACTGATACCCTGTTACACAGACACACACTGACACACAGTAACAAAGACATGCACTGATACCATGTCACAAAGACATACACTGATACCCAGTAACACAGACACACACTGACACCCAGTCACAAAGACATACACTGACACCAAGTCACAAAGACACACACTGAAACCCAGTAACAAAGACATACACTGACACCAAGTCACAAAGACATACACTGATACACAGACACACACTTACACCAAGTAACACAGACATACACTGACACCAAGTAACAAAGACATACACTGATACCCAGTAACACAGACACACATTTACACCAAGTAACAAAGACAGACACTGATACCCAGTCACACAGACACAAACTTACACCAAGTAACAAAGACATACACTTACACCAAGTAACACAGAAATACTCTTACACCAAGTATTTTGACCTCCACTGACACCAAGTAACAAAGACATACACTGATACCCAGTAACACAGACACACACATACACCAAGTAACAAAGACAGACAATGATACCCAGTAACACAGGCACACACTTACACCAAGTAACAAAGCCATACACTTACACCAAGTAACACAGACATACACATAGACCAAGTATTTAGACTTGCACTTACACCAAGTAACAAAGACATACACTGACACCCAGTAAAAAAAGACATAAACCGACACCAAGTCACAAACACATACACTGACACCAAGTAACAAAGACATACACTTGCACCAAGTAACAAAGACATACACTGATACCCAGTCACACAGACACACACTGACACCCAGTTAGAACCACACACTGACCCCCAGTAAGACAGACACACACTGAACCCCAGTCGCACAGATATACACTGACACCAAGTCACAAAGACACACACTGACACCCAGTAACAAAGATATACACTGACACCAAGTCCCAAAGACATACACTGATACACAGACACACACTTGCACCAAGTAACACAGACATACACTGAAACCAAGTAACAAAGACATACACTGATACCCAGTGTCACAGACTGACACTTACACCAAGTAACAAAGACATACACTGACACCAAGTCACAAAGACACACACTGACACCCAGTAACAAAGACATACACTGACACCAAGTCACAAAGACAGACACTGACACCCAGTAACAAAGACATACACTGATACCAAGTCACAAAGACACACACTGATACCCAGTAACACAGACACACACTGACACCCAGTAACAAAGACATACACTGATACCAAGTCACAAAGACATACACTGATACCCAGTAGCACAGACACACACTGACACCCAGTAACAAAGACATACACTGATACCAAGTCACAAAGACATACACTGATACCCAGTAACACAGACACACACTGACACCAAGTAACAAAGACAGACACTGACACCAAGTAACAAAGACATACACTTACACCAAGTAACAAAGACACACACTTACACCAAGGAACACAGACATACACTGACACCAAGTAACAAAGACGTGCACTTACACCAAGAAACAAAGACAGACAATTACACCAAGTAACACAGACATACACTTGCACCAAGTATTTTGACTCACACTTACACCAAGTAACAAAGACATACACTGACACCAAGTCACAAAGACACACACTGACACCCAGTAACAAAGACATACACTGACACCAAGTCACAAAGACATACACTGATACCCAGTAACACAGACACACACTGACACCCAGTAACAAAGACATACACTGATACCAAGTCACAAAGACATGCACTGATACCCAGTAGCACAGACACACACTGACATCCAGTAACAAAGACATGCACTGATACCAAGTCACAAAGACATACACTGATACCCATTAACACAGACACACACTGACAGCCAGTAACACAGACATACACTGACACCAAGTCACAAAGACACACACTGAAACCCAGTAACAAAGACATACACTGACACCAAGTCACAAAGACATACACTGATACACAGACACACACTGACACCCTGTAACAAAGACATACACTGACACCAAGTAACAAAGACATACACTGATACCCAGTATCACAGACACACACTTACATCAAGTAACAAAGAGAAACATGGACACCAAGTCACAAAGACAGACACTGACACCCAGTAACAAAGACATACACTGTCACCAAGTCGCAAAGTCATACAGTGATACTCAGGAACACAGACACACACTGACACCCAGTAACAAAGACATACACTGATACCCAGGAGCACAGACACACACTTACACCAAGTAACAAAGACATACACTGATACCCAGTAACACAGGCACACACTTACACCAAGTAACAAAGACATACACTTACACCAAGTAACACAGACATACACTTAGACCAAGTAACAAAGACATACACTGATACCCTGTATCACAGACACACACTTACACCAAGTAACAAAGACATACACCGGCACCAAGTCACAAAGACACACACTGACCCCCAGTAACACAGACACGCACTGACACCAAGTCACAAAGACACACACTGACACCCTGTAACAAAGACATACACTGATACAAAGTAACACAGACACACACTCACACCAAGTAACAAAGACATACACTGATACCCAGTAACACAGGCACACACTTACACCAAGTAACAAAGACATGCACTTACACCACGTAATACAGACATACACTTACACCAAGTATTTTGACTTACACTTAGACCAAGTAACAAAGACATACACTGACACCCAGTTAGAAACACACACTGACCCCCAGTAACACAGACACACACTGACCCCCAGTAACGCAGACATACACTGACACTGAGTCACAAAGACACACACTGACACCCAGAAACAAAGACATACACTGACAACAAGTCACAAAGACATACACTGATACACAGAAACACAATTACACCAAGTAACACAGACATACACTGACACCAAGTAACAAAGACATACACTGATACCCTGTATCACAGACACACACTTACACCAAGTAACAAAGACATACACTGACACCAAGTCACAAAGACACACACTGACCCTCAGTAACAAAGATATACACTGACACCAAGTCACAAAGACACACACTGACACCCTGTAACAAAGACATACACTGACACCAAGTCACAAAGACATACACTGATACACAGACACACACTTACACCAAGTAACACAGACATACACTGACACCAAGTAACAAAGACATACACTGATACCCAGTATCACAGACACAAACTTACACCAAGTAACAAAGACATACATTGACACCAAGTCACAAAGACACACACTGACAGCCAGTAACAAAGACATACACTGACACCAAGTCACAAATACATACACTGACACCCTGGAACACAGACACTCACTGAAACCCAGTAACAAAGACATACACTGATACCAAGTCACAAAGACAGACACTGATACCCTGTTACACAGACACACACTGACACACAGTAACAAAGACATGCACTGATACCAAGTCACAAAGACATACACTGATACCCAGTAACACAGACACACACTGACACCCAGTCACACAGACATACACTGACACCAAGTCACAAAGACACACACTGAAACCCAGTAACAAAGACATACACTGACACCAAGTCACAAAGACATACACTGATACACAGACACACACTTACACCAAGTAACACAGACATACACTGACACCAAGGAACAAAGACATACACTGATACCCAGTAACACAGACACACACTTACACCAAGTAACAAAGACAGACACTGATACCCAGTCACACAGACACAAACTTACACCAAGTAACAAAGACATACACTTACACCAAGTAACACAGAAATACTCTTACACCAAGTATTTTGACCTCCACTGACACCAAGTAACAAAGACATACACTGATACCCAGTAACACAGACACACACTTACACCAAGTAACAAAGACAGACAATGATACCCAGTAACACAGGCACACACTTACACCAAGTAACAAAGACATACACTTACACCAAGTAACACAGACATACACATAGACCAAGTATTTAGACTTACACTTACACCAAGTAACAAAGACATACACTGACACCCAGTAACAAAGACATAAACTGACACCAAGTCACAAACACATACACTGACACCAAGTAACAAAGACATACACTTGCACCAAGTAACAAAGACATACACTGATACCCAGTAACACAGACACACACTGACACCCAGTTAGAACCACACACTGACCCCCAGTAAGACAGACACACACTGAACCCCAGTCGCACAGACATACACTGACACCAAGTCACAAAGACACACACTGACACCCAGTAACAAAGATATACACTGACACCAAGTCACAAAGAAATACACTGATACACAGACACACACTTGCACCAAGTAACACAGACATACACTGACACCAAGTAACAAAGACATACACTGATACCCAGTATCACAGACACACACTAACACCAAGTAACAAAGACATACACTGACACCAAATCACAAAGACACACACTGACACCCAGTAACAAAGACATACACTGACACCAAGTCACAAAGACATACACTGATGCCCAGTAACACAGACAGACACTGACACCCAGTAACAAAAACATACACTGATACCAAGTCACAAAGACACACACTGATACCCAGTAACACAGACACACACTGACAACCAGTAACAAAGACATACACTGATACCAAGTCACAAAGACATACACTGATACCCAGTAACACAGACACACACTGACACCAAGTAACAAAGACATACACTGACACCAAGTAACAAAGACATACACTTACACCAAGTAACAAAGACACACACTTACACCAAGGAACACAGACATACACTGACACCAAGTAACAAAGACGTGCACTTACACCAAGAAACAAAGACAGACAATTACACCAAGTAACACAGACATACACTTGCACCAAGTATTTTGACTCACACTTACACCAGGTAACAAAGACATACACTGACACCAAGTCACATAGACACACACTGACACCCAGTAACAAAGACATACACTGACACCAAGTCACAAAGACATACACTGATACCCAGTAACACAGACACACACTGACACCCAGTAACAAATACATACACTGATACCAAGTCACAAAGACATGCACTGATACCCAGTAGCACAGACACACACTGACATCCAGTAACAAAGACATGCACTGATACCAAGTCACAAAGACATACAGTGATACCCATTAACACAGACACACACTGACACCCAGTAACACAGACATACACTGACACCAAGTCACAAAGACACACACTGAAACCCAGTAACAAAGACATACACTGACACCAAGTCACAAAGACATACACTGATACACAGACACACACTGACACCCTGTAACAAAGACATACACTGACACCAAGTAACAAAGACATACACTGATACCCAGTATCACAGACACACACTTACATCAAGTAACAAAGAGAAACACTGACACCAAGTCACAAAGACAGACACTGACACCCAGTAACAAAGACATACACTGTCACCAAGTCGCAAAGTCATACACTGATACTCAGGAACACAGACACACACTGACACCCAGTAACAAAGACATACACAGATACCCAGGAGCACAGACACACACTTACACCAAGTAACAAAGACATACACTGATACCCAGTAACACAGGCACACACTTACACCAAGTAACAAAGACATACACTTACACCAAGTAACACAGACATACACTTAGACCAAGTATTTTGACTTACACTTACACCAAGTAACAAAGACATACACTGACACCCAGTAACACAGACACACACTGACACACAGTTAGAAACACACACTGACCCCCAGTAACACTGACACACACTGACCCCCAGTAACACAGACATACAATGACACCAAGTCACAAAGACACACACTGACACCCAGTAACAAAGACTTACACTGACACCAAGTCACAAAGACATACAGTGATACACAGACACACACTTACACCAAGTAACACAGACATACACTGAAACCAAGTAACAAAGACATTCACTTATACCCTGTATCACAGACACACACTTACACCAAGTAACAAAGACATACACTGACAACAAGTCACAAAGACACACACTGACCCCCAGCAACACAGACATACACTGACACCAAGTCACAAAGACACACACTGACACCCTGTAACCAAGACATACACTGACACCAAGTCACAAAGACATACACTGATACACCGACACACACTTACACTAAGTAACACAGACATACACTGACACCAAGTCACAAAGACATACACTGATACCCAGTATCACAGACACACACTTACACCAAGTAACAAAGATATACACTGACACCAAGTCACAAAGACACACACTGACACCCAGTAACAAAGACATACACTGACACCAAGTCACAAAGACATACACTGATACCCAGGAACACAGACACACACTGACACCCAGTAACAAAGACATACACTGATACCAAGTCACAAAGATAGACACTGATCCCAGTAACACAGACACACACTGACACCCAGTAACAAAGACATACACTGACACCAAGTCACAAAGACATACACTGATACCCAGTAACACAGACAATCACTGACACCAAGTAACAAAGACATACACTTACACCAAGTATCAAAGACCCACACTTACACCAAGGAACACAGACATACAATTACACCAAGTAACAAAGTCATACACTTACACCAAGTATTTTTACATACACTGACACCAAGTAACAAAGACATACACTGATACCCAGTAACACAGAAACACACTGACACCAAGTAACAAAGACATACACTTACACCAAGTAGCAAAGAAACACACTTACACCAAGGAACACAGACATACGCTGACACCAAGTAACAAAGACATACACTAATACCCAGTAACACAGACACGCACTGACACCAAGTAACAAAGACATACACTGACACGAAGTAACAAAGACATACACTGATACCCAGTAGCACAGGCACACACTTACACCAAGTAACAAAGACAGACACTGATACCCAGTAACACAGACACACTCTTACACCAAGTAACAAAGACATACACTGACACCGAGTAACACAGACATGCACTTACACCAAGTATTTTGACTTACACTTACACCAAGCAACAAAGACATACACTGACTCCCAGTAACAAAGACATACACTGACACCAAGTCACAAACACATACACTGACACCAAGTAACAAAGACATACACTGATACCCATCAACACAGACACACACTGACACCCAGTTAGAAACACACACTGACCCCCAGTAACACTGACACACACTGACCCCCAGTAACACAGACATACAATGACACCAAGTCACAAAGACACACACTGACACCCAGTAACAAAGACTTACACTGACACCAAGTCACAAAGACATACACTGATACGCAGACACACACTTGCACCAAGTAACACAGACATACACTGAAACCAAGTAACAAAGACATACACTTATACCCTGTATCACAGACTCACACTTACACCAAGTAACAAAGACATACACTGACACCAAGTCACAAAGACACACACTGACCCCCAGCAACACAGACATACACTGACACCAAGTCACAAAGACACACACTGACACCCTGTAACAAAGACATACACTGACACCAAGTCACAAAGACATACACTGATACACCGACACACACTTACACCAAGTAACACAGACATACACTGACACCA
The DNA here is from genome assembly GCF_036365525.1 of Heterodontus francisci. NCBI lineage: Eukaryota > Metazoa > Chordata > Chondrichthyes > Heterodontiformes > Heterodontidae > Heterodontus > Heterodontus francisci. The sequence goes on from NC_090391.1 coordinate 64,574,485, forward strand.
AGTCACAAAGACATACACTGATACCCAGTTTCACAGACACACACTTACACCAAGTAACAAAGATATACACTTACACCAAGTCAAAAAGAGACACACTGACACCCAGTAACAAAGACAGACACTGACACCAAGTCACAAAGACATACACTGATACCCAGGAACACAGACACACACTGACACCCAGTAACAAAGACATACACTGATACCAATTCACAAAGACAGACACTGATACCCAGTAACACAGACACACACTGACACCCAGTAACAAAGACATACACTGATACCAAGTCACAAAGACATACACTGATACCCAGTAACACAGACACAGACTGACACCCAGTAACAAAGACATACACTGACACCAAGTCACAAAGACATACACTGATACCCAGTAACACAGACAATCTCTGGCACCAAGTAACAAAGACATACACTGACACCAAGTAACAAAGACATACACTTACACCAAGTAACAAAGACACACACTGACACCAAGGAACACAGACATACACTGACACCAAGTAACAAAGACATAAACTTACACCAAGTATTTTTACATACACTGACACCAAGTAACAAAGACAGACACTGATACCCAGTAACACAGAAACACACTTACACCAAGTAACAAAGACATACACTGATACCCAGTAACACAGGCACACACTGGACGGCACATTGGCGCAGTGGTTAGCACCGCAGCCTCACAGCTCCAGGGACCCGGGTTCGATTCTGGGTACTGTGCCGCCTGTGCGGAGTTTGCAAGTTCTCCCTGTGTCTGCGTGAGTTTCCTCAGGGTGCTCCATTTCCTCCCACATTCCAAAGACTTGCAGGTTGATAGGTTAATTGGCCATCATAAATGGCCCCTCGTATAGGTAGATGGTAGGGAAATATATAGGGAACGGTGGGGATGTGATAGGAATACGGGATTAGTGTAGGATTTGAATAAATGGGTGGTTGATGGTCGGCACAGTCTCGGTGGACCGAAGGGCCTGTTCAAGTGCTGTATCTCGAAACTAAACTAAATACTGACACCTAGTGTCACAGACACACACTGACACCCAGTAACAAAAACAAACACACACTGACACCCAGGAACACAGAGAACCACTGATAGACAGTAACAAAGACATACACTGACACCAAGTCACAAAGACATACACTGACACCAAGTAACAAAGACATACACTGATACCCAGTAACACTGACACCAAGTAACAAACACAGACACTTACACCAAGTAACAAAGACATACACTGACACCAAGTAACAAAGACATACACTTACACCAAGTAACAAAGATAGACAATTACACCAAGTAACAAACACATACACAGACACCAAGTAACAAAGACATACACTGATACCCAGTAACACAGACACACACTTACACCAAGTAACAAAAACATACACAGACACCAAGTCACAAAGACATACACTGACACACAGTAACAAAGACATACACTGACACCAAGTCACAAAGACATACACTTACACCAAGTAACAAAGACAGACAATGATACCCAGTAACACAGACACACACTGACACCAAGTAAAACAGACATACACTTACACCAAGTATTTGACTTACACTTACACCAAGCAACAAAGACATACACTGACACCCAGTAACAAAGACATACACTGACACCAAGTCACAAACACATACATTGACACCAAGTAACAAAGACATACACTTACACCAAGTCACAAAGACATACACTGACACCAAGTAACAAAGACATACACTTACACCAAGTAACAAAGACACACACTTACACCAAGGAACACAGACATACACTGACACCAAGTCACAAAGACATACACTGACACCAAGTAACAAAGACATACACTGATACCCAGTAACACAGACACACACTGACCCCCAGTAACACAAACATACACTGACACCAAGTCACAAAGAAACACACTGACACCCAGTAACAAAGACATACACTGACACCAAGTCACAAAGACATACACTGATACACAGACACACACTTACACCAAGTCACACAGACATACACTGACACCAAGTAACAAAGACATACACTGATACCCAGTAACACAGACACACACTTACACCAAGTAACAAAGACATACACTGATACCCAGGAACACAGACACACACTTACACCAAGTAACACAGACACACACTAACACCAAGTAACAATGACATACACTTACACCAAGTAACACAGACATGCACTGACACCAAGTAACAAAGACATACAAATACACCAAGTAACACAGGTATACACTGACACCAAGTAACAAAGACATGCACTGACACCGAGTAACACAGACACACACGGACACCAAGTAACAAAGACACACACTTACACCAAGTAACACAGACACACACTGACACCCAGTAAAATAGACACACACTTACACCAAGTAACACAGACATACACTGACACCAAGTAACAAAGGAGGACACTGATACCCAGTAACACAGACACACACTTACACCAACCAAGTAACACAGACATACACTGCCACCAAGTAACAAAGACATACAATGATACCCAGGAACACAGACACACACTTACACCAAGTAACACAGACACACACTTACACCAAGTAACAGAGACATACACTCACACCAGGTAACACAGACATACAATGACACCAAGTAACAAAGACATACAATTACACTAAGTAACAAAGACACACACTTACACCCAGTAACACAAACAAACACACACTGACACCCAGTAACACAAAGAAACCCAAATAAACAGTAACAAAGACATACACTGACAGCAAGTAACACAGACACACAATGACACCCAGTAACAAAGACACACACTGACACCAAGTCACAAAGACATACACTGATACCAAGTCACAAAGACATACACTGATACCCAGTAACACAGACACACACTGACACCAAGTAACAAAGACATACACTGACACCAACTAACAAAGACATACACTTACACCAAGTAACAAAGACAGACAATTACACCAAGTAACAAATACATATACTTACACCTAGTAATTTGACATACACTGACACCATGTAACAAAGACATTCACTGAAACCCAGTAACACAGACACACACTTACACCAAGAAACAAAGACATTCACTGACACCAAGTCACAAAGACACACAATGACACCCAGTAACAAAGACATACACTGACACCAAGTCACAAAGACATTCACTGATACCCAGTAACACAGACACACACTTACACCAAGTAACAAAGACATACACTGACACCCTGTAACAAAGACATACACTGACACCCAGCAACACAGACACACACGGACACCAAGTAACAAAGACACAGACTTACACCAAGTAACACAGACACACACTGACACCCAGTAACACAGACACACACTTACACCAAGTAACACAGACATACACTGACACCAAGTATCAAAGACATACACTGATACCCAGTAACACAGACACACACTTACACCAAGTAACACAGACATACACTGACACAAAGTCACAAAGACACACACTGACACCCAGTAACAAAGACATACACTGACACCATGTCACAAAGACATACACTGATACCCAGGAACACAGACACACACTGACACCCAGTAACAAAGACATACACTGATGCCAAGTCACAAAGACATACACTGATACCCAGTAACACAGACACACACTGACACCCCGTAACAAAGACATACACTGATACCAAGTCACAAAGACATGCACTGATACCCAGTAACACAGACACGCACTGACACCCAGTAACAAAGACATACGCAGATACCATGTCACAATACAGACACTGATACCCAGTAACACAGACACACACTGACACCAAGTAACAAAGACATACACTGATACCCAGTAACACAGGCACACACTGGCGGGGACACATTGGCGCATTGGTTAGCACCGCAGCCTCACAGCTCCAGGAGCCAGAGTTCGTTTCTGGGTACTGCCTGTGCGGAGTTTGCAAGTTCTCCCTGTGTCTGCGTGAGTTTCCTCCGGGTGCTCCGGTTTCCTCCCACATGCCAAAGACTTGCAGTTTGATAGGTTAATTGGCCATTATAAATTGCCCCTAGTATAGGTAGGTGGTAGGGAAATATATAGGGACAGGTGGTTGATGACATGTGATAGGAATACGGGAGTAGTGTAGGATTAGTATCAATGGGTGGTTGATGGTCGGCACAGACTCGGTGGGCCGAAGGGCCTGTTAATGTGCTGTGTCTCTGAACTAAACTAAATACTGACACCTAGTGTCTCAGATACACACTGACACCCAGTAACACAGACACACACATACTCCAAGTAAAACAGACACACACAGACACCCAGTAACACAGACACACACATTCTCCAAGTAACACAGAGATACACTGACACCAAGTAACAAAGACATACACTGATACCCAGTAACACAGACACACACTTACACCAAGTAACACAGACATACACTGACATCAAGTAACAAAGACAAACAATGATACCCAGGAACACAGACACACACTTACAACAAGTAACACAGACACACACTTACACCAAGTAACAAAGGCATACACTTACACCAAGTAACACAGACATACACTGACACCAAGTAACAAAGACATACAATTACACCAAGTAACAAAGACACACACTTACACCAAGTAACAAAGACAGACTCTGATACCCAGTAACACAGACACACACTTACACCAAGTAGCAAAGACATACACTGATAACCAGTAACACAAACAAACACACACTGACACCCAGTAACACAGTGAAACATTAATAAACAGTAACAAAGACATACACTGACACCAAGTATGACAGACACACACTGAACCCAGTAACAAAGACATACACTGACACCAAGTCACAAAGACATACACTGATACCAAGTCACAAAGACATACACTGATACCCAGTAACACAGGCAAACACTGAAACCAAGTAACAAAGACATATACTGACACCAAGTAACAAAGACAGACAATTACACCAAGTAACAAAGACATACACTTACACCAAGTAACAAAGACAGACAATTACACCAAGTAACAAAGACATACACTTGCACCAAGTATTTTGACATACACTGACACCAAGTAACAAAGACATACACTGATACCCAGTAACACAGGCAAACACTGAAACCAAGTAACAAAGACATACACTGACACCAAGTAACAAAGACAGACAATTACACCAAGTAACAAAGACATACACTTACACCAAGTAACAAAGACAGACAATTACACCAAGTAACAAAGACATACACTTACACCAAGTATTTTGACATACACTGACACCAAGTAACAAAGACATACACTGATACCCAGTAACACAGGCAAACACTGAAACCAAGTAACAAAGACATACACTGACACCAAGTCACAAAGACACACACTGACTCCCAGTAACAAAGACATACACTGACACAAAGTCACAAAGACATACACTGATACCCAGTAACACAGACACACACTTACACCAAGTAACACACACAGACACTGACACCCAGTAACACAGACACACACTTACACCAAGTAACAAAGACATACACTGACACCCAGTAACACAGACACACACGGACACCAAGTAACAAAGACACAGACTTACACCAAGCAACACAGACACACACTGACACCCTGTAACATAGACACACACTTACACCAAGTAACACAGACATGCACTGACACCAAGTAACAAAGGCATACACTGATACCCAGTAACACAGACACACACTGACACCCACTAACAAAGACATACACTGATACCAAGTCACAAAGACATACACTGATACCCAGTAACACAGACACACACTGACGCCAAGTAACAAAGACATACACTGACATCAAGTAACAAAGTCATACACTTAAACCAAGTAACAAAGACACACACTTACACCAAGGAACACAGACACAATGACACCAAGTAACAAAGACATACACTGATACCCAGTAACACAGACACACACAGGCACCCAGTTAGAAACACACACTGACCCCCAGTAACACAGACACATACTGACCCCCAGTAACACAGACATGCACTGACACCAAGTCACAAAGACACACACTGACACCCTGCAACAAAGACATACACAGACACCAAGTCACAAAGACATACAATGATACACAGACACACACTTACACCAAGGAACAAAGACATACACTGACACCAAGTCACAAAGACACACACTGACACCCAGTAACAAAGACATACACTGAAACCAGTAACAAAGACATACACTGATACGAAGTAACAAAGACATACACTGATACCCAGTAACACAGGCACACTCTGAAACCAAGTAACAAAGGCATACACTAACACCAAGTAACAAAGACAGACAATTACACCAAGTAACAAAGACATACACTTACACCAAGTAACAAAGACAGACAATTACACCAAGTAACAAAGACATACACTTACACCAAGTATTTTGACATACACTGACACCAAGTAACAAAGACATACACTGATACCCAGTAACACAGGCAAACACTGAAACCAAGTAACAAAGACATACACTGACACCAAGTCACAAAGACACACACTGACTCCCAGTAACAAAGACATACACTGACACCAAGTCACAAGGACATACACTGATACCCAGTAACACAGACACACACTTACACCAAGTAACACACACAGACACTGACACCCAGTAACACAGACACACACTTACACCAAGTAACAAAGACATACACTGACACCCAGTAACACAGACACACACGGACACCAAATAACAAAGACACAGACTTACACCAAGCAACACAGACACACACTGACACCCAGTAACATAGACACACACTTACACCAAGTAACACAGACATGCACTGACACCAAGTAACAAAGGCATACACTGATACCCAGTAACACAGACACACACTGATACACAGTAACAAAGAAATACACTGACACCAAGTCACAAAGACATACACTGATACCCAGTAACACAGACACACACTGACACCAAGTAACAAAGACATACACTGACATCAAGTAACAAAGTCATACACTTAAACCAAGTAACAAAGACACACACTTACACCAAGGAACACAGACACAATGACACCAAGTAACAAAGACATACACTGATACCCAGTAACACAGACACACACAGGCACCCAGTTAGAAACACACACTGACCGCCAGTAACACAGACACATACTGACCCCCAGTAACACAGACATACACTGACACCAAGTCACAAAGACACACACTGACACCCTGTAACAAAGACATACACAGACACCAAGTCACAAAGACATACACTGATACACAGTCACACACTTAAACCAAGTAACACAGACATACACTGACACCAAGTAACAAAGAAATACACTGATACCCAGTATCACAGACACACACTTACACCAAGGAACAAAGACATACACTGATACCCAATAACACAGACACACACTGACACCAAGTAACAAAGACATACACTGACATCAAGTAACAAAGTCATACACTTAAACCAAGTAACAAAGACACACACTTACACCAAGGAACACAGACACAATGACACCAAGTAACAAAGACATACACTGATACCCAGTAACACAGACACACACAGGCACCCAGTTAGAAACACATACTGACCCCCAGTAACACAGACACATACTGACCCCCAGTAACACAGACATACACTGACACCAAGTCACAAAGACACACACTGACACCCTGTAACAAAGACATACACAGACACCAAGTCACAAAGACATACACTGATACACAGACACACACTTAAACCAAGTAACACAGACATACACTGACACCAAGTAACAAAGAAATACACTGATACCCAGTATCACAGACACACACTTACACCAAGGAACAAAGACATACACTGACACCAAGTCACAAAGACACACACTGACACCAAGTAACAAAGACATACACTTACACCAAGTAACAAAGACAGAGAATTACACCAAGTAACAAAGACATACACTTGCACCAAGTATTTTGACATACACTGACACCAAGTAACAAAGACATACACTGATACCCAGTAACACAGGCAAACACTGAAACCAAGTAACAAAGACATACACTGACACCAAGTAACAAAGACAGACAATTACACCAAGTAACAAAGACATACACTTACACCAAGTATTTTGACATACACTGACACCAAGTAACAAAGACATACACTGATACTCAGTAACACAGGCAAACACTGAAACCAAGTAACAAAGACATACACTGACACCATGTCACAAAGACACACACTGACTCCCAGTAACAAAGACATACACTGACACAAAGTCACAAAGACATACACTGATACCCAGTAACACAGACACACACTTACACCAAGTAACACACACAGACACTGACACCCAGTAACACAGACACACACTTACACCAAGTAACAAAGACATACACTGACACCCAGTAACAAAGACATACACTGACACCAAGTAACAAAGAAATACACTGATCCCCAGTATCACAGACACACACTTACACCAAGGAACAAAGACATACACTGACACCAAGTCACAAAGACACACACTGACACTCAGTAACAAAGACATACACTGAAACCAGTAACAAAGACAAACACTGATACGAAGTAACAAAGACATACACTGATACCCAGTAACACAGGCAAACTCTGAAACCAAGTAACAAAGGCATACACTAACACCAAGTAACAAAGACAGACAATTACACCAAGTAACAAAGACATACACTTACACCAAGTAACAAAGACAGACAATTACACCAAGTAACAAAGACATACACTTACACCAAGTAACACAGACATACACTGACACCAAGTAACAAAGACATACAATTACACCAAGTAACAAAGACACACACTTACACCAAGTAACAAAGACAGACTCTGATACCCAGTAACACAGACACACACTTACACCAAGTAGCAAAGACATACACTGATAACCAGTAACACAAACAAACACACACTGACACCCAGTAACACAGTGAAACATTAATAAACAGTAACAAAGACATACACTGACACCAAGTATGACAGACACACACTGAACCCAGTAACAAAGACATACACTGACACCAAGTCACAAAGACATACACTGATACCAAGTCACAAAGACATACACTGATACCCAGTAACACAGGCAAACACTGAAACCAAGTAACAAAGACATATACTGACACCAAGTAACAAAGACAGACAATTACACCAAGTAACAAAGACATACACTTACACCAAGTAACAAAGACAGACAATTACACCAAGTAACAAAGACATACACTTGCACCAAGTATTTTGACATACACTGACACCAAGTAACAAAGACATACACTGATACCCAGTAACACAGGCAAACACTGAAACCAAGTAACAAAGACATACACTGACACCAAGTAACAAAGACAGACAATTACACCAAGTAACAAAGACATACACTTACACCAAGTAACAAAGACAGACAATTACACCAAGTAACAAAGACATACACTTACACCAAGTATTTTGACATACACTGACACCAAGTAACAAAGACATACACTGATACCCAGTAACACAGGCAAACACTGAAACCAAGTAACAAAGACATACACTGACACCAAGTCACAAAGACACACACTGACTCCCAGTAACAAAGACATACACTGACACAAAGTCACAAAGACATACACTGATACCCAGTAACACAGACACACACTTACACCAAGTAACACACACAGACACTGACACCCAGTAACACAGACACACACTTACACCAAGTAACAAAGACATACACTGACACCCAGTAACACAGACACACACGGACACCAAGTAACAAAGACACAGACTTACACCAAGCAACACAGACACACACTGACACCCTGTAACATAGACACACACTTACACCAAGTAACACAGACATGCACTGACACCAAGTAACAAAGGCATACACTGATACCCAGTAACACAGACACACACTGACACCCACTAACAAAGACATACACTGATACCAAGTCACAAAGACATACACTGATACCCAGTAACACAGACACACACTGACGCCAAGTAACAAAGACATACACTGACATCAAGTAACAAAGTCATACACTTAAACCAAGTAACAAAGACACACACTTACACCAAGGAACACAGACACAATGACACCAAGTAACAAAGACATACACTGATACCCAGTAACACAGACACACACAGGCACCCAGTTAGAAACACACACTGACCCCCAGTAACACAGACACATACTGACCCCCAGTAACACAGACATGCACTGACACCAAGTCACAAAGACACACACTGACACCCTGCAACAAAGACATACACAGACACCAAGTCACAAAGACATACAATGATACACAGACACACACTTACACCAAGGAACAAAGACATACACTGACACCAAGTCACAAAGACACACACTGACACCCAGTAACAAAGACATACACTGAAACCAGTAACAAAGACATACACTGATACGAAGTAACAAAGACATACACTGATACCCAGTAACACAGGCACACTCTGAAACCAAGTAACAAAGGCATACACTAACACCAAGTAACAAAGACAGACAATTACACCAAGTAACAAAGACATACACTTACACCAAGTAACAAAGACAGACAATTACACCAAGTAACAAAGACATACACTTACACCAAGTATTTTGACATACACTGACACCAAGTAACAAAGACATACACTGATACCCAGTAACACAGGCAAACACTGAAACCAAGTAACAAAGACATACACTGACACCAAGTCACAAAGACACACACTGACTCCCAGTAACAAAGACATACACTGACACCAAGTCACAAGGACATACACTGATACCCAGTAACACAGACACACACTTACACCAAGTAACACACACAGACACTGACACCCAGTAACACAGACACACACTTACACCAAGTAACAAAGACATACACTGACACCCAGTAACACAGACACACACGGACACCAAATAACAAAGACACAGACTTACACCAAGCAACACAGACACACACTGACACCCAGTAACATAGACACACACTTACACCAAGTAACACAGACATGCACTGACACCAAGTAACAAAGGCATACACTGATACCCAGTAACACAGACACACACTGATACACAGTAACAAAGAAATACACTGACACCAAGTCACAAAGACATACACTGATACCCAGTAACACAGACACACACTGACACCAAGTAACAAAGACATACACTGACATCAAGTAACAAAGTCATACACTTAAACCAAGTAACAAAGACACACACTTACACCAAGGAACACAGACACAATGACACCAAGTAACAAAGACATACACTGATACCCAGTAACACAGACACACACAGGCACCCAGTTAGAAACACACACTGACCGCCAGTAACACAGACACATACTGACCCCCAGTAACACAGACATACACTGACACCAAGTCACAAAGACACACACTGACACCCTGTAACAAAGACATACACAGACACCAAGTCACAAAGACATACACTGATACACAGTCACACACTTAAACCAAGTAACACAGACATACACTGACACCAAGTAACAAAGAAATACACTGATACCCAGTATCACAGACACACACTTACACCAAGGAACAAAGACATACACTGATACCCAATAACACAGACACACACTGACACCAAGTAACAAAGACATACACTGACATCAAGTAACAAAGTCATACACTTAAACCAAGTAACAAAGACACACACTTACACCAAGGAACACAGACACAATGACACCAAGTAACAAAGACATACACTGATACCCAGTAACACAGACACACACAGGCACCCAGTTAGAAACACATACTGACCCCCAGTAACACAGACACATACTGACCCCCAGTAACACAGACATACACTGACACCAAGTCACAAAGACACACACTGACACCCTGCAACAAAGACATACACAGACACCAAGTCACAAAGACATACACTGATACACAGACACACACTTAAACCAAGTAACACAGACATACACTGACACCAAGTAACAAAGAAATACACTGATACCCAGTATCACAGACACACACTTACACCAAGGAACAAAGACATACACTGACACCAAGTCACAAAGACACACACTGACACCAAGTAACAAAGACATACACTTACACCAAGTAACAAAGACAGAGAATTACACCAAGTAACAAAGACATACACTTGCACCAAGTATTTTGACATACACTGACACCAAGTAACAAAGACATACACTGATACCCAGTAACACAGGCAAACACTGAAACCAAGTAACAAAGACATACACTGACACCAAGTAACAAAGACAGACAATTACACCAAGTAACAAAGACATACACTTACACCAAGTATTTTGACATACACTGACACCAAGTAACAAAGACATACACTGATACTCAGTAACACAGGCAAACACTGAAACCAAGTAACAAAGACATACACTGACACCATGTCACAAAGACACACACTGACTCCCAGTAACAAAGACATACACTGACACAAAGTCACAAAGACATACACTGATACCCAGTAACACAGACACACACTTACACCAAGTAACACACACAGACACTGACACCCAGTAACACAGACACACACTTACACCAAGTAACAAAGACATACACTGACACCCAGTAACAAAGACATACACTGACACCAAGTAACAAAGAAATACACTGATCCCCAGTATCACAGACACACACTTACACCAAGGAACAAAGACATACACTGACACCAAGTCACAAAGACACACACTGACACTCAGTAACAAAGACATACACTGAAACCAGTAACAAAGACAAACACTGATACGAAGTAACAAAGACATACACTGATACCCAGTAACACAGGCAAACTCTGAAACCAAGTAACAAAGGCATACACTAACACCAAGTAACAAAGACAGACAATTACACCAAGTAACAAAGACATACACTTACACCAAGTAACAAAGACAGACAATTACACCAAGTAACAAAGACATACACTTACACCAAGTATTTTGACATACACTGACACCAAGTAACAAAGACATACACTGATACCCAGTAACACAGGCAAACACTGAAACCAAGTAACAAAGACATACACTGACACCAAGTCACAAAGACACACACTGACTCCCAGTAACAAAGACATACACTGACACAAAGTCACAAAGACATACACTGATACCCAGTAACACAGACACACACTTACACCAAGTAACACACACAGACACTGACACCCAGTAACACAGACACACACGTACACCAAGTAACAAAGACATACACTGACACCCAGTAACACAGACACACACGGACACCAAGTAGTAAAGACACAGACTTACACCAAGCAACACAGACACACACTGACACCCAGTAACATAGACACACACTTACACCAAGTAACACAGACATGCACTGACACCAAGTAACAAAGGCATACACTGATACCCAGTAACACAGACACACACTGACACCCAGTAACAAAGACATACACTGATACCAAGTCACAAAGACATACACTGATACCCAGTAACACAGACACACACTGATACACAGTAACAAAGAAATACACTGACACCAAGTCACAAAGACATACACTGATACCCAGTAACACAGACACACACTGACACCAAGTAAGAAAGACATACACTGACATCAAGTAACAAAGTCATACACTTAAACCAAGTAACAAAGACACACACTTACACCAAGGAACACAGACACAATGACACCAAGTAACAAAGACATACACTGATACCCAGTAACACAGACACACACAGGCACCCAGTTAGAAACACACACTGACCCCCAGTAACACAGACACATACTGACCCCCAGTAACACAGACATACACTGACACCAAGTCACAAAGACACACACTGACATCCTGTAACAAAGACATACACAGACACCAAGTCACAAAGACATACACTGATACACAGTCACACACTTAAACCAAGTAACACAGACATACACTGACACCAAGTAACAAAGAAATACACTGATACCCAGTATCACAGACACACACTTACACCAAGGAACAAAGACATACACTGATACCCAATAACACAGACACACACTGACACCAAGTAACAAAGACATACACTGACATCAAGTAACAAAGTCATACACTTAAACCAAGTAACAAAGACACACACTTACACCAAGGAACACAGACACAATGACACCAAGTAACAAAGACATACACTGATACCCAGTAACACAGACACACACAGGCACCCAGTTAGAAACACATACTGACCCCCAGTAACACAGACACATACTGACCCCCAGTAACACAGACATACACTGACACCAAGTCACAAAGACACACACTGACACCCTGTAACAAAGACATACACAGACACCAAGTCACAAAGACATACACTGATACACAGACACACACTTAAACCAAGTAACACAGACATACACTGACACCAAGTAACAAAGAAATACACTGATACCCAGTATCACAGACACACACTTACACCAAGGAACAAAGACATACACTGACACCAAGTCACAAAGACACACACTGACACCAAGTAACAAAGACATACACTTACACCAAGTAACAAAGACAGAGAATTACACCAAGTAACAAAGACATACACTTGCACCAAGTATTTTGACATACACTGACACCAAGTAACAAAGACATACACTGATACCCAGTAACACAGGCAAACACTGAAACCAAGTAACAAAGACATACACTGACACCAAGTAACAAAGACAGACAATTACACCAAGTAACAAAGACATACACTTACACCAAGTATTTTGACATACACTGACACCAAGTAACAAAGACATACACTGATACTCAGTAACACAGGCAAACACTGAAACCAAGTAACAAAGACATACACTGACACCATGTCACAAAGACACACACTGACTCCCAGTAACAAAGACATACACTGACACAAAGTCACAAAGACATACACTGATACCCAGTAACACAGACACACACTTACACCAAGTAACACACACAGACACTGACACCCAGTAACACAGACACACACTTACACCAAGTAACAAAGACATACACTGACACCCAGTAACAAAGACATACACTGACACCAAGTAACAAAGAAATACACTGATCCCCAGTATCACAGACACACACTTACACCAAGGAACAAAGACATACACTGACACCAAGTCACAAAGACACACACTGACACTCAGTAACAAAGACATACACTGAAACCAGTAACAAAGACAAACACTGATACGAAGTAACAAAGACATACACTGATACCCAGTAACACAGGCAAACTCTGAAACCAAGTAACAAAGGCATACACTAACACCAAGTAACAAAGACAGACAATTACACCAAGTAACAAAGACATACACTTACACCAAGTAACAAAGACAGACAATTACACCAAGTAACAAAGACATACACTTACACCAAGTATTTTGACATACACTGACACCAAGTAACAAAGACATACACTGATACCCAGTAACACAGGCAAACACTGAAACCAAGTAACAAAGACATACACTGACACCAAGTCACAAAGACACACACTGACTCCCAGTAACAAAGACATACACTGACACAAAGTCACAAAGACATACACTGATACCCAGTAACACAGACACACACTTACACCAAGTAACACACACAGACACTGACACCCAGTAACACAGACACACACGTACACCAAGTAACAAAGACATACACTGACACCCAGTAACACAGACACACACGGACACCAAGTAACAAAGACACAGACTTACACCAAGCAACACAGACACACACTGACACCCAGTAACATAGACACACACTTACACCAAGTAACACAGACATGCACTGACACCAAGTAACAAAGGCATACACTGATACCCAGTAACACAGACACACACTGACACCCAGTAACAAAGACATACACTGATACCAAGTCACAAAGACATACACTGATACCCAGTAACACAGACACACACTGATACACAGTAACAAAGAAATACACTGACACCAAGTCACAAAGACATACACTGATACCCAGTAACACAGACACACACTGACACCAAGTAAGAAAGACATACACTGACATCAAGTAACAAAGTCATACACTTAAACCAAGTAACAAAGACACACACTTACACCAAGGAACACAGACACAATGACACCAAGTAACAAAGACATACACTGATACCCAGTAACACAGACACACACAGGCACCCAGTTAGAAACACACACTGACCCCCAGTAACACAGACACATACTGACCCCCAGTAACACAGACATACACTGACACCAAGTCACAAAGACACACACTGACATCCTGTAACAAAGACATACACAGACACCAAGTCACAAAGACATACACTGATACACAGTCACACACTTAAACCAAGTAACACAGACATACACTGACACCAAGTAACAAAGAAATACACTGATACCCAGTATCACAGACACACACTTACACCAAGGAACAAAGACATACACTGATACCCAGTAACACAGACACACACTGACACCAAGTAACAAAGACATACACTGACATCAAGTAACAAAGTCATACACTTAAACCAAGTAACAAAGACACACACTTACACCAAGGAACACAGACACAATGACACCAAGTAACAAAGACATACACTGATACCCAGTAACACAGACACACACAGGCACCCAGTTAGAAACACACACTGACCCCCAGTAACACAAACACATACTGACCCCCAGTAACACAGACATACACTGACACCAAGTCACAAAGACACACACTGACACCCTGTAACAAAGACATACACAGACACCAAGTCACAAAGACATACACTGATACACAGACACACACTTAAACCAAGTAACACAGACATACACTGACACCAAGTAACAAAGAAATACACTGATACCCAGTATCACAGACACACACTTACACCAAGGAACAAAGACATACACTGACACCAAGTCACAAAGACACACACTGACACCCAGTAACAAAGACATACACTGAAACCAGTAACAAAGACATACACTGATACGAAGTAACAAAGACATACACTGATACCCAGTAACACAGGCAAACTCTGAAACCAAGTAACAAAGACATACACGAACACCAAGTAACAAAGACAGACAATTACACCAAGTAACAAAGACATACACTTACACCAAGTAACAAAGACAGACAATTACACCAAGTAACAAAGACATACACTTACACCAAGTATTTTGACATACACTGACACCAAGTAACAAAGACATACACTGATACCCAGTAACACAGGCAAACACTGAAACCAAGTAACAAATACATACACTGACACCAAGTCACAAAGACACACACTGACTCCCAGTAACAAAGACATACACTGACACAAAGTCACAAAGACATACACTTATACCCAGTAACACAGACACACACTTACACCAAGTAACACACACAGACACTGACACCCAGTAACACAGACACACACTTACACCAAGTAACAAAGACATACACTGACACCCAGTAACACAGACACACACGGACACCAAGTAACAAAGACACCGACTTACACCAAGCAACACAGACACACACTGACACCCAGTAACATAGACACACACTTACACCAAGTAACACAGACATGCACTGACACCAAGTAACAAAGGCATACATTGATACCCAGTAACACAGACACACACTGACACCCAGTAACAAAGACATACACTGATACCAAGTCACAAAGACATACACTGATACCCAGTAACACAGACACACACTGATACACAGTAACAAAGAAATACACTGACACCAAGTCACAAAGACATACACTGATACCCAGTAACACAGACACACACTGACACCAAGTAACAAAGACATACACTGACATCAAGTAACAAAGTCATACACTTAAACCAAATAACAAAGACAGACACTTACACCAAGGAACACAGACACAATGACACCAAGTAACAAAGACATACACTGATACCCAGTAACACAGACACACACAGGCACCCAGTTAGAAACACACACTGACCCCCAGTAACACAGACACATACTGACCCCCAGTAACACAGACATACACTGACACCAAGTCACAAAGACACACACTGACACCCTGTAACAAAGACATACACAGACACCAAGTCACAAAGACATACACTGATACACAGACACACACTTAAACCAAGTAACACAGACATACACTGACACCAAGTAACAAAGAAATACACTAATACCCAGTATCACAGACACACACTTACACCAAGGAACAAAGACATACACTGACACCAAGTCACAAAGACACACACTGACACCCAGTAACAAAGACATACACTGAAACCAGTAACAAAGACATACACTGATACCAAGTAACAAAGACATACACTGATACCCAGTAACACAGACACACACTGACACCCAGTAACACAGACATACACTGACACCAAGTCACAAAGACACTCACTGAAACCCAGTAACAAAGAAATACACTGACACCAAGTCACAAAGACATACAATGATACACAGACACACAATTGCACCAAGTAACACAGACATACACTGACACCAAGTAACAAAGACATACACTGATACCCTGCATCACAGACACACACTTACACCAAGTAACAAAGACATACACTGGCACCAAGTCACAAAGACACACACTGACCCCCAGTAACACAGACACGCACTGACACCAAGTGACAAAGACACACGCTGACACCCTGTAACAAAGACATACACTGATACACAGTAACACAGACACACACTTACACCAAGTAACAAAGACATACACTGATACCCAGTAACACAGGCACACACTTACACCAAGTAACAAAGACATACACTTACACCAAGTAACAAAGACATACACTTACACCAAGTATTTTGACTTACACTTACACCAAGTAACAAAGACATACACTGACACCCAGTAACAAAGACATACAGTGACACCAAGTCACAAACACATACACTGACACCAAGTAACAAAGACATACACTTACACCAAGTAACAAAGACATACACTGATACCCAGTAACACAGACATACACTGACACCCAGTTAGAAACACACACTGACCCCCAGTAACAAAGACACACACTGACCCCCAGTAACACAGACATACACTGACACTAAGTCACAAAGACACACACTGACACGCAGTAACAAAGACATACACTGACACCAAGTCACAAAGACATACACTGATGCACAGACACACACTTCCACCAAGTAACACAGACATACACTGACACCAAGTAACAAAGACATACACTGATACCCTGTATCACAGACACACACTTACCCCAGGTAACAAAGACATACACTGACACCAAGTCACAAAGACACACACTGACCCTCAGTAACACAGACATGCACTGACACCAAGTCACAAAGACACACACTGACACCCTGTAACAAAGACATTCACTGACACCAAGTCACAAAGACATACACTGATACCCAGTAACACAGACACACACGGACACCAAGTAACAAAGACACACACTTACACCAAGTAAGACAGACACACACTGACACCCAGTAACACAGACACACACTTACGCCAAGTAACACAGACATACACTGACACCAAGTAACAAAGAAATACACTGATACCCAGTATCACAGACACACACTTACACCAAGGAACAAAGACATACACTGATACCCAGTAACACAGACACACACTGACACCAAGTAACAAAGACATACACTGATACACAGTCACACACTTAAACCAAGTAACACAGACATACACTGACACCAAGTAACAAAGAAATACAATGATACCCAGTATCACAGACACACACTTACACCAAGGAACAAAGACATACACTGATACCCAGTTACACAGACACACACTGACACCAAGCAACAAAGACACACACTGACACCAAGTAACAAAGTCATACACTTAAACCAAGTAACAAAGACACACACTTACACCAAGGAACACAGACACAATGACACCAAGTAACAAAGACATACACTGATACCCAGTAACACAGACACACACAGGCACCCAGTTAGAAACACACACTGACCCCCAGTAACACAGACACATACTGACCCCCAGTAACACAGACATACACTGACACCAAGTCACAAAGACACACACTGACACCCTGTAACAAAGACATACACAGACACCAAGTCACAAAGACATACACTGATACACAGACACACACTTAAACCAAGTAACACAGACATACACTGACACCAAGTAACAAAGAAATACACTGATACCCAGTATCACAGACACACACTTACACCAAGGAACAAAGACATACACTGACACCAAGTCACAAAGACACACACTGACACCCAGTAACAAAGACATACACTGAAACCAGTAACAAAGACATACACTGATACGAAGTAACAAAGACATACACTGATACCCAGTAACACAGGCAAACTCTGAAAGCAAGTAACAAAGACATACACTTACACCAAGTTACAAAGACAGACAATTACACCAAGTAACAAAGACATACACTTACACCAAGTATTTTGACATACACTGACACCAAGTAACAAAGACATACACTGATACCCAGTAACACAGGCAAACACTGAAACCAAGTAACAAAGACATACACTGACACCAAGTCACAAAGACACACACTGACTCCCAGTAACAAAGACATACACTGACACAAAGTCACAAAGACATACACTGATACCCAGTAACACAGACACACACTTACACCAAGTAACACACACAGACACTGACACCCAGTAACACAGACACACACTTACACCAAGTAACAAAGACATACACTGACACCCAGTAACACAGACACACACGGACACCAAGTAACAAAGACACCGACTTACACCAAGCAACACAGACACACACTGACACCCAGTAACATAGACACACACTTACACCAAGTAACACAGACATGCACTGACACCAAGTAACAAAGGCATACACTGATACCCAGTAACACAGACACACACTGACACCCAGTAACAAATACATACACTGATACCAAGTCACAAAGACATAAACTGATACCCAGTAACACAGACACACACTGATACACAGTAACAAAGAAATACACTGACACCAAGTCACAAAGACATACACTGATACCCAGTAACACAGACACACACTGACACCAAGTAACAAAGACATACACTGACATCAAGTAACAAAGTCATACACTTAAACCAAGTAACAAAGACACACACTTACACCAAGGAACACAGACACAATGACACCAAGTAACAAAGACATACACTGATACCCAGTAACACAGACACACACAGGCACCCAGTTAGAAACACACACTGACCCCCAGTAACACAGACACATACTGACCCCCAGTAACACAGACATATACTGACACCAAGTCACAAAGACACACACTGACACCCTGTAACAAAGACATACACAGACACCAAGTCACAAAGACATACACTGATACACAGACACACACTTAAACCAAGTAACACAGACATACACTGACACCAAGTAACAAAGAAATACACTGATACCCAGTATCACAGACACACACTTACACCAAGGAACAAAGACATACACTGACACCAAGTCACAAAGACACACACTGACACCCAGTAACAAAGACATACACTGAAACCAGTAACAAAGACATACACTGATACCAAGTAACAAAGACATACACTGATACCCAGTAACACAGACACACACTGACACCCAGTAACACAGACATACACTGACACCAAGTCACAAAGACACACACTGAAACCCAGTAACAAAGAAATACACTGACACCAAGTCACAAAGACATACAATGATACACAGACACACAATTGCACCAAGTAACACAGACAAACACTGACACCAAGTAACAAAGACATACACTGATACCCTGCATCACAGACACACACTTACACCAAGTAACAAAGACCTACACTGGCACCAAGTCACAAAGACACACACTGACCCCCAGTAACACAGACACGCACTGACACCAAGTGACAAAGACACACGCTGACACCCTGTAACAAAGTCATACACTGATACACAGTAACACAGACACACACTTACACCAAGTAACAAAGACATACACTGATACCCAGTAACACAGGCACACACCTACACCAAGTAACAAAGACATACACTTACACCAAGTAACACAGACATACACTTACACCAAGTATTTTGACTTACACTTACACCAAGTAACAAAGACATACACTGACACCCAGTAACAAAGACATACAGTGACACCAAGTCACAAACACATACACTGACACCAAGTAACAAAGACATACACTTACACCAAGTAACAAAGACATACACTGATACCCAGTAACACAGACACACACTGACACCCAGTTAGAAACACACACTGACCCCCAGTAACACAGACACACACTGACCCCCAGTAACACAGACATACACTGACACTAAGTCACAAAGACACACACTGACACGCAGTAACAAAGACATACACTGACACCAAGTCACAAAGACATACACTGATGCACAGACACACACTTCCACCAAGTAACACAGACATACACTGACACCAAGTAACAAAGACATACACTGACACCAAGTCACAAAGACACACACTGACCCTCAGTAACACAGACACACACGGACACCAAGTAACAAAGACACACACTTACACCAAGTAAGACAGACACACACTGACACCCAGTAACACAGACACACACTTACGCCAAGTAACACAGACATAAACTGACACCAAGTAACAAAGACATACACTGATACCCAGTAATACAGACACACACTTACACCAAGTAACACAGACATACACTGACACCAAGTAACAAAGACATACACTGATATCCAGGAACACAGACACACACTTACACCAAGTAACACAGACACACACTAACACCAAGTAACAATGACATACACTTACACCAAGTAACACAGACATGCACTGACACCAAGTAACAAAGACATACACTGATACCCAGGAACACAGACACACACTTACACAAAGTAACACAGACGCACACTAACACCAAGTAACAATGACATACACTGACACCAACTAACAAACACATACACTTACACCAAGTAACAAAGACAGACAATTACACCAAGTAACAAATACATACACTTACACCAAGTATTTTGACATACACTGACACCATGTAACAAAGACATTCACTGAAACCCAGTAACACAGACACACACTTACACCAAGTAACAAAGACATTCACTGACACCAAGTCACAAAGACACACAATGACACCCAGTAACAAAGACATACACTGACACCAAGTCACAAAGACATTCACTGATACCCAGTAACACAGACACACACTTACACCAAGTAACAAAGACATACACTGACACCCTGTAACAAAGACATACACTGACACCCAGCAACACAGACACACACGGACACCAAGTAACAAAGACACAGACTTACACCAAGTAACACAGACACACACTGACACCCAGTAACACAGACACACACTTACACCAAGTAACACAGACATACACTGACACCAAGTATCAAAGACATACACTGATACCCAGTAACACAGACACACACTTACACCAAGTAACACAGACATACACTGACACAAAGTCACAAAGACACACACTGACACCCAGTAACAAAGACATACACTGACACCATGTCACAAAGACATACACTGATACCCAGGAACACAGACACACACTGACACCCCGTAACAAAGACATACACTGATACCAAGTCACAAAGACATGCACTGATACCCAGTAACACAGACACGCACTGACACCCAGTAACAAAGACATACACAGATACCATGTCACAATACAGACACTGATACCCAGTAACACAGACACACACTGACACCAAGTAACAAAGACATACACTGATACCCAGTAACACAGGCACACACTGGCGGGGACACATTGGCGCATTGGTTAGCACCGCAGCCTCACAGCTCCAGGAGCCAGAGTTCGTTACTGGGTACTGCCTGTGCGGAGTTTGCAAGTTCTCCCTGTGTCTGCGTGAGTTTCCTCCGGGTGCTCCGGTTTCCTCCCACATGCCAAAGACTTGCAGTTTGATATGTTAATTGGCCATTATAAATTGCCCCTAGTATAGGTAGGTGGTAGGGAAATATATAGGGCCAGGTGGTTGATGACATGTGATAGGAATACGGGAGTAGTGTAGGATTAGTATAAATGGGTGGTTGATGGTCGGCACAGACTCGGTGGGCCGATGGGCCTGTTAAAGTGCTGTGTCTCTGAACTAAACTAAATACTGACACATAGTGTCTCAGATACACACTGACACCCAGTAGCACAGACACACACATACTCCAAGTAAAACAGACACACACAGTCACCCAGTAACACAGACACACACATACTCCAAGTAACACAGACATACACTGACACCAAGTAACAAAGACATACATTGATACCCAGTAACACAGACACACACTTACACCAAGTAACACAGACATACACTGACATCAAGTAACAAAGACAAACAATGATACCCAGGAACACAGACACACACTTACACCAAGTAACACAGACACACACTTACACCAAGTAACAAAGGCATACACTTACACCAAGTAACACAGACATACACTGACACCAAGTAACAAAGACATACAATTACACCAAGTAACAATGACACACACTTACACCAAGTAACAAAGACAGACACTGATACCCAGTAACACAGACACACACTTACACCAAGTAGCAAAGACATACACTGATAACCAGTAACACAAACAAACACACACTGACACCCAGTAACACAGTGAAACACTAATAAACAGTAACAAAGACATCCACTGACACCAAGTATGACAGACACACACTGACACCCAGTAACAAAGACATACACTGACACCAAGTCACAAAGACATACACTGATACCAAGTCACAAAGACATACACTGATACCCAGTAACACAGACACACACTGACACCAAGTAACAAAGACAGACAATTACACCAAGTAACAAAGACATACACTTACACCAAGTATTTTGACATACACTGACACCAAGTCACAAAGACATAAACTGATACCCAGTAACACAGGCAAACACTGAAACCAAGTAACAAAGACATACACTGACACCAAGTAACAAAGACATACACTTACACCAAGTAACAAAGACAGACAATTACACCAAGTAACAAAGACATACACTTACACCAAGTATTTTGACATACCCTGACACCAAGTAACAAAGACATACACTGATACCCAGTAACACAGGCAAACACTGAAACCAAGTAACAAAGACATACACTGACACCAAGTCACAAAGACACACACTGACTCCCAGTAACAAAGACAGACACTGACACAAAGTCACAAAGACATACACTGATACCCAGTAACACAGACACACACTTACACCAAGTAACAAAGACATACACTGACACCCAGCAACACAGACACACACGGACACCAAGTAACAAAGACACAGACTTACACCAAGCAACACAGACACACACTGACACCCAGTAACATAGACACACACTTACACCAAGTAACACAGACATGCACTGACACCAAGTAACAAAGGCATACACTGATACCCAGTAACACAGACACACACTGACACCCAGTAACAAAGACATACACTGATACCAAGTCACAAAGACATACACTGATACCCAGTAACACAGACACACACTGATACACAGTAACAAAGAAATACACTGACACCAAGTCACAAAGACATACACTGATACCCAGTAACACAGACACACACTGACACCAAGTAACAAAGACATACACTGACATCAAGTAACAAAGTCATACACTTAAACCAAGTAACAAAGACACACACTTACACC
The DNA here is from genome assembly GCF_036365525.1 of Heterodontus francisci. Taxonomy (NCBI): domain Eukaryota; kingdom Metazoa; phylum Chordata; class Chondrichthyes; order Heterodontiformes; family Heterodontidae; genus Heterodontus; species Heterodontus francisci. The sequence continues at coordinate 64,600,176 of NC_090391.1, forward strand.
AAGGAACACAGACACAATGAAACCAAGTAACAAAGACATACACTGATACCCAGTAACACAGAAACACACAGGCACCCAGTTAGAAACACACACTGACCCCCAGTAACACAGACACATACTGACCCCCAGTAACACAGACATACACTGACACCAAGTCACAAAGACGCACACTGACACCCTGTAACAAAGACATACACAGACACCAAGTCACAAAGACATACACTGATACACAGACACACACTTAAACCAAGTAACACAGACATACACTGACACCAAGTAACAAAGAAATACACTGATACCCAGTATCACAGACACACACTTACACCAAGGAACAAAGACATACACTGACACCAAGTCACAAAGACACACACTGACACCCAGTAACAAAGACATACACTGAAACCAGTAACAAAGACATACACTGATACCAAGTCACAAAGACAGACACTGATACCCAGTAACACAGACACACACTGACACCCTGTAACAAAGACTTACACTGATATCAAGTAACAAAGACATACACTGATACCCAGTAACACAGACACACACTGACACCCAGTAACACAGACATACACTGACACCAAGTCACAAAGACACACACTGAAACCCAGTAACAAAGAAATACACTGACACCAAGTCACAAAGACATACAATGATACACAGACACACAATTGCACCAAGTAACACAGACATACACTAACACCAAGTAACAAAGACATACACTGATACCCTGCATCACAGACACACACTTACACCAAGTAACAAAGACATACACTGGCACCAAGTCACAAAAACACACACTGACCCCCAGTAACACAGACACGCACTGACACCAAGTGACAAAGACACACGCTGACACCCTGTAACAAAGACATACACTGATACACAGTAACACAGACACACACTTACACCAAGTAACAAAGACATACACTGATACCCAGTAACACAGGCACACACTTACACCAAGTCACAAAGACATACACTTACACCAAGTAACACAGACATACACTTACACCAAGTATTTTGACTTACACTTACACCAAGTAACAAAGACATACACTGACACCCAGTAACAAAGACATACAGTGACACCAAGTCACAAACACATACACTGACACCAAGTAACAAAGACATACACTTACACCAAGTAACAAAGACATACACTGATACCCAGTAACACAGACACACACTGACACCCAGTTAGAAACACACACCGACCCCCAGTAACACAGACACACACTGACCCCCAGTAACACAGACATACACTGACACTAAGTCACAAAGACACACACTGACACGCTTTAACAAAGACATACACTGACACCAAGTCACAAAGACATACACTGATGCACAGACACACACTTACACCAAGTAACACAGACATACACTGACACCAAGTAACAAAGACATACACTGATACCCTGTATCACAGACACACACTTACCCCAGGTAACAAAGACATACACTGACACCAAGTCACAAAGACACACACTGACCCTCAGTAACAGAGACATGCACGGACACCAAGTCACAAAGACACACACTGACACCCTGTAACAAAGACATTCACTGACACCAAGTCACAAAGACATACACTGATACCCAGTAACACAGACACACACGGACACCAAGTAACAAAGACACACACTTACACCAAGTAAGACAGACACACACTGACACCCAGTAACACAGACACACACTTACGTCAAGTAACACAGACATACACTGACACCAAGTAACAAAGACATACACTGATACCCAGTAATACAGACACACACTTACACCAAGTAACACAGACATACACTGACACCAAGTAACAAAGACATACACTGATACCCAGGAACACAGACACACACTTACACCAAGTAACACAGACACACACGAACACCAAGTAACAATGACATACACTTACACCAAGTAACACAGACATGCACTGACACCAAGTAACAAAGACATACAATTACGCGAAGTAACACAGATATACACTGACACCAAGTAACAAAGACATGCACTGACAGCGAGTAACACAGACACACACTTACTCCAAGTAACACAGACACACACTGACACCCAGTAAAACAGACACACACTTACACCAAGTAACACAGACATATACTGACACCAAGTAACAAAGGCGGACACTGATACCCAGTAACACAGACACACACTTACACCAAGTAACACAGACATACACTGACACCAAGTAACAAAGACATACAATGATACCCAGGAACACAGACACACACTTACACCAAGCAACACAGACACACACTGACACCAAGTAACAGAGACATACACTTACACATGTAACACAGACATACACTGACACCAAGTAACAAAGACATACAATTACACCAAGTAACAAAGACACACACTTACACCCAGTAACACAAACAAACACACACTGACACCCAGTAACACAAAGGAACACAAATAAACAGTAACAAAGACATACGCTGACACCAGGGAACACAGACAAACACTGACACCCAGTAACAAACACATACACTGACACCAAGTCACAAAGACATACACTGATACCAAGTCACAAAGACATACACTGATAGCCAGTAACACAGACACTCACTGACACCAAGTAACAAAGACATACACTGACACCAAGTAACAAAGACATACACTTACACCAAGTAACAAAGACAGACAATTACACCAAGTAACAAACACATACACTTACACCAATTATTTTGACATACACTGACACCGTGTAACAAAGACATTCACTGCAACCCAGTAACACAGACACACACTTACACCAAGTAACAAATACATACACTGACACCAAGTCACAAGGACATTCACTGATACCCAGTGACACAGACACACACTTACACCAAGTAACAAAGACATACACTGACACCCTGTAACAAAGACATACACTGACACCCAGCAACACAGACACACACGGACACCAAGTAACAAAGACACACACTGACATCCAGTAACAAAGACATACACTGACACCATGTCACAAAGACATACACTGATACCCAGGAACACAGACACACACTGACACCCAGTAACAAAGACACAGACTTACACCAAGTAACACAGACACACACTGACACCCAGTAACACAGACACACACTTACACCAAGTAACACAGACATACACTGACACCAAGTATCAAAGACATACACTGATACCCAGTAACACAGACACACACTTACACCAAGTCACAAAGACACACACTGACACCCAGTAACAAAGACATACACTGACACCATGTCACAAAGACATACACTGATACCCAGGAACACAGACACACACTGACACCCAGTAACAAAGACATACACTGATGCCAAGTCACAAAGACATACACTGATACCCAGTAACACAGACACACACTGACACCCCGTAACAAAGCCATACACTGATACCAAGTCACAAAGACATGCACTGATACCCAGTAACACAGACACGCACTGACACCCAGTAACAAAGACATACACAGATACCATGTCACAAAGACAGACACTGATACCCAGTAACACAGACACACACTGACACCAAGTAACAAAGACATACACTGATACCCAGTAACACAGGCACACACTGGCGGGGACACATTGGCGCATTGGTTAGCACCGCAGCCTCACAGCTCCAGGAGCCAGAGTTCGATTCTGGGTACTGCCTGTGCGGAGTTTGCAAGTTCTCCCTGTGTCTGCGTGGGTTTCCTCCGGGTGCTCCGGTTTCCTCCCACATGCCAAAGACTTGCAGTTTGATAGGTTAATTGGCCATTATAAATTGCCCCTAGTATAGGTAGGTGGTAGGGAAATATATAGGGGCAGGTGGGGATGTGATAGGAATACGGGATTAGTATAAATGGGTGGTTGATGGTCGGCACAGACTCGGTGGGCCGAAGGGCCTGTTAAAGTGCTGTATCTCTGAACTAAACTAAATACTGACACCTAGTGTCTCAGATACACACTGACACCCAGTAACACAAACAAACACACACTGACACCAAGTAACACAGAGAAACACTATTAAACAGTAACAAAGACATACACTGACACCAGGTCACAAACACATACACTGAAATCAAGTAACAAAGACATAAAATGAAACCAAGTAACAAAGACATACACTGACAGCCAGTAACACAGACACACACTCACACCCAGTAAAACAGACATACACTGACACCAAGTCACAAAGACACACACTGACACCCAGTAACAAAGCCATACACTGACACCAAGTCACAAAGACATACACTGATACACAGACACACACTTACACCAAGTAACACAGACACACACTGACACCAAGTAACAAAGACATACACTTACACCAAGTAACACAGACATGCACTGACACCAAGTAACAAAGACATACAATTACACCAAGTAACACAGATATACACTGACACCAAGTAACAAAGACAGTCACTGACACCGAGTAACACAGACACACACGGACACCAAGTAACAAAGACACACACTGACACCCAGTAAAACAGACACACACTTACACCCAGTAAAACAGACACACACTTACACCAAGTAACACAGACATACACTGACACCAAGTAACCAAGGCGGACACTGATACCCAGTAACACAGACACACACTTACGCCAAGTAACACAGACATACACTGACACCAAGTAACAAAGACATACACTGATACCCAGTAATACAGACACACACTTACACCAAGTAACACAGACATACACTGACACCAAGTAACAAAGACATACACTGATACCCAGGAACACAGACACACACTTACACCAAGTAACACAGACACACACTAACACCAAGTAACAATGACATACACTTACACCAAGTAACACAGACATGCACTGACACCAAGTAACAAAGACATACAATTACACCAAGTAACACAGATATACACTGACACCAAGTAACAAAGACATGCACTGACACCGAGTAACACAGACACACACGGACACCAAGTAACAAAGACACACACTTACACCAAGTAACACAGACACACACTGACACCCAGTAAAACAGCCACACACTTACACCAAGTAACACAGACATACACTGACACCAAGTAACAAAGGCGGACACTGATACCCAGTAACACACACACACACTAACACCAAGTAACACAGACATACACTGACACCAAGTAACAAAGACATACAATGATACCCAGGAACACAGACACACACTTACACCAAGTAACACAGACACACACATACACCAAGTAACAGAGACATACACTTACACATGTAACACAGACATACACTTACACATGTAACACAGACATACACTGACACCAAGTAACAAAGACACACACTTACACCCAGTAACACAAACAAACACACACTGAAACCCAGTAACACAGAGAAACACAAATAAACAGTAACAAAGACATACACTGACACCAAGTAACACAGACACACACTGACACCAAGTAACAAAGACATACACTGACAACAAGTAACAAAGACATAGACTTACACCAAGTAACAAAGACAGACAATTGCACCAAGTAACAAATACATGCACTTTCACCAAGTATTTTGACATGCACTGACACCGTGTAACAAAGACACTCACTGAAACCCAGTAACACAGACACACACTTACACCAAGTAACAAATACATTCACTGACACCAAGTCACAAAGACACACAATGACACCCAGTAACAAAGACATACACTGACACCAAGTCACAAGGACATTCACTGATACCCAGTAACACAGACACACACTTACACCAAGTAACAAGGACATACACTGACACCCTGTAACAAAGACATACACTGACACCCAGCAACACAGACACACACGGACACCAAGTAACAAAGACACAGACTTACACCAAGTAACACAGACACACACTGACACCCAGTAACACAGACACACACTTACACCAAGTAACACAGACATACACTGACACCTAGTATCAAAGACATACACTGATACCCAGTAACACAGACACACACTGACACCCAGTAACAAAGACATACACTGACACCATGTCACAAAGACATACACTGATACCCAGTAACACAGACACACACTGACACCCCGTAACAAAGCCATACACTGATACCAAGTCACAAAGACATGCACTGATACCCAGTAACACAGACACGCACTGACACCCAGTAACAAAGACTTACACAGATACCATGTCACAAAGACAGACACTGATACCCAGTAACACAGACACACACTGACACCAAGTAACAAAGACATACACTGATACCCAGTAACACAGGCACACACTGGCGGGGACACATTGGCGCATTGGTTAGCACCGCAGCCTCACAGCTCCAGGAGCCAGAGTTCGATTCTGGGTACTGCCTGTGCGGAGTTTGCAAGTTCTCCCTGTGTCTGCGTGGGTTTCCTCCGGGTGCTCCGGTTTCCTCCCACATGCCAAAGACTTGCAGTTTGATAGGTTAATTGGCCATTATAAATTGCCCCTAGTATAGGTAGGTGGTAGGGAAATATATAGGGGCAGGTGGGGATGTGATAGGAATACGGGATTAGTATAAATGGGTGGTTGATGGTCGGCACAGACTCGGTGGGCCGAAGGGCCTGTTAAAGTGCTGTATCTCTGAACTAAACTAAATACTGACACCTAGTGTCTCAGATACACACTGACACCCAGTAACACAAACAAACACACACTGACACCAAGTAACACAGAGAAACACTATTAAACAGTAACAAAGACATACACTGACACCAGGTCACAAACACATACACTGAAATCAAGTAACAAAGACATAAAATGAAACCAAGTAACAAAGACATACACTGACAGCCAGTAACACAGACACACACTCACACCCAGTAACACAGACATACACTGACACCAAGTCACAAAGACACACACTGACACCCAGTAACAAAGCCATACACTGACACCAAGTCACAAAGACATACACTGATACACAGACACACACTTACACCAAGTAACACAGACACACACTGACACCAAGTAACAAAGACATACACTTACACCAAGTAACACAGACATGCACTGACACCAAGTAACAAAGACAGTCACTGACACCGAGTAACACAGACACACACGGACACCAAGTAACAAAGACACACACTGACACCCAGTAAAACAGACACACACTTACACCCAGTAAAACAGACACACACTTACACCAAGTAACACAGACATACACTGACACCAAGTAACCAAGGCGGACACTGATACCCAGTAACACAGACACACACTTACGCCAAGTAACACAGACATACACTGACACCAAGTAACAAAGACATACACTGACACCAAGTAACAAAGACATACACTGATACCCAGTAATACAGACACACACTTACACCAAGTAACACAGACATACACTGAGACCAAGTAACAAAGACATACACTGATACCCAGGAACACAGACACACACTTACACCAAGTAACACAGACACACACTAACACCAAGTAACAATGACATACACTTACACCAAGTAACACAGACATGCACTGACACCAAGTAACAAAGACATACAATTACACCAAGTAACACAGATATACACTGACACCAAGTAACAAAGACATGCACTGACACCGAGTAACACAGACACACACGGACACCAAGTAACAAAGACACACACTTACACCAAGTAACACAGACACACACTGACACCCAGTAAAACAGCCACACACTTACACCAAGTAACACAGACATACACTGACACCAAGTAACAAAGGCGGACACTGATACCCAGTAACACACACACACACTAACACCAAGTAACACAGACATACACTGACACCAAGTAACAAAGACATACAATGATACCCAGGAACACAGACACACACTTACACCAAGTAACACAGACACACACATACACCAAGTAACAGAGACATACACTTACACATGTAACACAGACATACACTGACACCAAGTAACAAAGACACACACTTACACCCAGTAACACAAACAAACACACACTGAAACCCAGTAACACAGAGAAACACAAATAAACAGTAACAAAGACATACACTGACACCAAGTAACACAGACACACACTGACACCAAGTAACAAAGACATACACTGACAACAAGTAACAAAGACATAGACTTACACCAAGTAACAAAGACAGACAATTGCACCAAGTAACAAATACATGCACTTTCACCAAGTATTTTGACATGCACTGACACCGTGTAACAAAGACACTCACTGAAACCCAGTAACACAGACACACACTTACACCAAGTAACAAATACATACACTGACACCCAGTAACAAAGACACACACTTACACCAAGTAACAGAGACATACACTGACACCAAGTAACAAAGGCATAGACTTACACCAAGTAACAAAGACATACACTTACATCAAAGTAACACAGACATACACTGACACCAAGTAACAAAGACACACACTTACACCAAGTACACAGACATACACTGACACAAAGTAACAAAGACATACACTGATACCCAGTAACACAGACACACACTTACACCAAGTAACAAAGACAGACACTGATACCCAGTAACAAATACATACACTGATACCCAGTAACACAGACACACACTAACACCATGTCACAAAGACATACACTGACACCCAGTAACAAAGACAAACACTGACACTCAGTAACAAAGAAACACACTGACACCAAGTAACAAAGACAGACACTGACACCAAGTATACAAAGACATACACAGACACCAAGTAACAAAGACATGAGAGGTATAGACAGGGTGGATAGCAAGAGGCTTTTTCCCAGAGTGGGGGTTTCAATTACTAGAGGACACGAGTTCAAAGTGAAAGGGGAAAAGTTTAGGGGGGATATGCGTGGAAAGTTCTTTACGCTGAGGGTGGTGGGCACCTGGAACGCATTGCCAGCGGAGGTGGTAGATGGGGGCACGATGGAGTCTTTTAAGATGTATCTAGACAGATACATGAATGGGCAGGAAGAAAAGAGATACAGAACCTTAGAAAATAGGCGACATGTTTAGAGAGAGGATCTGGATCGGCGCAGGCTTGGAGGGCCGAAGGGCCTGTTCCTGTGCTGTAATTATCTTTGTTCTTTGTTCTATCTTTGACATACACTGATACCCAGTAACACAGACACACACTTACACCAAGTAACAAAGACAGACACTGATACCCAGCCACACAGACACACACTTACACCAAGTATCACAGACATACAGAGACACCAAGTAACAAAGACATACACTGATACCCAGTAACACAGACACACACTTACACCATGTAACAAAGACATGCACTGACACCAAGTAACAAAGACATACACTTACACCAAGTAACACAGACATACACTGATACCAAGTAACAAAGACACACTTACACCAAGTAACACAGACAAACACTGACACCAAGTAACAAAGACAGACACTGATACCCAGTAACACAGACACACACTTACACCAAGTCACAAAGACATACACTGACACCCAGTAACAAAGACACACAATGACACCAAGTAAAAAATGCACACACTGACACCAAGTAACAATGACATGCATTGATACCCAGTAACACAGACACACACTGACACCAAGTAACAAAGACATACACTGACACCAAGTAACAAAGACATTCACTGATACCCAATAACACAGACACACAATTACACCAAGTAACAAATACATACACTGACACCAAGTAACAAAGACACACACGGACACCAAGTAACAAAGACATACACTGACACCCAGTAACAAAAACATACACTGACACCCAGTAACACAGACACACACTTACACCCAGTAACAAAGACATACACTGATACCCAGGAACACAGACACACAATTACACCAAGTATCACAGACATACACAGACACCAAGTAACTAATACATACATTGATACCCAGTAACACAGACACACACTTACACCAAGTAACAAAGACATACACTGACAACAAGTAACAAAGACATACACTTACACCAAGTCACACAGACATACACTGACACCAAGTAACAAGGACATACACTTACACCAAGTAACAAAGACACACACTTACACCAAGTATCAAATACATACACTGACACCAAGTAACAAAGACACAAACTTACACCAAGTAACACAGACATAAACTGACACCAAGTAACAAAGGCATACACTTACACCAAGTAACAAAGACATACACTGATACCCAGTAACAGAGACACACACTTACACCAAGTCACAAAGACATACACTGACACCAAGTAACAAAGACAGACACTGAAACCCAGTAACAAAGACATGCATTGACACCCAGTAACAAAGACACACACTGACACCAAGTAACAAAGACATACACTTACACCAAGTAACAAAGACATACACTGACACCCAGTAACAAAGACATGCACTGACACCCAGTAACAAAGACACACACTTACACCAAGTAACAAAGACATACACTGACACCCATTAACAAAGACATACACTGATACCAAGTAACAATGACAGACACTGATACCCAGTAACACAGACACACACTTACACCAAGTATACAAAGACATGCACAGACACCAAGTAACAAAGACATCCACTGATACACAGTAACACAGACACACACTTACACCAAGTAACAAAGGCATACAATGATACCCAGCCACACAGACACACACTTACTCCAAGTATCACAGACATACACAGGCACCAAGTAACAATGACATACACTGATTCCCAGTAACACAGACACACACGTACACCATGTAACAAAGACGTACACTGACACCAAGTAACAAAGACATACACTTACACCAAGTAACACAGACATACACTGATACCCAGTAACACAGATACACACTTACACCAAGTAACAATAATAGACACTGATACCCATTAACACAGACACACACTTACACCAAGTCACAAAGACATACACTGACACCCAGTAACAAAGACAGACACTGACACCCAGTAACAAAGACACACAATGACACCAAGTAACAAAGGCACACACTGACACCAAGTAACAATGACATACACTGATACCCAGTAACACAGACACACACATAAACCAAGTAACAAAGACATCCACTGACACCAAATAACAAAGACACACAATGACACCAAGTAACAAAGACATACACTGACACCAAGTAACGAATACATACACTGATACCCAGTAACACAGACACACACTTACACCCAGTAACAAAGACATACACTGATACCCAGGAACACAGACACACAATTACACCAAGTATCACAGACATACACAGACACCAAGTAACTAATACATACACTGATACCCAGTAACACAGACACACACTTACACCAAGTAACAAAGACATACACTGACACCAAGTAACAAAGACATACACTTACACCAAGTCACACAGACATACACTGACACCAAGTAACAAGGACATACACTTACACCAAGTAACAAAGACACACACTTACACCAAGTAACAAAGACATGCACTGACACCAAGTAACACAGACATACACTTGCACCAATTAACAAAGACATACACTTACACCAAGTAACACAGACATACACTGACACCAAGTATCAAATACATACACTGACACCAAGTAACAAAGACACAAACCTACACCAAGTAACACAGACATAAACTGACACCAAGTAACAAAGGCATACACTGACACGAAGTAACAAAGACATACACTGATACCCAGTAACAAAGACACACACTTACACCAAGTAACAAAGACATACAATGATACCCAGTAACACAGACACACACTTACACCAAGTCACAAAGACATACATTGACACCAAGTAACAAAGACAGACACTGAAACCCAGTAACAAAGACATGCATTGACACCCAGTAACAAAGACACACACTGACACCAAGTAACAAAGACATACACTTACACCAAGTAACAAAGACATACACTGACACCCAGTAACAAAGACATGCACTGACACCCAGTAACAAAGACACACACTTACACCAAGTAACAAAGACATACACTGACACCCATTAACAAAGACATACACTGATACCAAGTAACAATGACAGACACTGATACCCAGTAACACAGACACACACTTACACCAAGTATACAAAGACATGCACAGACACCAAGTAACAAAGAGATCCACTGATACACAGTAACACAGACACACACTTACACCAAGTAACAAAGTCATACAATGATACCCAGCCACACAGACACACACTTACTCCAAGTATCACAGACATACACAGACACCAAGTAACAATGACATACACTGATTCCCAGTAACACAGACACACACGTACACCATGTAACAAAGACGTACACTGACACCAAGTAACAAAGACATACACTTACACCAAGTAACACAGACATACACTGATACCCAGTAACACAGATACACACTTACACCAAGTAACAATAACAGACACTGATACCCATTAACACAGACACACACTTACACCAAGTCACAAAGACATACACTGACACCCAGTAACAAAGACAGACACTGACACCCAGTAACAAAGACACACAATGACACCAAGTAACAAAGGCACACACTGACACCAAGTAACAATGACATACACTGATACCCAGTAACACAGACACACACATACACCAAGTAACAAAGACATACACTGATACCCAGTAACACAGACACACACTTACACCAAGTAACAAAGACATACACTGATACCCAGTAGCACAGACACACACTTACACCAAGTATCACTGACATACACAGACACCAAGTAACAAAGACATCCACTGATACCCAGTAACACTGACACACACTTACACCAAGTAACAAAGACATACACTGCCACCAAGTAACAGAGACATACACTTACACCAAGTAACGCAGACATGCACTGACACCAAGTAACAAAGACATACACTTACACCAACTAACAAAGACACAAACTTACACCAAGTAACATAGACATACACTGACACCAAGTAACAAAGACATACACTGATACCCAGTAACACAGACACACACTTACACCAAGTAACAAAGACAGACAATGACACCAAGTAACAAAGACATACACTGATACCCAGTAACACAGACACACACTTACACCAAGTAACAGAGACATACACTGACACCAAGTAACAAAGGCATACACTTACACCAAGTAACAAAGACATGCACTGACACCAAGTAACAAAGACATACACTTACACCAAGTAACACAGACATACACTGACACCAAGTAACAAAGACACACACTTACACCAAGTGCACAGACATACACTGATACCAAGTAACAAAGACATACACTGATACCCAGTAACACAGACACACTTACACCAAGTAACAAAGACAGACACTGATACCAAGTAACAATAACAGACACTGATATCCATTAACACAGACACACACTTACACCAAGTCACAAAGACATACACTGACACCCAGTAACAAAGACATACACTGACACCCAGTAACAAAGACACACAATGACACCAAGTAACAAAGGCACACACTGACACCAAGTAACAATGACATACACTGATACCCAGTAACACAGACACACACATACACCAAGTAACAAAGACATACACTGACACCAAGTAACAAAGACATTCACTGATACCCAGTAACACAGACACACACTTGCACCAAGTAACAAAGACATACACTGACACCAAGTAACAAAGGCATACACTGACAACCAGTAACAAAGACATACACTGACACCCAGTAACACAGACACACACGGACACCAAGTAACAAAGACATGCACTGACACCCAGTAACAAAAACATACACTGACACCCAGTAACAAAGACATACACTGATACCCAGTAACACAGACACACACTTACACCAAGTAACAAAGACATACACTGACACCAAGTAACAAAGACATACACTGATACCCAGTAACACAGACACACACTTACACCAAGTAACAAAGACATACACTGACACCAAGTAACAAAGACTTACACTTACACCAAGTCACACAGACATACACTGACACCAAGTAACAAGGACATACACTTACACCAAGTAACAAAGACACACACTTACACCAAGTAACAAAGACATGCAATGACACCAAGTAACAAAGACATGCACTTGCACCAATTAACAAAGACATACACTGATACCCAGTCGCACAGACACACACTTACACCAAGTAACAAAGACATACACTGATACCCTGTAGCACAGACACACACTTACACCAAGTATCACTGACATACACAGACACCAAGTAACAAAGACATCCACTGATACCCAGTAACACTGACACACACTTACACCAAGTAACAAAGACATACACTGCCACCAAGTAACAGAGACATACACTTACACCAAGTAACGCAGACATACACTGACACCAAGTAACAAAGACATACACTTACACCAACTAACAAAGACACACACTTACACCAAGTAACATAGACATACACTGACACCAAGTAACAAAGACATACACTGATACCCAGTAACACAGACACACACTTACACCAAGTAACAAAGACAGACAATGACATCAAGTAACAAAGACATACACTGATACCCAGTAACACAGACACACACTTACACCAAGTAACAAAGACATGCACTGACACCAAGTAACAAAGACATACACTTACACCAAGTAACACAGACATACACTGACACCAAGTAACAAAGACACACACTTACACCAAGTGCACAGGCATACACTGATACCAAGTAACAAAGACATACACTGATACCCAGTAACACAGACACACACTTACACCAAGTAACAAAGACAGACACTGATACCAAGTAACAATAACAGAAACTGATACCCATTAACACAGACACACACTTACACCAAGTCACAAAGACATACACTGACACCCAGTAACAAAGACATACACTGACACCCAGTAACAAAGACACACAATGACACCAAGTAACAAAGGCACACACTGACACCAAGTAACAATGACATACACTGATACCCAGTAACACAGACACACACATACACCAAGTAACAAAGACATACACTGGCACCAAGTAACAAAGACATTCACTGATACCCAGTAACACAGACACACACTTGCACCAAGTAACAAAGACATACACTGACACCAAGTAACAAAGGCATACACTGACACCCAGTAACAAAGACATACACTGACACCCAGTAACACAGACACACACGGACACCAAGTAACAAAGACATACACTGACACCCAGTAACAAAAACATACACTGACACCCAGTAACAAAGACATACACTGATACCCAGTAACACAGACACACACTTACACCAAGTAACAAAGACATACACTGACACCAAGTAACAAAGACATACACTGATACCCAGTAACACAGACACACACTTACACCAAGTAACAAAGACATACACTGACACCAAGTAACAAAGACATACACTTACACCAAGTCACACAGACATACACTGACACCAAGTAACAAGGACATACACTTACACCAAGTAACAAAGACACACACTTACACCAAGTAACAAAGACATGCAATGACACCAAGTAACAAAGACATGCACTTGCACCAATTAACAAAGACATACACTGATACCCAGTCGCACAGACACACACTTACACCAAGTATCACTGACATACACAGACACCAAGTAACAAAGACATACACTGATACCCAGTAACACAGACACACACTTACACCAAGTAACAAAGACATACACTGATACCCAGTAGCACAGACACACACTTACACCAAGTATCACTGACATACACAGACACCAAGTAAAAAAGACATACACTGATACCCAGTAACACTGACACACACTTACACCAAGTAACAAAGACATACACTGCCACCAAGTAACAGAGACATACACTTACACCAAGTAACGCAGACATACACTGACACCAAGTAACAGAGACATACACTTACACCAACTAACAAAGACACACACTTACACCAAGTAACATAGACATACACTGACACCAAGTAACAAAGACATACACTGATACCCAGTAACACAGACACACACTTACACCAAGTAACAAAGACAGACAATGACACCAAGTAACAAAGACATACACTGATACCCAGTAACACAGACACACACTTACACCAAGTAACAGAGACATACACTGACACCAAGTAACAAAGGCATACACTTACACCAAGTAACAAAGACATGCACTGACACCAAGTAACAAAGACATACACTTACACCAAGTAACACAGACATACACTGACACCAAGTAACAAAGACACACACTTACACCAAGTGCACAGACATACACTGATACCAAGTAACAAAGACATACACTGATACCCATTAACACAGACACACACTTACACCTAGTCACAAAGACATACACTGACACCCAGTAACAAAGACATACACTGACACCCAGTAACAAAGACACACAATGACACCAAGTAACAAAGGCACACACTGACACCAAGTAACAATGACATACACTGATACCCAGTAACACAGACACTCACATACACCAAGTAACAAAGACATACACTGACACCAAGTAACAAAGACATTCACTGATACCCAGTAACACAGACACACACTTGCACCAAGTAACAAAGACATACACTGACACCAAGTAACAAAGGCATACACTGACACCCAGTAACAAAGACATACACTGACACCCAGTAACACAGACACACACGGACACCAAGTAACAAAGACATACACTGACACCCAGTAACAAAAACATACACTGACACCCAGTAACAAAGACATACACTGATACCCAGTAACACAGACACACACTTACACCAAGTAACAAAGACATACACTGACACCAAGTAACAAAGACATACACTGATACCCAGTAACACAGTCACACACTTACACCAAGTAACAAAGACATACACTGACACCAAGTAACAAAGACATACACTTACACCAAGTCACACAGACACACACTTACACCAAGTAACAGAGACATACACTGACACCAAGTAACAAAGGCATACACTTACACCAAGTAACAAAGACATGCACTGACACCAAGTAACAAAGACATACACTTACACCAAGTCACACAGACATACACTGACACCAAGTAACAAGGACATACACTTACACCAAGTAACAAAGACACACACTTACACCAAGTAACAAAGACATGCAATGACACCAAGTAACAAAGACATGCACTTGCACCAATTAACAAAGACATACACTTACACCAAGTAACACAGACATACACTGACACCAAGTATCAAATACATACACTGACACCAAGTAACAAAGACACAAACATACACCAAGTAACACAGACATAAACTGACACCAGGTAACAAAGGCATACACTGACACGAAGTAACAAAGACATACACTGATACCCAGTAACACAGACACACACTTACACCAAGTAACAGAGACATACACTGACACCAAGTAACAAAGGCATACACTTACACCAAGTAACAAAGACATGCACTGACACCAAGTAACAAAGGCATACACTGACACCAAGTAACAATGACATATACTGATACCCAGTAACACAGACACACACATACACCAAGTAACAAAGACATACACTGACACCAAGTAACAAAGACATTCACTGATACCCAGTAACACAGACACACACTTGCACCAAGTAACAAAGACATACACTGACACTAAGTAACAAAGGCATACACTGACACCCAGTAACAAAGACATACACTGACACCCAGTAACACAGACACACACGGACACCAAGTAACAAAGACAGACACTGACACCCAGTAACAAAAACATACACTGACACCCAGTAACAAAGACATACACTGACACCAAGTAGCAAAGACATTCACTGATCCCCAGTAACACAGACGAACACTTACACCAAGTATCACAGACATACACAGACACCAAGTAACAAAGACATACACTGATACCCAGTAACACAGACACACACTTACACCAAGTAACAAAGACATACACTGATACCCAGTAGCACAGACGCACACTTACACCAAGTATCACAGACATACACAGACACCAAGTAACAAAGACATGCACTGATACCCAGTAACACAGACACACACTTACACCAAGTAACAAAGACATACACTGCCACCAAGTAACAGAGACATACACTTACACCAAGTAACGCAGACATACACTGACACCAAGTAACAAAGACATAAACTGACACCAACGAACAAAGACACACTCTTACACCAAGTAACATAGACATACACTGACACCAAGTAACAAAGACATACACTGATACCCAGTAACACAGACACACACTTACACCAAGTTACAAAGACAGACAATGACACCAAGTAACAAAGACATACACTGATACCCAGTAACACAGACACACACTTACACCAAGTAACAGAGACATACACTGACACCAAGTAACAAAGGCATACACTTACACCAAGTAACAAAGACATGCACTGACACCAAGTAACAAAGACATACACTTACACCAAGTAACACAGACATACACTGACACCAAGTAACAAAGACATACACTGATACCCAGTAACACAGACACACACTTACACCAAGTAACAAAGACAGACACTGATACCAAGTAACAAAGACATACACTGATACCCAGTAACACAGACACACAATAACACCAAGTCACAAAGACATACACTGACACCCAGTAACAAAGACAAACACTGACACCCAGTAACAAAGAAACACACTGACACCAAGTAACAAAGACAGACACTGACACCAAGTAACAAAGACATACACTTACACCAAGTAACACAGACATACACTGACACCAAGTAACAAAGACACACACTTACACCAAGTAACACAGACATACACTGACACCAAGTAACAAAGACATACACTGACACCCAGTAACAAAGACAAACACTGACACCAAGTAACAAAGAAACACACTGACACCAAGTAACAAAGACAGACACTGACACCAAGTAACAAAGACATACACTTACACCAAGTAACACAGACATACACTGACACCAAGTAACAAAGACACACACTTACACCAAGTAACACAGACATACACTGACACCAAGTAACAAAGACATACACTGATACCCAGTAACACAGACACACACTTACACCTAGTAACAATGACAGACACTGATACCCAGTAACACAGACACACACTTACACCAAGTCGCAAAGACATACACTGACACCCAGTAGCAAAGACACACAATGACACCAAGTAACAAAGGCACACACTGACACCAAGTAACAATGACATGCACGAATACCCAGTAACACAGACACACACTTACACCAAGTAACAAAGACATACACTGACACCAAGTAACAAAGACATTCACTGATACCCAGTAACACAGACACACACTTACACCAAGTAACAAAGACATACACTGACACCAAGGAACAAAGGCACACACTGACACCAAGTAACAATGACATATACTGATACCCAGTAACACAGACACACACATACACCAAGTAACAAAGACATACACTGACACCAAGTAACAAAGACATTCACTGATACCCAGTAACACAGACACACACTTGCACCAAGTAACAAAGACATACACTGACACCAAGTAACAAAGGCATACACTGACACCCAGTAACAAAGACATACACTGACACCCAGTAACACAGACACACACGGACACCAAGTAACAAAGACAGACACTGACACCCAGTAACAAAAACATACACTGACACCCAGTAACAAAGACATACACTGACACCAAGTAACAAAGACATTCACTGATCCCCAGTAACACAGACGCACACTTACACCAAGTATCACAGACATACACAGACACCAAGTAACAAAGACATACACTGATACCCAGTAACACAGACACACACTTACACCAAGTAACAAAGACATACACTGATACCCAGTAGCACAGACGCACACTTACACCAAGTATCACAGACATACACAGACACCAAGTAACAAAGACATGCACTGATACCCAGTAACACAGACACACACTTACACCAAGTAACAAAGACATACACTGCCACCAAGTAACAGAGACATACACTTACACCAAGTAACGCAGACATACACTGACACCAAGTAACAAAGACATAAACTGACACCAACGAACAAAGACACACTCTTACACCAAGTAACATCGACATCCACTGACACCAAGTAACAAAGACATACACTGATACCCAGTAACACAGACACACACTTACACCAAGTTACAAAGACAGACAATGACACCAAGTAACAAAGACATACACTGATACCCAGTAACACAGACACACACTTACAACAAGTAACAGAGACATACACTGACACCAAGTAACAAAGGCATACACTTACACCAAGTAACAAAGACACACACTTACACCAAGTAACACAGACATACACTGACACCAAGTAACAAAGACATACACTGACACCCAGTAACAAAGACAGACACTGACACCAAGTAACAAAGACATACACTTACACCAAGTAACACAGACATACACTGACACCAAGTAACAAAGACACACACTTACACCAAGTAACACAGACATACACTGACACCAAGTAACAAAGACATACACTGATACCCAGTAACACAGACACACACTTACACCTAGTAACAATGACAGACACTGATACCCAGTAACACAGACACACACTTACACCAAGTCGCAAAGACATACACTGACACCCAGTAGCAAAGACACACAATGACACCAAGTAACAAAGGCACACACTGACACCAAGTAACAATGACATGCACGAATACCCAGTAACACAGACACACACTTACACCAAGTAACAAAGACATACACTGACACCAAGTAACAAAGACATTCACTGATACCCAGTAACACAGACACACACTTACACCAAGTAACAAAGACATACACTTACACCAAGTAACACAGACATACACTGACACCAAGTAACAAAGACACACACTTACACCAAGTAACACAGACATACACTGACACCAAGTAACAAAGACATACACTGATACCCAGTAACACAGACACACACTTACACCTAGTAACAATGACAGACACTGATACCCAGTAACACAGACACACACTTACACCAAGTCGCAAAGACATACACTGACACCCAGTAGCAAAGACACACAATGACACCAAGTAACAAAGGCACACACTGACACCAAGTAACAATGACATGCACGAATACCCAGTAACACAGACACACACTTACACCAAGTAACAAAGACATACACTGACACCAAGTAACAAAGACATTCACTGATACCCAGTAACACAGACACACACTTACACCAAGTAACAAAGACATACACTGACACCAAGTAACAAAGGCATACACTGACACCAAGTAACAAAGGCATACACTGATACCCAGTAACAAAGACATACACTGACACCCAGTAACACAGACACACACGGACACCAACTATCCAAGACATACACTGACACCCAGTAACAAAAACATACACTGACACCCAGTAACAAAGGCATACACTGACACCAAGTCACAAAGACATTCACTGATCCCCAGTAACACAGACAGACACTTACACCAAGTAACAGAGACATACACTGACACCAAGTAACAAAGGCATACACTTACACCAAGTAACAAAGACACACACTGACACCAAGTAACAAAGACATCAACTGACACAAATTAACAAAGACATACACTGAAACCCAGTAACAAAGACACACACTTACACCAAGTAACAAAGACATACACTGACACCAAGTAACAAAGACATACACTGATACCCAGTAGCACAGACATACACTGACACCAATTAACAAAGACATACACTTACACCAAGAAACAAAGACATACACTGACACCAAGTAACAAAGACATACACTTACACCAAGTAACAAAGACATACACTTACACCAAGTAACAAAGACATACACTGATACCCAGTAGCACAGACACACACTTACACCAAGTATCACAGACATACACAGACACCAAGTAACAAAGACATACACTGATACCCAGTAACACTGACACACACTTACACCAAGTAACAAAGACATACACTGCCACCAAGTAACAGAGACATACACTTACACCAAGTAACACAGACATACACTGACACCAAGTAACAAAGACATACACTTACACCAGCTAACAAAGACACACTCTTACACCAAGTAACATAGACATACACTGACACCAAGTAACAAAGACATACACTGATACCCAGTAACACAGACACACACTTACACCAAGTAACAGAGACATACACTGACACCAAGTAACAAAGGCATACACTTACACCAAGTAACAAAGACATGCACTGACACCAAGTAACAAAGACATACACTTACACCAAGTAACACAGACATACACTGACACCAAGTAACAAAGACACACACTTACACCAAGTACACAGACATACACTGATACCAAGTAACAAAGACATACACTGATACCCAGTAACACAGACACACACTTACACCAAGTAACAAAGACAGACACTGATACCAAGTAACAAAGACATACACTGATACCCAGTAACACAGACACACACTAACACCAAGTCACAAAGACATACACTGACTCCCAGTAACAAAGACAAACACTGACACCCAGTAACAAAGAAACACACTGACACCAAGTAACAGAGACAGACACTGACACCAAGTAACAAAGACATACACTTACACCAAGTAACACAGACATACACTGACACCAAGTAACAAAGACACACACTTACACCAAGTAACACAGACATACACTGACACCAAGTAACAAAGACATACACTGATACCCAGTAACACAGACACACACTTACACCAAGTAACAATGACAGACACTGATACCCAGTAACACAGACACACACTTACACCAAGTCGCAAAGACATACACTGACACCCAGTAGCAAAGACACACAATGACACCAAGTAACAAAGGCACACACTGACACCAAGTAACAATGACATGCACTGATACCCAGTAACACAGACACACACTTACACCAAGTAACAAAGACATACACTGACACCAAGTAACAAAGACATTCACTGATACCCAGTAACACAGACACACACTTACACCAAGTAACAAAGACATACACTGACACCAAGTAACAAAGGCATACACTGACACCAAGTAACAAAGGCATACACTGATACCCAGTAACAAAGACATACACTGACACCCAGTAACACAGACACACACGGACACCAACTAACAAAGACATACTCTGACAGCCAGTAACAAAAACATACAGTGACACCCTGTAACAAAGGCATACACTGACACCAAGTCACAAAGACATTCACTGATCCCCAGTAACACAGACACACACTTACACCAAGTAACAGAGACATACACTGACACCAAGTAACAAAGGCATACACTTACACCAAGTAAC
This sequence comes from Heterodontus francisci, assembly GCF_036365525.1. Taxonomy (NCBI): domain Eukaryota; kingdom Metazoa; phylum Chordata; class Chondrichthyes; order Heterodontiformes; family Heterodontidae; genus Heterodontus; species Heterodontus francisci. Next base: position 64,623,357 of record NC_090391.1, read on the forward strand.
AAAGACACACACTGACACCAAGTAACAAAGACATCAACTGACACAAATTAACAAAGACATACACTGAAACCCAGTAACAAAGACACACACTTACACCAAGTAACAAAGACATACACTGACACCAAGTAACAAAGACACACACTGACACCAAGTAACAAAGACATCAACTGACACAAATTAACAAAGACATACACTGAAACCAGTAACAAAGACGCACACTTACACCAATAACAAAGACATCCACTGACACCAAGTATCAAAGACATACACTGATACCCAGTAACACAGACACACACTTACACGCAGTAACAAAGACATACACTGATACCCGGTAACACAGACACACACTTACACCAAGTTTCACCGACCTACACAGACACCAACTAACAAAGACATACACTGATCCCCAGGAACACAGGCAAACACTTACACAAGTAACAAAGACATACAACGACACCAAGTAACACATACATACACTTACACCAAGCTACACAGACATACACTGACGCCAAGTAACAAAGACATGCACTTAACCCAAGGAAGAAAGACACACACTTACACCAAATAACAAAGACATACACTGATACCCAGTAACAAAGACATACACTGACACCAAGTAACAAAGACATACACTTACACCAAGTAACAAAGACATACACTGACACCCAGTAACAAAGACATGCACTGACACCCAGTAACAAAGACACACACTGACACCAAGTAACAAAGACGTACACTGACACCCAGTAACAAAGACATGCACTGACACCCAGTAACAAAGACACACACTTACACCAAGTAACAAAGACATACACTGACACCCATTAACAAAGACATACACTGATACCAAGTGACGCAGACACACACTTACACCAAGTAACAAAGACATACACTGACACCCAGGAACACAGACACACACTGACACCAAGTATACAAAGACATGCACATACACCAAGTAACAAAGACATCCACTGATACACAGTAACACAGACACACACTTACACCAAGTAACAAAGACATACAATGATACCCAGCCACACAGACACACATTTACTCCAAGTATCACAGACATACACAGACACCAAGTAACAATGACATACACTGATTCCCAGTAACACAGACACACACTTACACCATGTAACAAAGACATACACTGACACCAAGTAACAAAGACATACAATTACACCAAGTAACACAGACATACACTGATACCCAGTAACACAGATACACACTTACACCAAGTAACAATAACAGACACTGATACCCAGTAACACAGACACACACTGACACCAAGTCACAAAGGCATACACTGACACCCAGTAACAAAGACATACCCTGACACCCAGTAACAAAGACGCACAATGACACCAAGTAACAAAGGCACACACTGACACCAAGTAACAATGACATACACTGATACCCAGTAACACAGACACACACATACACCAAGTAACAAAGACATACACTGACACCAAGTAACAAAGACATACACTGATACCCAGTAACACAGACACACACTTACACCAAGTAACAAAGACAGACACTGATACCAAGTAACAAAGACATACACTGATACCCAGTAACACAGACACACACTAACACCAAGTCACAAAGACATACACTGACTCCCAGTAACAAAGACAAACACTGACACCCAGTAACAAAGAAACACACTGACACCAAGTAACAAAGACAGACACTGACACCAAGTAACAAAGACATACACTTACACCAAGTAACACAGACATACACTGACACCAAGTAACAAAGACACACACTTACACCAAGTAACACAGACATACACTGACACCAAGTAACAAAGACATACACTGACACCCAGTAACAAAGACAAACACTGACACCCAGTCACAAAGAAACACACTGACACCAAGTAACATAGACAGACACTGACACCAAGTAACAAAGACATACACTTACACCAAGTAACACAGACATACACTGACACCAAGTAACAAAGACACACACTTACACCAAGTAACACAGACATACACTGACACCAAGTAACAAAGACATACACTGATACCCAGTAACAAAGGCACACACTGACACCAAGTAACAATGACATGCACTGATACCCAGTAACACAGACACACACTTACACCAAGTAACAAAGACATACACTGACACCAAGTAACAAAGACATTCACTGATACCCAGTAACACAGACACACACTTACACCAAGTAACAAAGACATACACTGACACCAAGTAACAAAGGCATACACTGATACCCAGTAACAAAGACATACACTGACACCCAGTAACACAGACACACACGGACACCAACTAACAAAGACATACACTGACAGCCTGTAACAAAAACATACAGTGACACCCTGTAACAAAGGCATACACTGACACCAAGTCACAAAGACATTCACTGATCCCCAGTAACACAGACACACACTTCCACCAAGTAACAGAGACATACACTGACACCAAGTAACAAAGGCATACACTTACACCAAGTAACAAAGACACACACTGACACCAAGTAACAAAGACATCAACTGACACAAATTAACAAAGACATACACTGAAACCCAGTAACAAAGACACACACTTACACCAAGTAACAAAGACATACACTGACACCAAGTAACAAAGACACACACTGACACCAAGTAACAAAGACATCAACTGACACAAATTAACAAAGACATACACTGAAACCCAGTAACAAAGACGCACACTTACACCAGTAACAAAGACATCCACTGACACCAAGTATCAAAGACATACACTGATACCCAGTAACACAGACACACACTTACACGCAGTAACAAAGACATACACTGATACCCGGTAACACAGACACACACTTACACCAAGTTTCACCGACCTGCACAGACACCAACTAACAAAGACATACACTGATCCCCAGGAACACAGGCAAACACTTACACAAGTAACAAAGACATACAACGACACCAAGTAACACATACATACACTTACACCAAGCTACACAGACATGCATTGACACCCAGCAACAAAGACACATACTGACACCAAGTAACAAAGACATACACTTACACCAAGTAACAAAGACATACACTGACTCCCAGTAACAAAGACATGCACTGACACCCAGTAACAAAGACACACACTGACACCAAGTAACAAAGACGTACACTGACACCCAGTAACAAAGACATGCACTGACACCCAGTAACAAAGACACACACTTACACCAAGTAACAAAGACATACACTGACACCCATTAACAAAGACATACACTGATACCAAGTGACGCAGACACACACTTACACCAAGTAACAAAGACATACACTGACACCCAGGAACACAGACACACACTGACACCAAGTATACAAAGACATGCACAGACACCAAGGAACAAAGACATCCACTGATACACAGTAACACAGACACACACTTACACCAAGTAACAAAGACATACAATGACACCAAGTAACAAAGGCATACACTGACACCCAGTAACAAAGACATACACTGACACCCAGTAACACAGACAGACACGGACACCAAGTAACAAAGACATACACTGACACCCAGTAACAAAAACATACTCTGACACCCAGTAACAAAGACATACACTGACACCAAGTATCACAGACATACACAGACACCAAGTAACAAAGACATACACCGATACCCAGTAACACAGACACACACTTACACCAAGTAACAAAGACATACACTGATACCCAGTAGCACAGACACACACTTACACCAAGTATCACAGACATACACAGACACCAAGTAACAAACACATACACTGACACCCAGTAACAAAAACATTCACTGATCCCCAGTAACACAGACACACACTTACACCAAGTATCACAGACATACACAGACACCAAGTAACAAAGACATACACCGATACCCAGTAACACAGACACACACTAACACCAAGTAACAAAGACATACACTGATACCCAGTAGCACAGACACACACTTACACCAAGTATCACAGACATACACAGACACCAAGTAACAAAGACATACACTGATACCCAGTAACACAGACACACACTGACACCAAGTCACAAAGACATACACTGACACCCAGTAACAAAGACATACACTGACACCCAGTAACAAAGACACACAATGACACCAAGTAACAAAGGCACACACTGACACCAAGTAACAAAGACATTCACTGATACCCAGTAACACAGACACACACTTACACCAAGTATCACAGACATACACAGACACCAAGTAACAAAGACATACACCGATACCCAGTAACACAGACACACACTTACACCAAGTAACAAAGACATACACTGATACCCAGTAGCACAGACACACACTTACACCAAGTATCACAGACATACACAGACACCAAGTAACAAAGACATACACTGATACCCAGTAACACTGACACACACTTACACCATGTAACAAAGACATACACTGCCACCAAGTAACAGAGACATACACTTACACCAAGTAACACAGGCATACACTGACACCAAGTAACAAAGACATACACTTACACAAGCTAACAAAGACACACTCTTACACCAAGTAACATAGACATACACTGACACCAAGTAACAAAGACATACACTGATACCCAGTAACACAGACACACACTTTCACCAAGTAACAAAGACAGACAATGACACCAAGTAACAAAGACATACACTGATACCCAGTAACACAGACACACACTTACACCAACTAACAGAGAGATACACTGACACCAAGTAACAAAGGCATACACTTACACCAAGTAACAAAGACATGCACTGACACCAAGTAACAAAGACATACACTTACACCAAGTAACACAGACATACACTGACACCAAGTAACAAAGACACACACTTACACCAAGTACACAGACATACACTGATATCAAGTAACAAAGACATACACTGATACCCAGTAACACAGATACACACTTACACCAAGTAACAAAGACAGACACTGATACCAAGTAACAAAGACATACACTGATACCCAGTAACACAGACACACACTAACACCAAGTCACAAAGACATACACTGAGACCCAGTAACAAAGACAAACACTGACACCCAGTAACAAAGAAACACACTGACACCAAGTAACAAAGACAGACACTGACACCAAGTAACAAAGACATACACTTACACCAAGTAACACAGACATACACTGACAAAAAGTAACAAAGACATACACTGATACCCAGTAACACAGACACACACTTACACCAAGTAACAATGACAGACACTGATACCCAGTAACACAGACACACACTGACACCAAGTCGCAAAGACATACACTGACACCCAGTAGCAGAGACACACAATGACACCAAGTAACAAAGGCACACACTGACACCAAGTAACAATGACATGCACTGATACCCAGTAACACAGACACACACTTACACCAAGTAACAAAGACATACACTGACACCAAGTAACAAAGACATTCACTGATACCCAGTAACACAGACACATACTTACACCAAGGAACAAAGACATACACTGACACCAAGTAACAAAGACATACACTGACACCAAGTAACAAAGGCATACACTGATACCCAGTAACAAAGACATACACTGACACCCAGTAACACAGACACACACGGACACCAACTAACAAAGACATACACTGACACCCAGTAACAAAAACATACACTTACACCAAGTAACAGAGACATACACTGACACCAAGTAACAAAGGCATACACTTACACCAGGTAACAAAGACATGCACTGACACCAAGTAACAAAGACATACACTTACAGCAAGTAACACAGACATACACTGACACCATGTAACAAAGACACACACTTACACCAAGTACACAGACATACACTGATACCAAGTAACAAAGACATACACTGATACCCAGTAACACAGACACACACTTACACCAAGTAACAGAGACATGCACTGACACCAAGTAACAAAGGCAAACACTTACACCAAGTAACAAAGACATGCACTGACACCAAGTAACAAAGACATACACTTACACCAAGTAACACAGACATACACTGACACCAAGTAACAAAGACACACACTTACACCAAGTACATAGACATACACTGATATCAAGTAACAAAGACATACACTGATACCCAGTAACACAGACACACACTTACACCAAGTAACAAAGACAGACACTGATACCAAGTAACAAAGACATACACTGATACCCAGTAACACAGACACACACTAACACCAAGTCACAAAGACATACACTGACACCCAGTAACAAAGACAAACACTGACACCCAGTAACAAAGAAACACACTGACACCAAGTAACAAAGACAGACACTGACACCAAGTAACAAAGACATACACTTACACCAAGTAACAAAGACAAACACTGACACCCAGTAACAAAGAAACACACTGACACCAAGTAACAAAGACAGACACTGACACCAAGTAACAAAGACACACACTTACACCAAGTAACAGTGACAGACACTGATACCCAGTAACACAGACACACACTGACACCAAGTCGCAAAGACATACACTGACACCCAGTAGCAGAGACACACAATGACACCAAGTAACAAAGGCACACACTGACACCAAGTAACAATGACATGCACTGATACCCAGTAACACAGACACACACTTACACCAAGTAACAAAGACATACACTGACACCAAGTAACAAAGACATTCACTGATACCCAGTAACACAGACACATACTTACACCAAGGAACAAAGACATACACTGACACCAAGTAACAAAGACATACACTGACACCAAGTAACAAAGGCATACACTGATACCCAGTAACAAAGACATACACTGACACCCAGTAACACAGACACACACGGACACCAACTAACAAAGACATACACTGACACCCAGTAACAAAAACATACACTTACACCAAGTAACAGAGACATACACTGACACCAAGTAACAAAGGCATACACTTACACCAGGTAACAAAGACATGCACTGACACCAAGTAACAAAGACATACACTTACAGCAAGTAACACAGACATACACTGACAACATGTAACAAAGACACACACTTACACCAAGTACACAGACATACACTGATACCAAGTAACAAAGACATACACTGATACCCAGTAACACAGACACACACTTGCACCAAGTAACAAAGACAGACACTGATACCAAGTAACAAAGACATACACTTACACCAGGTAACAAAGACATGCACTGACACCAAGTAACAAAGACATACACTTACACCAAGTAACACAGACATACACTGACACCATGTAACAAAGACACACACTTACACCAAGTACACAGACATACACTGATACCAAGTAACAAAGACATACACTGATACCCAGTAACACAGACACACACTTGCACCAAGTAACAAAGACAGACAGTGATACCAAGTAACAAAGACATCCACTGATACCCAGTAACACAGACACACACGAACACCAAGTCACAAAGACATACACTGACACCCAGTAACAAAGACAAACACTGACACCCAGTAACAAAGAAAGACACTGACACCAAGTAACAAAGACAGACACTGACACCAAGTAACAAAGACATACACTTACACCAAGTAAGACAGACATACACTGACAGCAAGTAACAAAGACACACATTTACACCAAGTAACACAGACATACACTGACACCAAGTAACAAAGACATACACTGATACCAAGTAACACAGACATACACTTACACCAAGTAACAATGACAGACAGTGATACCCAGTAACACAGACACACACTAACACCAAGTCGCAAAGACATACACTGACACCCAGTAGCAAAGACACACAATGGCACCAAGTAACAAAGGCGCACACTGACACCAAGTAACAATGACATGCACTGATACCCAGTAACACAGACACACACTTACACCAAGTTACAAAGACATACACTGACACCAAGTAACAAAGACATTCACTGATACCCAGTAACACAGACAGACACTTACACCAAGTAACAAAGACATACACTGACACCAAGTAACAAAGACATACACTGACACCAAGTAACAAAGGCATACACTGATACCCAGTAACAAAGACATACACTGCACCCAGTAACACAGACACACACGGACACCAACTAACAAAGACATACACTGACACCCAGTAACAAAAACATACACTGACACCCAGTAACAAAGGCATACACTGACACCAAGTCACAAAGACATTCACTGATCCCCAGTAACACAGACACACACTTACACCAAGTAACAAAGACATACACTGACACCAAGTAACAATGACATACACAGACACCAAGTAACGAAGACATACACTGATACCCAGTAACACAGACACACACTTACACCAAGTAACAAAGACTGACACTGACACCCAGTAACACAGACACACACTTACACCAAGTATCACAGACATACACAGACATCAAGTAACAAAGACATACACTGATACCCAGTAACACTGACACACACTTACACCAAGTAACAAAGACATACACTGACACCAAGCAACAGAGACATACACTTACAGCAAGTAACACAGACATACACTGACACCAAGTAACAAAGACATACACTTACACCAGCTAACAAAGACACACTTTTACACCAAGTAACACAGACATACACTGACACCAAGTAACAAAGAAATACACTGACACCAAGTATCAAATACATACACTGGCACCAAGTAACAAAGACACAAACTTACACCAAGTAACACAGACATGCACTGTCACCAAGTAACAAAGACATACACTGATACCCAGTAACACAGAAACACACTTACACCAAGTAACACAGACATGCACTGTCACCAAGTATCAAAGACATACACTGACACCAAGTAACAAAGAGATACACTTACACCAAGTAACAAAGACATACACTGATACCCAGTAACACAGACACACACTTACACCAAGAAACAAAGACAGACACTGATACCCAGTAACACAGACACACACTTACACCAAGTAACAAGGACATACACTGACACCAATAAACAAAGACATACACTGATACCCAGTAACACAGACACACACTTACACCAAGTAACAAAGACATACACTGACACCAAGTAACAAAGACATACACTTACACCAAGTAAAAAAGACATACACTGACACCAAGTAACAAAGACATACACTGATACCCAGTAACACAGACACACACTTACACCAAGTAACAAAGACATACACTGATACCCAGTTACACAGACGCACAATTACACCAAGTAACACAGACACACACAGACACCAAGTAACAAAGACATACACTGATACCCAGTAACACAGACACATACTTACACCAAGTAACAAAGACATACACTGACACCAAGTAACAAAGACATACACTTACACCAAGTAAAAAAGACATACATTGACACCAAGTAACAAAGACATACACTGATACCCAGTAACACAGACACACACTTACACCAAGTAACAAAGACATGCACTGATACCCAGTAACACAGACATACACTTACACCATGTATCAAACACATACACTGACACCAAGTAGCAAAGACATACACTTACACCAAGTAACAGAGACATACACTGCCACCAAGTAACAAAGACATACACTTACACCAAGTAACAAAGACATGCACTGACACCAAGTAACAAATACATACACTTACACCAAGTAACACAGACATACACTGACACCAAGTAACAAAGACATACACTTACACCAAGTAACAAAGACATACACTGACACCAAGTAACAAAGACATACACTGATACCCAGTAACACAGACACACACTTACACCAAGTAACAAAGACATACACTGACACCAAGTAACAAAGATATACACTGATACCCAGTAACACAGACACACACTTACACCAAGTAACAGAGACATAAACTGACACCAAGTAACAAAGGCATACACTTACACCAAGTAACAAAGACATGCACTGATGCCAAGTAACAAAGACGGACACTTACACCAAGTAACAAAGACATACACTGATACCCAGTAACACAGCCACACACTTACACCAAGTAACAAAGACATACACTGACACCAAGTAATAAAGACATATACTTACACCAAGTAAAAAAGACATACACTGACACCAAGTAACAAAGACATACACTGATACCCAGTAACACATAGACATACTTAAACCAAGTAACAAACACATACACTGATACCCAGTTACACAGACACACAATTACACCAAGTAACACAGACACACACAGACACCAAGTAACAAAGACATACACTGATACCCAGTAACACAGACACACACTTACACCAAGTAACAAAGACATACACTGACACCAATTAACAAAGACATACACTTACACCAAGTAAAAAAGACATACACTGACACCAAGTAACAAAGACAAACACTGACACCAAGTAACAAAGACATACACTTACACCAAGTCACAAAGACATACACTTACACCAAGTCACAAAGACATACACTGACACCAAGTAACAAAGACATACACTGATACCCAGTAACACAGACACACACTTACACCAAGTAACAAAGACATACACTGACACCAATTAACAAAGACATACACTTACACCAAGTAGAAAAGACATACACTGACACCAAGTAACAAAGACAAACACTGACACCAAGTAACACAGGCATACACTGACACCAAGTAACAAAGACATACACTGATACCCAGTAACACAGACATACACTTACACCATGTATCAAACACATACACTGACACCAAGTAGCAAAGACATACACTTACACCAAGTAACAGAGAAATACACTGCCACCAAGTAACAAAGACATACACTTACACCAAGTAACAAAGACATGCACTGACACCAAGTAACAAATACATACACTTACACCAAGTAACACAGACATACACTGACACCAAGTAACAAAGACATACACTTACACCAAGTAACAAAGACATACACTGACACCAAGTAACAAAGAAATACACTGATACCAAGTAACACAGACTCACCCTTACACCAAGTAACAAAGACATACACTGACACCAAGTAACAAAGACATACACTGATACCCAGTAACACAGACACACACTTACACCAAGTAACAGAGACATAAACTGACACTAAGTAACAAAGGCATACACTTACACCAAGTAACAAAGACATGCACTGATGCCAAGTAACAAAGACGTACACTTACACCAAGTAACAAAGACATACACTGATACCCAGTAACACAGCCACACACTTACACCAAGTAACAAAGACATACACTGACACCAAGTAATAAAGACATACACTTACACCAAGTAAAAAAGACATACACTGACACAAAGTAACAAAGACATACACTGATACCCAGTAACACACATACATACTTAAACCAAGTAACAAACACATACACTGATACCCAGTTACACAGACACACACTTACACCAAGTAACACAGACACACACAGACACCAAGTAACAAAGACATACACTGATACCCAGTAACACAGACACACACTTACACCAAGTAACAAAGACATACACTGACACCAATTAACAAAGACATACACTTACACCAAGTAGAAAAGACATACACTGACACCAAGTAACAAAGACAAACACTGACACCAAGTAACAAAGACATACACTTACACCAAGTCACAAAGACATACACTTACACCAAGTATCAAAGACATACACTGACACCAAGTAACAAAGACATACACTGATACCAAGTAACACAGACACACACTTACACCAAGTAACACAGACATACACTGACACCAAGTAACAAAGGCATACACTTACACCAAGTAACACTGACACACACTTACACCAAGTAACAAAGACATACACTGACACCAAGTAACAAAGATATACACTGATACCCAGTAACACAGACACACACTTACACCAAGTAACAGAGACATAAACTGACACCAAGTAACACAGACACACACTTACACCAAGTAACAAAGACATACACTGACACCAATTAACAAAGACATACACTTACACTAAGTAAAAAAGACATACACTTACACCAAGTAACAAAGAAAGACACTGATACCCAGTAACACAGACACACACTTACACCAAGTAACAAAGAAAGACACTGATACCCAGTAACACAGACATACACTTACACCAAGTCACAAAGACATACACTGACACCAAGTAACAAAGACATACACTTACACCACGTCACAAAGACATACACTTACACCAAGGCACAAAGACAGACACTGACACACGGTAACAAAGACATACACTTACACCAAGTAACACAGACAAACACTGACACCAAGTAACAAAGACATACACTGATACCCAGTAACACAGACACACACATACACCAAGTAACACAGACATACACTGACACCAAGTAACAAAGGCATACACTTACACCAAGTAACAAAGACATGCAATGACACCAAGTAACAAAGACGTAAACTTACACCAAGTAACAAAGACATACACTGACACCAAGTAACAAAGACATACACTAACACCAAGTAAAAAAGACATACACTGACGCCAAGTAACAAAGACATACACTGATACCCAGTAACAAAGACACACACTAACACCAAGTCACAAAGACATACACTGACACCCAGTAACAAAGACAAACAATGACACCAAGTAAAAAAGAAACACACTGACACCAAGTAACAAAGACACACACTGACACCAAGTATACAAAGACATACAAAGACACCAAGTAACAAAGACATACAATGATACCCAGTAACACAGACACACACTTACACCAAGTAACAAAGACACACACTGATACCCAGCCAAACAGACACACACTTACACCAAGTATCACAGACATACACAGAAACCACGTAACAAAGACATACACTGATACCCAGTAACACAGACACACACTTGCACCATGTAACAAAGACATACACTGACACCAAGTAACAAAGACATACTCTGACACCAAGTAACAAAGACATACACTTCCACCAAGTAACACAGACATACACTGACACCCAATAACACAGACACACACTTACTCCAAGTCACAAAGATATACACTGACACCCAGTAACAAAGACACACACTGACACGCAGTAACAAAGACACACAATGACACCAAGAAACAAAGGCACACACTGACACCAAGTAACTAAGACATTCACGGATCCCCAGTAACACAGACACACACTTACACCAAGTAACAAAGACATACACTGACACCAAGTAACAAAGACATACACTGATACCCAGTAACACAGACACACACTTACACCAAGTATCAAAGACAGAAAATGACGCCAACTAATAAAGACATTCACTGATCCCCAGTAACAGAGAAACACACTGACACCAAGTAACAAAGACATACACTGACACCAAGTAACAAAGACATACACTGATACCCAGTAACACAGACACGCACTTACACCAAGTAACAAAGACATACACTGACACCAAGTAACAAAGACATACACTGATACCCAGTAACACAGACACACACTTACACCAAGTGACACAGACATACACTGACACCAATTATCAAAGACATACACTTACACCAAGTAACAAAGACATACACTGATACCCAGTAACACAGACACACACTTACACCAAGTAACACAGACATACACTGACACCAAGTAACAAAGACGTACACTTACACCAAGTAACAAAGACATACACTGACACCAAGTAACAAAGACATACACTAACACCAAGTAACACAGACATGCATTGACACCAAGTAACAAAGGCATATACTTACACCAAATACACAGACATACACTGACAGCAAGTAACAAAGACATAAACTGATACCCAGTAACACAGACATACACTGATACCCAGTATCACAGACACACACTAACACCAAGTCACAAAGACACACACTGACACCCAGTAACAAAGACAAACACTGACACCAAGTAAAAAAAACCACACAGACACCAAGTAACAAAGACATACAAAGACACCAAGTAACAAAGACATACAATGATACCCAGTAACATAGACACACACTTACACCAAGTAACAAAGACATACACTGATACCCAGCCAAACAGACACACACTTACACCAAGTATCACAGACATACACAGAAACCACGTAACAAAGACATACACTGATACCCAGTAACACAGACACACACTTGCACCATGTAACAAAGACATACACTGACACCAAGTAACAAAGAAATACACTGACACCATGTAACCAGGACATACACTTATACCAAGTAACACAGACATACACTGACACCAAGTAACAAAGACACACACTTACACCAAGTAACACAGACATACACTGACACCAAGTAACAAAGACATACACTGTTGCCCAGTAACACAGACACACACGTGCACCAAGTAACAATGACAGACACTGAAACCCAGTAACACAGACACACACTTACTCCAAGTCACAAAGATATACACTGAAACACAGTAACAAAGACATACACTTACACGCAGTAACAAAGACACACAATGACACCAAGTAACAAAGGCACACACAGACACCAAGTCACTAAGACAGACACTGATGCCCAGTAACACAGACACACACTTACACCAAGTAACAAAGGCATTCACTGACACCCAGTAAAAAAGACATACACTGACATCCAGTAACACAGACACACGGACACCAAGTAACAAAGACATACACTGACACCCAGTAAAAAAAAACAGACACTGACACCAGGTAACAAAGACAGACACTGACACCAAGTAACAAAGACATTCACGGATCCCCAGTAACGCAGACACACACTTACACCAAGTAACAAAGACATACACTGACACCAAGTAACAAAGACATACACTGATACCCAGTAACACAGACACACACTTACACCAAGTAACAAAGACATACACTGACACCAATTAACAAAGACATACACTGATACCCAGTAACACAGATACACACTTACACCAAGTAACAAAGACATACACTGACACCAAGTAACAAAGACATACTCTTACACCAAGTAGCAAAGACATGCACTGACACCAAGTAACAAAGACGTACACTTACACAATGTAACAAAGACATACACTGATACATAGTAACACAGAAACACACTTACAACAAGTAACAAAGACATACACTGACACCAATTAACAAAGACATACACTGATACCCAGTAACACAGATACACACTTACACCAAGTGACAAAGACATACACTGACACCAAGTAACAAAGACATACACTGATACCCAGTAACACTGACACACAGTTACACCAAGTAACACAGACATACACTGACACCAAGGAACAAAGACATACACTTACACCAAGTAACACAGACATACACTGACACCAAGTAAAAAAGACACACACTTACACCAAATACACAGACATACACTGACAGCAAGTAACAAAGACATACACTGATACCCAGTAACACAGACACACACTTACACCAAGTATCAAAGACAGACACTGATACCCAGTAACACAGACACACACTAACAGCAAGTCACAAAGACATACACTGACACGCAGTAACAAAGAAACACACTGACACCAAGTAACAATGACACACACTGACACCAAGTATACAAAGACATACACAGACACCAAGTGCCAAAGACATACACCGATACCCGGTAAAACAGACACAAACTTACACCAAGTAACAAAGACATACACTGATACCCAGCCACACAGACACACACTTACACCAAGTATCACAGACATACACAGGCACCAAGTAACATAGACATACACTGATACCCAGTAACACAGACACACACTTACACCATGTAACAAAGACATACACTGACACCAAGTAACAAAGACATACACTTACACCAAGTAACACAGACATACACTGACACCAAGTAACTAAGACACACACTTACACCAAGTAACACAGACATACACTGACACCAAGTAACAAAGACATACACTGATGCCCAGAAGCACAGACACACACTTACACCAAGTAACAATGACAGACACTGATACCCAGTAACACAGACACATACTTACACCAAGTAACAAAGACATACACTGACACCAAGTAACAAAGACATTCACTGATACCCAGTAACACAGGCACACACTTACAACATGTAACAAAGACATACACTGACACCCAGTAACAAAGACATTCACTGACACCCAGTAACAAAAATACACAATGACACCAAGTAACAAAGGCACACACTGACAATAAGTAACAAAGACATACACTGATACCCAGTAACACAGACACACACTTACACCAAGTAACAAAGACATACACTGACACAAAGCAACAAAGACATTCACTGATTCCCAGTAACACAGGCACACACTTCCAACAAGTAACAAAGACATACACTGACACCAAGTAACAAAGACATGCACTGATACCCAGTAACACAGATACACACTTACACCAAGTAACAAAGACATACACTGATACTCAGTTACACAGATACACACTTACACCAAGTAACAAAGGCATACACTGACACCCAGTAACACAGACATAAACTGACACCCAGTAACACAGACACACACGGACACCACGTAACAAAGACACACACTGACACCCAGTAACAAAAACATACACTGACACCAGGTAACAAAGACATGCACTGACACCAAGTAACAAAGACATTCACTGATCCCCAGTAACACAGACACACACTTACACCAAGTAACAAAGGCATACACTGACACCAAGTAACAAAGACATACACTGCTACCCAGTCACATAGACACACACTTACACCAAGTATCAAAGACAGACAATGACACCAACAAACAAAGACATACACTGATACCCAGTAACACAGACACACACTTACACCAAGTAACAGAGACATACACTGACACCAAGTAACAAAGGCATATACTTACACCAAGTAACAAAGACTTGCACTGACACCAAGCAACAAAGACGTACACTTACACCAAGTAACAAAGACATACACTGATACCCAGCAACACAGACACACACTGACACCAAGTAACAAAGACATACACTGACACCAATTAACAAAGACATACACTGATACCCAGTAACACAGACAAACACTCACACCAAGTAACAAAGACATACACTGACACCAATTAACAAAGACATACACTTACACCAAGTAAAAAAGACATACACTGACACCAAGTAACAAAGACATACACTGATACCCAGGAACACAGAAACACACTTACACCAAGTAACAAAGACAGACACTGATACCCAGTTACACAGACACACACTTACACCAAGTAACACAGACACACACAGACACCAAGTAACAAAGACATTCACTGACACCCAGTAACACAGACAGACACTTACACCAAGTAACAAAGACTTACACTGATACCCAGCCACATTGACACACACTTACACCAAGTATCACAGACATACACAGACACCAAGTAACAAAGACATACACTGATACCCAGTAACACAGACACACAAATACACCATGTAACAAAGACATACACTGACACCAAGTAACAAAGACAGGCACTGATACCCAGTAACACAGACACACACTGACACCAAGTAACAACGACATACACTGACACCAATTAACAAAGACATACACTGATACCCAGTAACACAGACAAACACTTACACCAAGTAACAAAGACATACACTGACACCAATTAACAAAGACATACACTTACACCAAGTAAAAAAGACAGACACTGACACCAAGTAACAAAGACATACACTGATACCCAGGAACACAGAAACACACTTACACCAAGTAACAAAGACAGACACTGATACCCAGTTACACAGACACACACTTACACCAAGTAACACAGACACACACAGACACCAAGTAACAAAGACATTCACTGACACCCAGTAACACAGACAGACACTTACACCAAGTAACAAAGACTTACACTGATACCCAGCCACATTGACACACACTTACACCAAGTATCACAGACATACACAGACACCAAGTAACAAAGACATACACTGATACCCAGTAACACAGACACACAAATACACCATGTAACAAAGACATACACTGACACCAAGTAACAAAGACATGCACTTACACCAAGTAACAAAGACATACACTGACACCCAGAAACACAGACACCAAGTAACAAAGACATACACTGACACCCAGTAAAACAAACAGACACTGACACCAGGTAACAAAGACAGACACTGACACCAAGTAACAAAGACATTCACGGATCCCCAGTAACACAGACACACACTTACACCAAGTAACAAAGACATACACTGACACCAAGTAACAAAGACATACACTGATACCCAGTAACACAGACACACACTTACACCAATTATCAAAGACAGACAATGACACCAACTAATAAAGACATTCACTGATCCCCGTTAACAGAGAAACACACTTACACCAAGTAACAAAGACATACACTGACACCAAGTAACAAAGACATACACTGATACCCAGTAACACAGACATACACTTACACCAAGTAACAAAGACATACACTGACACCAATTAACAAAGACATACACTGATACCCAGTAACACAGAAACACACTTACACCAAGTAACAAAGACATACACTGACACCAGGTAACAAAGACATACTCTTACACCAAGTAGCAAAGACATGCACTGACACC
Organism: Heterodontus francisci; assembly: GCF_036365525.1. Classification (NCBI taxonomy): domain Eukaryota; kingdom Metazoa; phylum Chordata; class Chondrichthyes; order Heterodontiformes; family Heterodontidae; genus Heterodontus; species Heterodontus francisci. Next base: position 64,641,841 of record NC_090391.1, read on the forward strand.
AAGTAACAAAGACGTGCACTTACACCATGTAACAAGGACATACACTGATACATAGTAACACAGACACACACTTACAACAAGTAACAAAGACATACACTGACACCAATTAACAAAGACATACAATGATACCCAGTAACACAGATACACACTTACACCAAGTAACAAAGACATACACTGACACCAAGTAACAAAGACATACACTTGCACCAAGTAACAAAGACATGCACTGACACCAAATAACAAAGACATACACTGATACCCAGTAACACTGACACACACTTACACCAAGTAACACAGACATACACTGACACCAAGTAACAGAGGCATCCACTAACACCAAGTAACAAAGATATGCACTGACACAAAGTAACAAAGACGTACACTTACACCAAGTAACAAAGACATACAATGACACCAAGGCACAAAGACATACACTTACACCAAGTAACACAGACATACACTGACACCAAGTAACAAAGACACACACTTACACCAAATACACAGACATACACTGACAGCAAGTAACAAAGACATATACTTACACCAAGTAACAAAGACATGCACTGACACCAAGTAACAAAGACGTACACTTACACCAAGTAACAAAGACATCAACTGATACCCAGCAACACAGACACACACTGACACCAAGTAACAAAGACAGACACTGACACCAATTAACAAAGACATACACTGATACCCAGTAACACAGAGAAACACTTACACCATGTAACAAAGACAGACACTGACACCAAGTAACAAAGACATACACTTACACCAAGTAAAAAAGACATACACCGACACCAATTAACAAAGACATACACTGATACCCAGTAACACAGACACACACTTACACCAAGTCACAGAGACATACACTGACACCAAGTAACAAAGGCATATACTTACACCAAGTAACAAAGACATGCACTGACACCAAGTAACAAAGACGTACACTTACACCAAGTAACAAAGACATCAACTGATACCCAGCAACACAGACACACACTGACACCAAGTAACAAAGACATACACTGACACCAATTAACAAAGACATACACTGACACCAATTAACAAAGACATACACTGATACCCAGTAACACAGACAAACACTTACACCAAGTAACAAAGACATACACTGACACGAAGTAACAAAGACATACACTTACACCAAGTAAAAAAGACATACACCGACACCAAGTAACAAAGACATACACTGATACCCAGGAACACAGACACACACTTGCACCAAGTAACAAAGACAGACACTGATACCCAGTTACACAGACAGACACTTGCACCAAGTAGCACAGACACACACAGACACCAAGTAACAAAGACATACACTGATACCCAGTAACACAGACAGACACTTACACCAAGTAACAAAGACTTACACTGATACCCAGCCACATTGACAAACACTTACACCAAGTATCACAGACATACACAGACACCAAGTAACAAAGACATACACTGACACCCAGTAACACAGACACACAAATACACCATGTAACAAAGACATACACTGACACCAAGTAACAAAGACATGCACTTACACCAAGTAACACAGACATACACTGACACCAAGTAACAAAGACATACACTTACACCAAGTAACACAGACATACACTGACACCAAGTAACAAAGACATACACTGATGCCCAGTAACACAGACACACACTTACACCAAGTAACAATGACAGACACTGATACCCAGTAACACAGACACACACTTACAGCAAGTCACAAAGACATACACTGAAACCCAGTAACAAAGACACACAATGACACCAAGTAACAAAGGCAGACACTGACACCAAGTAACAAAGACATACACTGATACCCAGTAACACAGACACACACTTACACCAAGTAACAAAGACATACACTGACACCAAGTAACAAAGACATTCACTGACACCCAGTAACACAGACACACACTTACACCAAGTAACAAAGACTTACACTGACACCAAGTAACAAAGACATGCACTGATACTCAGTAACACAGACATACACTTACACCAATTAACAAAGACATACACTGATACTCAGTTACACAGACACACACTTACACCAAGTAACAAAGGCATACACTGGCACCCAGTAACAAAGACATACACTGACACCCAGTTACACAGACACACACGGACACCAAGTAACAAAGACATACACTGACACCCAGTAACAAAAACATAAACTGACACCAAGTAACAAAGACATTCACTGATCCCCAGTAACACAGACACACACTTACACCAAGTAACAAAGACATACACTGACACCAAGTAACAAAGACATACACTGATACCCAGTAACACAGACACACACTTACACCACGTATCAAAGACATACAATGAAACCAACTATCAAAGACATACACTGATACTCAGTTACACAGACACACACTTACACCAAGTAACAAAGGCATACACTGACACCCAGTAACAAAGACATACACTGACACCCAGTTACACAGACACACACGGACACCAAGTAACAAAGACATACACTGACACCCAGTAACAAAAACATAAACTGACACCAAGTAACAAAGACATTCACTGATCCCCAGTAACACAGACACACACTTACACCAAGTAACAAAGACATACACTGACACCAAGTAACAAAGACATACACTGACACCCAGTTACACAGACACACACGGACACCAAGTAACAAAGACATACACTGACACCCAGTAACAAAAACATACACTTACACCAAGTAACAAAGACATGCACTGACACCAAGTAACACAGACACACACTGACACCAAGTAACAAAGACATACACTGACACCAAGTAACAAAGACATACACTGATACCCAGTAACACAGACACACACATACACCAAGTAACAAAGACATACACTGATACCCAGTTACACAGACACACACTTACACCAAGTAACACAGACACACACTGACACCAAGTAACAAAGACATACACCGACACCAATTAACAAAGACATACACTGATACCCAGTAACACAGACACACACTTACGCCAGGGAACAAAGACATATACCGACACCAAGTAACAAAGACATACACTTATACCAAGTAAAAAAGACATACACTGACACCAAGTAACAAAGACATACACTGATACCCAGTAACATAGACACACACTTACACCAAGTAACAAAGACATACACTGAAACCCAGTTACACAGACACACACTGACACCAAGTAACACAGACACACACAGACACTAAGTAACAAAGACATACACTGATACCCAGTAACACAGACACACACTTACACCATGTAACAAAGACATACACTGACACCAAGAAACAAAGACATACACTTACACCAAGTAAAAAAGACACACACTTACACCAAGTAACAATGACAGACACTGATACCCAGTAACACAGACACACACTTACACCAGGTCACAAAGACATATACTGACACCAAGTAACAAAGACATACACTTATACCAAGTAAAAAAGACATACACTGACACCAAGTAACAAAGACATACACTGATACCAAGTAACAATGACATACACTGATACCCAGTAACAAAGACATACACTGATACCAAGTAACAAAGACATACACTGATACCCAGTAACACAGACACACACTTACACCAAGTAACAAAGACATACACTGATACCCAGTTACACAGACACACACTTACACCAAGTAACACAGACACACACTGACACCAAGTAACAAAGACATACACCGACACCAATTAAGAAAGACATACACTGATACCCAGTAACACAGACACACACTTACGCCAGGTAACAAAGACATATACTGACACCAAGTAACAAAGACATACATTTATACCAAGTAAAAAAGACATACACTGACACCAAGCAACAAAGACATACACTGATACCCAGTAACATGGACACACACTTACACCAAGTAACAAAGACATACACTGAAACCAAGTTACACAGACACACAGTTACACCAAGTAACACAGACACACACAGACACCAAGTAACAAAGACATACACTGACACCAAGTAACAAAGACATACACTTACACCAAGTAAAAAAGACACACACTTACACCAAGTAACAATGACAGACACTGATACCCAGTAACACAGACACACACTTACACCAGGTCACAAAGACATACACTGACACCAAGTAACAAAGACATACACTGATACCAAGTAACAATGACATACACTGATACCCAGTAACAAAGACATACACTGATACCAAGTAACAAAGACATACACTGATACCCAGTAACACAGACACACACTTACACCAAGTAACAAAGACAGACACTTACACCAAGTAACAAAGAAATACACTGACACGATGTAACAAAGACATACACTTACACCAAGTAACAAAGACATACACTGACACCAATTAACAAAGACATACACTTGCACCAAGTAACACAGACATACACTGACACCAAGTAACATAGACATACACTTACACCAAGTGACAAAGACATACAGTGACACCAAGTAACAATGACATACACTGATACCCAGTAACACAGACACACACTTACACCAAGTAACAAAGAAAGACAATGACACCAAGTAACAAAGACATACACTGATACCCAGTAACACAGACACACACTTACACCATGTAACAAAGACATACACTGACACCAAGTAACAAAGACATACACTTACACCAAGTAACACAGACAGACACAGACACCAAGTGACAAAGACATACACTGATACCCAGTAACACAGACACACACTTACACCAAGTAACACAGACACACACTTACACCAAGTAACAAAGACAGACACTAATACCCAGTAACACAGACATACACTTACACCAAGTATCAAAGACATACACTGACACCAAGTAGCAAAGACATACACTTACACCAAGTAACAAAGAAATAAACTGACACTAAGTAACAAAGACATACACTTACACCAAGAAGCAAAAACATACACTGACACCAAGTAACAAAGACATACACTTGCACCAAGTAACACAGACATACACTGACACCAAGTAACAAAGACAAACACTTACACCAAGTAACAAAGACATACAGTGACACCAAGTAACAAAGACATACACTGATACCCAGTAACACAGACACACACTTACACCAAGTAACACAGACATACACTGACACCATGTAACAAAGACATACACTGATACCCAGTAACACAGATACACACTTACACCAAGTAACAAAGAAAGACAATGACACCAAGTAACAAAGACATACACTGATACCCAGTAACACAGACACACACTTACACCATGTAACAAAGACATACACTGACACCAAGTAACAAAGACATACACTTACACCAAGTAACACAGACAGACACAGACACCAAGTGACAAAGACATACACTGATACCCAGTAACAGACACACACTTACACCATGTAACAAAGACATACACTGACACCAAGTAACAAAGACATACACTTACACCAAGTAACACAGACATACACTGACACCAAGTAACAAAGACACACACTTACACCAAGTAACACAGACATACACTGACACCAAGTAACAAAGACGTACACTGATGCCCAGTAACACAGACACACACTTACACCAAGTAACAATGACAGACACTGATACCCAGTAACACAGACACACACTTACACCAGGTCACAAAGACATATACTGACACCAAGTAACAAAGACATACACTTATACCAAGTAAAAAAGACATACACTGACACAAAGTAACAAAGACATACACTGATACCCAGTAACACAGACACACACTTACACCAAGTAACAAAGACATACACTGAAACCCAGTTACACAGACACACACTAACACCAAGTAACACAGACACACACAGACACCAAGTAACAAAGCCATACACTGATACCCAGTAACACAGACAGACACTTACACCAAGTAACAAAGACATACACTGATACCCAGCCACACAGACACACACGTACACCAAGTATCACAGACATCCACAGACACCAAGTAACAAAGACAGACACTGATACCCAGTAACACAGACACACACATACACCAAGTAACAAAGACATACACTTACACCAAGTAACACAGACATACACTGACACCAAGTAACAAAGACACACACTTACACCAAGTAACACAGAGACACACTTAAACCAAGTAACAATGACAGACATTGATACCCAGTCACACAGACACACACTTACACCAAGTCACAAAGACATCCACTGACACCCAGTAACAAAGGCATACACTGACACCCAGTAACAAAGACACACAATGACACCAAGTAACAAAGGCACACACTGACACCAAGTAAATGAGTCATACACTGATACCCAGTAACACAGACAAACACTTACACCAAGTAACAAAGACATGCACTGACACCAAGTAACAAAGACATTCACTGTTACCCAGTAACACAGACACACACTTACACCAAGTAACAAAGACATACATTGACACCAAGTAACAAAGACATGCACTGATACCCAGTAACACAGACACACACTTACACCAATTAACAAAGACATACACTGATACTCAGTTCCACAGACACACACTTACACCAAGTAACAAAGGCATACACTGACACCCAGTAACAAAGACATACACTGACACCCAGAAACACAGACACACACGGACACTATGTAACAAAGACATACACTGACACCCAGTCACAAAAACATACACTGACACCAGGTAACAAAGACATACACTGACACCAAGTAACAAAGACATTCACTGACCCCCAGTAACACAGACACAGACTTACACCAAGTAACAAAGACATGCACTGACACCAAGTAACAAAGACATACACTGATACCCAGTAACACGGACACACACTTACACAAAGTATCAAAGACAGACAATGACACCAACTAACAAAGACATACACTGATACCCAGTAACACAGACACACACTTACACCAAGTAACAGAGACATACACTGACACCAAGTAACAAAGGCATACATTTACACCAAGTGACAAAGACATGCACTGACACCAAGTAACAAAGACATACACTGATACACAGCAACACAGACACACACAGACACCAAGTAACAAAGACATACACTGACACCAATTAACAAAGACATACACTGATACCCAGTAACACAGACACACACTTACACCAAGTAAAAAAGACATACACTGACACCAAGTAACAAAGACGTACACTGATACCCAGTAACACAGACACACACTTACACCAAGTAACAAAGACATTCACTGATACCCAGTTACACAGACACACACTTACACCAAGTAACACAGACACACACAGACACCAAGTAACAAAGACATACACTGATACCCAGTAACACAGACACACACTTACACCATGTAACAAAGACATACACTTACACCAAGTAACACAGACAGACACAGACACCAAGTGATAAAGACATACACTGATACCCAGTAACACAGACACACACTGACACCATGTAACAAAGACATACACTTACACCAAGTAACAAAGACATGCACTGACACCAAGTAACACAGACACACACTGACACCAAGTAACAAAGACATACACTGACACCCAGTAACAAAAACATACACTTACACCAAGTAACAAAGACATGCACTGACACCAAGTAACACAGACACACACTGACACCAAGTAACAAAGACATACACTGACACCAAGTAACAAAGACATACACTGATACCCAGTAACACAGACACACACATACACCAAGTAACAAAGACATACACTGATACCCAGTTACACAGACACACACTTACACCAAGTAACACAGACACACACTGACACCAAGTAACAAAGACATACACCGACACCAATTAACAAAGACATACACTGATACCCAGTAACACAGACACACACTTACGCCAGGGAACAAAGACATATACCGACACCAAGTAACAAAGACATACACTTATACCAAGTAAAAAAGACACACACAGACACTAAGTAACAAAGACATACACTGATACCCAGTAACATAGACACACACTTACACCATGTAACAAAGACATACACTGACACCAAGAAACAAAGACATACACTTACACCAAGTAAAAAAGACACACACTTACACCAAGTAACAATGACAGACACTGATACCCAGTAACACAGACACACACTTACACCAGGTCACAAAGACATATACTGACACCAAGTAACAAAGACATACACTTATACCAAGTAAAAAAGACATACACTGACACCAAGTAACAAAGACATACACTGATACCAAGTAACAATGACATACACTGATACCCAGTAACAAAGACATACACTGATACCAAGTAACAAAGACATACACTGATACCCAGTAACACAGACACACACTTACACCAAGTAACAAAGACATACACTGATACCCAGTTACACAGACACACACTTACACCAAGTAACACAGACACACACTGACACCAAGTAACAAAGACATACACCGACACCAATTAAGAAAGACATACACTGATACCCAGTAACACAGACACACACTTACGCCAGGTAACAAAGACATATACTGACACCAAGTAACAAAGACATACATTTATACCAAGTAAAAAAGACATACACTGACACCAAGCAACAAAGACATACACTGATACCCAGTAACATGGACACACACTTACACCAAGTAACAAAGACATACACTGAAACCAAGTTACACAGACACACAGTTACACCAAGTAACACAGACACACACAGACACCAAGTAACAAAGACATACACTGACACCAAGTAACAAAGACATACACTTACACCAAGTAAAAAAGACACACACTTACACCAAGTAACAATGACAGACACTGATACCCAGTAACACAGACACACACTTACACCAGGTCACAAAGACATACACTGACACCAAGTAACAAAGACATACACTGATACCAAGTAACAATGACATACACTGATACCCAGTAACAAAGACATACACTGATACCAAGTAACAAAGACATACACTGATACCCAGTAACACAGACACACACTTACACCAAGTAACAAAGACAGACACTTACACCAAGTAACAAAGAAATACACTGACACGATGTAACAAAGACATACACTTACACCAAGTAACAAAGACATACACTGACACCAATTAACAAAGACATACACTTGCACCAAGTAACACAGACATACACTGACACCAAGTAACATAGACATACACTTACACCAAGTGACAAAGACATACAGTGACACCAAGTAACAATGACATACACTGATACCCAGTAACACAGACACACACTTACACCAAGTAACAAAGAAAGACAATGACACCAAGTAACAAAGACATACACTGATACCCAGTAACACAGACACACACTTACACCATGTAACAAAGACATACACTGACACCAAGTAACAAAGACATACACTTACACCAAGTAACACAGACAGACACAGACACCAAGTGACAAAGACATACACTGATACCCAGTAACACAGACACACACTTACACCAAGTAACACAGACACACACTTACACCAAGTAACAAAGACAGACACTAATACCCAGTAACACAGACATACACTTACACCAAGTATCAAAGACATACACTGACACCAAGTAGCAAAGACATACACTTACACCAAGTAACAAAGAAATAAACTGACACTAAGTAACAAAGACATACACTTACACCAAGAAGCAAAAACATACACTGACACCAAGTAACAAAGACATACACTTGCACCAAGTAACACAGACATACACTGACACCAAGTAACAAAGACAAACACTTACACCAAGTAACAAAGACATACAGTGACACCAAGTAACAAAGACATACACTGATACCCAGTAACACAGACACACACTTACACCAAGTAACACAGACATACACTGACACCAAGTAACAAAGACATACACTGATACCCAGTAACACAGATACACACTTACACCAAGTAACAAAGAAAGACAATGACACCAAGTAACAAAGACATACACTGATACCCAGTAACACAGACACACACTTACACCATGTAACAAAGACATACACTGACACCAAGTAACAAAGACATACACTTACACCAAGTAACACAGACAGACACAGACACCAAGTGACAAAGACATACACTGATACCCAGTAACAGACACACACTTACACCATGTAACAAAGACATACACTGACACCAAGTAACAAAGACATACACTTACACCAAGTAACACAGACATACACTGACACCAAGTAACAAAGACACACACTTACACCAAGTAACACAGACATACACTGACACCAAGTAACAAAGACGTACACTGATGCCCAGTAACACAGACACACACTTACACCAAGTAACAATGACAGACACTGATACCCAGTAACACAGACACACACTTACACCAGGTCACAAAGACATATACTGACACCAAGTAACAAAGACATACACTTATACCAAGTAAAAAAGACATACACTGACACAAAGTAACAAAGACATACACTGATACCCAGTAACACAGACACACACTTACACCAAGTAACAAAGACATACACTGAAACCCAGTTACACAGACACACACTAACACCAAGTAACACAGACACACACAGACACCAAGTAACAAAGCCATACACTGATACCCAGTAACACAGACAGACACTTACACCAAGTAACAAAGACATACACTGATACCCAGCCACACAGACACACACGTACACCAAGTATCACAGACATCCACAGACACCAAGTAACAAAGACAGACACTGATACCCAGTAACACAGACACACACATACACCAAGTAACAAAGACATACACTTACACCAAGTAACACAGACATACACTGACACCAAGTAACAAAGACACACACTTACACCAAGTAACACAGAGACACACTTAAACCAAGTAACAATGACAGACATTGATACCCAGTCACACAGACACACACTTACACCAAGTCACAAAGACATCCACTGACACCCAGTAACAAAGGCATACACTGACACCCAGTAACAAAGACACACAATGACACCAAGTAACAAAGGCACACACTGACACCAAGTAAATGAGTCATACACTGATACCCAGTAACACAGACAAACACTTACACCAAGTAACAAAGACATGCACTGACACCAAGTAACAAAGACATTCACTGTTACCCAGTAACACAGACACACACTTACACCAAGTAACAAAGACATACACTGACACCAAGTAACAAAGACATGCACTGATACCCAGTAACACAGACACACACTTACACCAATTAACAAAGACATACACTGATACTCAGTTCCACAGACACACACTTACACCAAGTAACAAAGGCATACACTGACACCCAGTAACAAAGACATACACTGACACCCAGAAACACAGACACACACGGACACTATGTAACAAAGACATACACTGACACCCAGTCACAAAAACATACACTGACACCAGGTAACAAAGACATACACTGACACCAAGTAACAAAGACATTCACTGACCCCCAGTAACACAGACACAGACTTACACCAAGTAACAAAGACATGCACTGACACCAAGTAACAAAGACATACACTGATACCCAGTAACACGGACACACACTTACACAAAGTATCAAAGACAGACAATGACACCAACTAACAAAGACATACACTGATACCCAGTAACACAGACACACACTTACACCAAGTAACAGAGACATACACTGACACCAAGTAACAAAGGCATACATTTACACCAAGTGACAAAGACATGCACTGACACCAAGTAACAAAGACGTACACTTACACAAAGTAACAAAGACATACACTGATACACAGCAACACAGACACACACAGACACCAAGTAACAAAGACATACACTGACACCAATTAACAAAGACATACACTGATACCCAGTAACACAGACACACACTTACACCAAGTAAAAAAGACATACACTGACACCAAGTAACAAAGACGTACACTGATACCCAGTAACACAGACACACACTTACACCAAGTAACAAAGACATTCACTGATACCCAGTTACACAGACACACACTTACACCAAGTAACACAGACACACACAGACACCAAGTAACAAAGACATACACTGATACCCAGTAACACAGACACACACTTACACCATGTAACAAAGACATACACTTACACCAAGTAACACAGACAGACACAGACACCAAGTGACAAAGACATACACTGATACCCAGTAACACAGACACACACTGACACCATGTAACAAAGACATACACTGACACCAAGTAACAAAGACACACACTTACATCAAGTAACACAGACATACACTGACACCAAGTAACAAAGACGTACACTGATGCCCAGAAACACAGACACACACTTACACCAAGTAACAATGACAGACACTGATACCCAGTAACACAGACACACACTTACACCAGGTCACAAAGACATATACTGACACCAAGTAACAAAGACATACACTTATACCAAGTAAAAAAGACACACACTGACACAAAGTAACAAAGACATACACTGATACCCAGTAACACAGACACACACTTACACCAAGTAACAAAGACATACACTGAAACCCAGTTACACAGACACACACTTACACCAAGTAACACAGACATCCACAGACACCAAGTAACAAAGACAGACACTGATACCCAGTAACACAGACACACACTTACACCATGTAACAAAGACATACACTGACACCAAGTAACAAAGACATACACTAACACCAAGTAACACAGACATACACTGACACCAAGTAACAAAGACACACAGTTACACCAAGTAACACAGACACACACTTACACCAAGTAACAATGACAGACACTGATACCCAGTAACACAGACAGACACAGACACCAAGTGACAAAGACATACACTGATACCCAGTAACACAGACACACACTGACACCAAGTAACAAAGACATACACTGACACCAAGTAACAAAGACACACACTTCCATCAAGTAACACAGACATACACTGACACCAAGTAACAAAGACGTACACTGATGCCCAGAAACACAGACACACACTTACAACATGTAACAAAGACATACACTGACACCAAGTAACAAAGACATACACTTACACCAAGTAACACAGACAGACACAGACACCAAGTGACAAAGACATACACTGATACCCAGTAACACAGACACACACTGACACCATGTAACAAAGACATACACTGACACCAAGTAACAAAGACACACACTTACATCAAGTAACACAGACATACACTGACACCAAGTAACAAAGACGTACACTGATGCCCAGAAACACAGACACACACTTACACCAAGTAACAATGACAGACACTGATACCCAGTAACACAGACACACACTTACACCAAGTAACAATGACAGACACTGACACCCAGTAACAAAGACACACAATGACACCAAGTAACAAAGGCACACACTGACACCAAGTAAATGAGTCATACACTGATACCCAGTAACACAGTCAAACACTTGCACCAAGTAACAAAGACATGCACTGACACCAAGTAACAAAGACATTCACTGTTACCCAGTAACACAGACACACACTTACACCAAGTAACAAAGACATACACTGACACCAAGTAACAAAGACATGCACTGATACCCAGTAACACAGACACACACTTACACCAATTAACAAAGACATACACTGATACTCAGTTCCACAGACACACACTTACACCAAGTAACAAAGGCATACACTGACACCCAGTAACAAAGACATACACTGACACCAAGTAACAAAGACATACACTTACACCAAGTAAAAAAGACATACACCGACACCAAGTAACAAAGACGTACACTGATAGCCAGTAACACAGACACACACTTACACCAAGTAACACAGACACACACAGACACCAAGTAACAAAGACATACACTGATACCCAGTAACACAGACACACACTTACACCATGTAACAAAGACATACACTGACACCAAGAAACAAAGGCATACATTTACACCAAGTGACAAAGACATGCACTGACACCAAGTAACAAAGACGTACACTTACACAAAGTAACAAAGACATACACTGATACACAGCAACACAGACACACACAGACACCAAGTAACAAAGACATACACTGACACCAATTAACAAAGACATACACTGATACCCAGTAACACAGACACACACTTACACCAAGTAAAAAAGACATACACTGACACCAAGTAACAAAGACGTACACTGATACCCAGTAACACAGACACACACTTACACCAAGTAACAAAGACATTCACTGATACCCAGTTACACAGACACACACTTACACCAAGTAACACAGACACACACAGACACCAAGTAACAAAGACATACACTGATACCCAGTAACACAGACACACACTTACACCATGTAACAAAGACATACACTTACACCAAGTAACACAGACAGACACAGACACCAAGTGACAAAGACATACACTGATACCCAGTAACACAGACACACACTGACACCATGTAACAAAGACATACACTGACACCAAGTAACAAAGACACACACTTACATCAAGTAACACAGACATACACTGACACCAAGTAACAAAGACGTACACTGATGCCCAGAAACACAGACACACACTTACACCAAGTAACAATGACAGACACTGATACCCAGTAACACAGACACACACTTACACCAGGTCACAAAGACATATACTGACACCAAGTAACAAAGACATACACTTATACCAAGTAAAAAAGACACACACTGACACAAAGTAACAAAGACATACACTGATACCCAGTAACACAGACACACACTTACACCAAGTAACAAAGACATACACTGAAACCCAGTTACACAGACACACACTTACACCAAGTAACACAGACACACTCAGACACCAAGTAACAAAGCCATACACTGATACCCAGTAACACAGACAGACACTTACACCAAGTAACAAATACATACACTGATACCCAGCCACACAGACACACACCTACACCAAGTATCACAGACATCCACAGACACCAAGTAACAAAGACAGACACTGATACCCAGTAACACAGACACACACTTACACCATGTAACAAAGACATACACTGACACCAAGTAACAAAGACATACACTAACACCAAGTAACACAGACATACACTGACACCAAGTAACAAAGACACACAGTTACACCAAGTAACACAGACACACACTTACACCAAGTAACACAGACACACACTTACACCAAGTAACAATGACAGACACTGATACCCAGTAACACAGACAGACACAGACACCAAGTGACAAAGACATACACTGATACCCAGTAACACAGACACACACTGACACCAAGTAACAAAGACATACACTGACACCAAGTAACAAAGACACACACTTCCATCAAGTAACACAGACATACACTGACACCAAGTAACAACGACGTACACTGATGCCCAGAAACACAGACACACACTTACAACATGTAACAAAGACATACACTGACACCAAGTAACAAAGACATACACTTACACCAAGTAACACAGACAGACACAGACACCAAGTGACAAAGACATACACTGATACCCAGTAACACAGACACACACTGACACCATGTAACAAAGACATACACTGACACCAAGTAACAAAGACACACACTTACATCAAGTAACACAGACATACACTGACACCAAGTAACAAAGACGTACACTGATGCCCAGAAACACAGACACACACTTACACCAAGTAACAATGACAGACACTGATACCCAGTAACACAGACACACACTTACACCAAGTAACAATGACAGACACTGACACCCAGTAACAAAGACACACAATGACACCAAGTAACAAAGGCACACACTGACACCAAGTAAATGAGTCATACACTGATACCCAGTAACACAGTCAAACACTTGCACCAAGTAACAAAGACATGCACTGACACCAAGTAACAAAGACATTCACTGTTACCCAGTAACACAGACACACACTTACACCAAGTAACAAAGACATACACTGACACCAAGTCACAAAGACATGCACTGATACCCAGTAACACAGACACACACTTACACCAATTAACAAAGACATACACTGATACTCAGTTCCACAGACACACACTTACACCAAGTAACAAAGGCATACACTGACACCCAGTAACAAAGACATACACTGACACCAAGTAACAAAGACATACACTTACACCAAGTAAAAAAGACATACACCGACACCAAGTAACAAAGACGTACACTGATAGCCAGTAACACAGACACACACTTACACCAAGTAACACAGACACACACAGACACCAAGTAACAAAGACATACACTGATACCCAGTAACACAGACACACACTTACACCATGTAACAAAGACATATACTGACACCAAGTAACAAAGACATAAACTTACACCAAGTAACACAGACAGACACAGACACCAAGTGACAAAGACATACACTGATACCCAGTTACACAGACACACACTTACACCAAGTAACACAGACACACACAGACACCAAGTAACAAAGCCATACACTGATACCCAGTTACACAGACACACACTTACACCAAGTAACACAGACACACACAGACACCAAGTAACAAAGACATACACTGATACCCAGTAACACAGACACACACTTACACCATGTAACAAAGACAGACACTGACACCAAGTAACAAAGACATACACTTACACCAAGTAACACAGACAGACACAGACACCAAGTGACAAAGACATACACTGATACCCAGTAACACAGACACACACTTACACCATGTAACAAAGACATACACTGACACCAAGTAACAAAGACATACACTTACACCAAGTAACAAAGACATACACTGACACCAAGTAACAAAGACACACACTTACACCAAGTAACACAGACATACACTGACACCAAGTAACAAAGACGTACACTGATGCCCAGTAACACAGACACACACTTACACCAAGTAACAATGACAGACACTGATACCCAGTAACACAGACACACACTTACACCAGGTCACAAAGACATATACTGACACCAAGTAACAAAGACATACACTTATACCAAGTAAAAAAGACATACACTGACACAAAGTAACAAAGACATACACTGATACCCAGTAACACAGACACACACTTACACCAAGTAACAAAGACATACACTGAAACCCAGTTACACAGACACACACTGACACCAAGTAACACAGACACACACAGACACCAAGTAACAAAGCCATACACTGATACCCAGTAACACAGACAGACACTTACACCAAGTAACAACGACATACACTGATACCCAGCCACACAGACACACACCTACACCAAGTATCACAGACATCCACAGACACCAAGTAACAAAGACAGACACTGATACCATGTAACACAGACACACACTTACACCATGTAACAAAGACATACACTGACACCAAGTAACAAAGACATACACTTACACCAAGTAACACAGACATACACTGACACCAAGTAACAAAGACACACAGTTACACCAAGTAACACAGACACACACTTACACCAAGTAACAATGACAGACACTGATACCCAGTAACACAGACACACACTTACACCAAGTCACAAAGACATCCACTGACACCCAGTAACAAAGGCATACACTGACACCCAGTAACAAAGACACACAATGACACCAAGTAACAAAGGCACACACTGACACCAAGTAAATGAGTCATACACTGATACCCAGTAACACAGACAAACACTTACACCAAGTAACAAAGACATGCACTGACACCAAGTAACAAAGACATTCACTGTTACCCAGTAACACAGACACACACTTACACCAAGTAACAAAGACATACACTGACACCAAGTAACAAAGACATGCACTGATACCCAGTAACACAGACACACACTTACACCAATTAACAAAGACATACACTGATACTCAGTTCCACAGACACACACTTACACCAAGTAACAAAGGCATACACTGACACCCAGAAACACAGACACACACGGACACCATGTAACAAAGACATACACTGACACCCAGTCACAAAAACATACACTGACACCAGGTAACAAAGAAGAAGGGTCACTGACCCGAAACGTTAACTCTACTTCTCTTTCCACAGATGCTGCCAGACCTGCTGAGTGAATCCAGCATTTCTTGTTCCAGCATCCGCAGTATTTTGCTTTTATTTTAGTGTTTTATTCACTGCCACTTCTCTTCCAGGAATGCCTACCTTGAAGAAGTTCTGCTCTTCTCTCCGACGGGATTTTCGTTTGTCTCTTTTACCTTGTTCACCTTCATTGCTTTCTATTTCCCTCCTGGTGTTTGATAAGGTATCTACCAAAACTCGTTTTCACAGCCACATCTCCTTCCTCAGTGACTGTCTCCGGCTCCGACTGATTCCACGTGGATTCCAACTGCAGTTTCACCCATCATGCTTTGAAACCACCCAGGATCATAGGTATCTCCGAGAATTACAACGTTCTTCGGACTGCTACTCTCGCCGCATCCTGAGATCCACACTCAGTGCTATGCGCCGCCATATGCACACACTGGACCTCTCTCTCCAGCAGCACCGTCTCACCTCATCTCAAATCTGTTCTACTCCGCAGTTTCATCTCATCTTACGTCTCATCCGACGCATTAACAAAAACCTTTTTTTCTTCCTTTCAGGTGTTCAGGAACGCAAGCTCCAGCAGCTGATGGGGACTAATGCCCCTCCAGATCCTCCTTCCGCTTCACTTCCCTCTGACCCCACCCCTTCTGATCTGACCCCTTGCCGTGTATTCACTATACCCTCTGACCTCCCCCTCTCTGATGCTGAGCGTTCTGTACTCAGCAAAGGTCTCAGTTTTATCCCCTTACGCCCCCACCTCAATGAATTTCGCGCTCGGCATGACGTTGAGCTCTTCTTCCGTCGCCTCCGCCTCCGGGCTCACTTCTTCGACCAGGAGTCCTCCCCTCGACCAGCAGACCCATTCACCCGCCTCCAGCATTCTCCATCTACCTGGACCCCTCACCCTGGCCTCTTACCCGCTCTTGATCTCTTCATTGAAAACTGTCGGCGAGACATTGGTCGTCTCAATTTCTCTGCCCCCCTCACTCACTCTCACCTGTCCCCCTCTGAACTTGAGGCACTCCGTTCTCTCAGGTCTAACCCCGACATGGTCATCAAACCTGCAGACAAGGGTGGTGCTGTTGTTGTATGGCGTACCGACCTCCACCTTGCAGAAGCTCAACGCCAACTCACAGACACCTCTTCCTACCTCCCTCTGGACCATGACCCCACCACCGAACATCAAGCCACCGTCCAAAGGACTGTCACTGACCTCTTCTCCTCTGGAGATCTTCCCTCTACAGCTTCCAACCTCATAGTCCCGCAACCCCGGACAGTCCGCTTCTACCAGTTCCGAAGAAGGGTCACTGACCCGAAACGTTAACTCTACTTCTCTTTCCACAGATGCTGCCAGACCTGCTGAGTGAATCCAGCATTGCTTGTTTTTGTTTCAGATTTCCAGCATCCGCAGTATTTTGCTTTTATATTAACAAAGACATACACTGACAACAAGTAACAAAGACATTCACTGATCCCCAGTAACACAGACACAGACTGACACCAAGTAACAAAGACATGCACTGACACCAAGTAACAAAGACATACACTGATACCCAGTAACACAGACACACACTTACACAAAGTATCAAAGACAGACAATGACACCAACTAACAAAGACATACACTGATACCCAGTAACACAGACACACACTTACACCAAGTAACAGAGACATACACTGACACCAAGTAACAAAGGCATACATTTACACCAAGTGACAAAGACATGCACTGACACCAAGTAACAAAGACGTACACTTACACAAAGTAACAAAGACATACACTGATACCCAGGAACACAGACACAAACTGACACCAAGTAACAAAGACATACACTGACACCAATTAACAAAGACATACACTGATACCCAGTAACACAGACACACACTTACACCAAGTAACAAATACATACACTGACACCAAGTAAAAAAGACATACACTTACACCAAGTAAAAAAGACATACACCGACACCAAGTAACAAAGACGTACACTGATACCCAGTAACACAGACACACACTTACACCAAGTAACAAAGACATTCACTGATACCCAGTTACACAGACACACACTTACACCAAGTAACACAGACACACACAGACACCAAGTAACAAAGACATACACTGATACCCAGTAACACAGACATACACTTACACCATGTCACAAAGACATACAATGACACCAAGTAACAAAGACATACACTTACACCAAGTAAAAAAGACATACACTGGCACCAAGTAACAAAGATATTCACTGATCCCCAGCAACACAGACACACACTTAAACCAAGTAACAAAGACATACACTGACACCAAATAACAAAGACGTACACTTACACCAAGTAGCAAAGACAGACAATGACACCAACTAACAAAGACATACACTGATTCCCAGAAACACTGATACACACTTACACCAAGTAACAGAGACATACACTGACACCAAGTAACAAAGGCATACACTTACACCAAGTAACAAAGACACACACTGATACCCAGTAACACAGACACACACTGACACCAAGTAACAAAGACATACACTGACACCAATTAACAAAGACATACACAGATACACAGTAACACAGACACACACTTACACCAAGTAACAAAGACATACACTGACACCAAGTAACAAAGACATACACTTACACCAAGTAACACAGACATACACTGACACCAAGTAACAAAGACATACACTGATACCCAGTAACACAGACACACACATACACCAAGTAACAAAGACATACACTGATACCCAGTTACACTGACACACACTTACACCAAGTAACACAGACACACACAGGCACCAAGTAACAAAGACATACACTGATGCCCAGTAACACAGACACACACTGACACCAAGTAACAAAGACATACACCGACACCAATTAACAAAGACATACACTGATACCCAGTAACACAGACACACACTTACACCAGGTAACAAAGACATATACTGACACCAAGTAACAAAGACATACACTTATACCAAGTAAAAAAGACATACACTGACACCAAGTAACAAAGACATACACTGATACCCAGTAACATAGACACACACTTACACCAAGTAACAAAGACATACACTGAAACCCAGTTACACAGACACACACTTACACCAAGTAACACAGACACACACAGACACCAAGTAGCAAAGACATACACTGATACCCAGTAACACAGACAGACACTTACACCAAGTAACAAAGACATACACTGATACCCAGCCACACAGACACACACTTACACCAAGTATCACAGACATCCACAGACACCAAGTAACAAAGACAGACACTGATACCCAGTAACACAGACACACACTTACACCATGTAACAAAGACATACACTGACACCAAGTAACAAAGACATACACTTACACCAAGTAAAAAAGACACACACTTACACCAAGTAACAATGACAGACACTGATACCCAGGAACACAGACACACACTTACACAAGGTAACAAAGACATATACTGACACCAAGTAACAAAGACATACACATATACCAAGTAAAAAAGACATACACTGACACCAAGTAACAAAGACATACACTTACACCAAGTAACACAGACATACACTGACACCAAGTAACAAAGACAAACACTTACACCAAGTAACAAAGACATACAGTGACACCAAGTAACAAAGACATACACTGATAGCCAGTAACACAGACACACACTTATACCAAGTAACACAGACATACACTGACACCAAGTAACAAAGACATACACTGATACCCAGTAACACAGATACACACTTACACCAAGTAACAAAGAAAGACAATGACACCAAGTAACAAAGACATACACTGATACCCAGTAACACAGACACACACTTACACCATGTAACAAAGACATACACTGTCAACAAGTAACAAAGACATACACTTACACCAAGTAACACAGACAGACACAGACACCAAGTGACAAAGACATACACTGATACCCAGTAACACAGACACACACTTACACCATGTAACAAAGACATACACTGACACCAAGTAACAAAGACATACACTTACACCAAGTAACACAGACATACACTGACACCAAGTAACAAAGACACACACTTACACCAAGTAACATTGACATACACTGACACCAAGTAACAAAGACGTACACTGATGCCCAGTAACACAGACACACACTTACACCAAGTAACAATGACAGACACTGATACCCAGTAACACAGACACACACTTACACCAGGTCACAAAGACATATACTGACACCAAGTAACAAAGAAATACACTTATACCAAGTAAAAAAGACATACACTGACACCAAGTAACAAAGACATACACTGATACCAAGTAACAAAGACATACACTGATACCCAGTAACACAGACACACACTTACACCAAGTAACAAAGACAGACACTTACACCAAGTAACAAAGACATACACTGACACGAAGTAACAAAGACATACACTTACACCAAGTAACAAAGACATACACTTACACCAAGTAACAAAGACATACACTCGCACCAAGTAACACAGACATACACTGACACCAATTAACAAAGACATACACTTACACCAAGTAACAAAGACATACAGTGACACCAAGTAACAAAGACATACACTGATACCCAGTAACACAGACACACACTTACACCAAGTAACAAATACATACACTGACACCAAGTAAAAAAGACATACACTTACACCAAGTAAAAAAGACATACACCGACACCAAGTAACAAAGACGTACACTGATACCCAGTAACACAGACACACACTTACACCAAGTAACAAAGACATTCACTGATACCCAGTTACACAGACACACACTTACACCAAGTAACACAGACACACACAGACACCAAGTAACAAAGACATACACTGATACCCAGTAACACAGACATACACTTACACCATGTCACAAAGACATACAATGACACCAAGTAACAAAGACATACACTTACACCAAGTAAAAAAGACATACACTGGCACCAAGTAACAAAGATATTCACTGATCCCCAGCAACACAGACACACACTTAAACCAAGTAACAAAGACATACACTGACACCAAATAACAAAGACGTACACTTACACCTAGTAGCAAAGACAGACAATGACACCAACTAACAAAGACATACACTGATTCCCAGAAACACTGATACACACTTACACCAAGTAACAGAGACATACACTGACACCAAGTAACAAAGGCATACACTTACACCAAGTAACAAAGACACACACTGATACCCAGTAACACAGACACACACTGACACCAAGTAACAAAGACATACACTGACACCAATTAACAAAGACATACACAGATACACAGTAACACAGACACACACTTACACCAAGTAACAAAGACATACACTGACACCAAGTAACAAAGACATACACTTACACCAAGTAACACAGACATACACTGACACCAAGTAACAAAGACATACACTGATACCCAGTAACACAGACACACACATACACCAAGTAACAAAGACATACACTGATACCCAGTTACACTGACACACACTTACACCAAGTAACACAGACACACACAGGCACCAAGTAACAAAGACATACACTGATGCCCAGTAACACAGACACACACTGACACCAAGTAACAAAGACATACACCGACACCAATTAACAAAGACATACACTGATACCCAGTAACACAGACACACACTTACACCAGTTAACAAAGACATATACTGACACCAAGTAACAAAGACATACACTTATACCAAGTAAAAAAGACATACACTGACACCAAGTAACAAAGACATACACTGATACCCAGTAACATAGACACACACTTACACCAAGTAACAAAGACATACACTGAAACCCAGTTACACAGACACACACTTACACCAAGTAACACAGACACACACAGACACCAAGTAGCAAAGACATACACTGATACCCAGTAACACAGACAGACACTTACACCAAGTAACAAAGACATACACTGATACCCAGCCACACAGACACACACTTACACCAAGTATCACAGACATCCACAGACACCAAGTAACAAAGACAGACACTGATACCCAGTAACACAGACACACACTTACACCATGTAACAAAGACATACACTGACACCAAGTAACAAAGACAGACACTTACACCAAGTAAAAAAGACACACACTTACACCAAGTAACAATGACAGACACTGATACCCAGGAACACAGACACACACTTACACAAGGTAACAAAGACATATACTGACACCAAGTAACAAAGACATACACATATACCAAGTAAAAAAGACATACACTGACACCAAGTAACAAAGACATACACTTACACCAAGTAACACAGACATACACTGACACCAAGTAACAAAGACAAACACTTACACCAAGTAACAAAGTCATACAGTGACACCAAGTAACAAAGACATACACTGATAGCCAGTAACACAGACACACACTTATACCAAGTAACACAGACATACACTGACACCAAGTAACAAAGACATACACTGATACCCAGTAACACCGATACACACTTACACCAAGTAACAAAGAAAGACAATGACACCAAGTAACAAAGACATACACTGATACCCAGTAACACAGACACACACTTACACCATGTAACAAAGACATACACTGACAACAAGTAACAAAGACATACACTTACACCAAGTAACACAGACAGACACAGACACCAAGTGACAAAGACATACACTGATACCCAGTAACACAGACACACACTTACACCATGTAACAAAGACATACACTGACACCAAGTAACAAAGACATACACTTACACCAAGTAACACAGACATACACTGACACCAAGTAACAAAGACACACACTTACACCAAGTAACATTGACATACACTGACACCAAGTAACAAAGACGTACACTGATGCCCAGTAACACAGACACACACTTACACCAAGTAACAATGACAGACACTGATACCCAGTAACACAGACACACACTTACACCAGGTCACAAAGACATATACTGACACCAAGTAACAAAGAAATACACTTATACCAAGTAAAAAAGACATACACTGACACCAAGTAACAAAGACATACACTGATACCAAGTAACAAAGACATACACTGATACCCAGTAACACAGACACACACTTACACCAAGTAACAAAGACAGACACTTACACCAAGTAACAAAGACATACACTGACACGAAGTAACAAAGACATACACTTACACCAAGTAACAAAGACATACACTTACACCAAGTAACAAAGACATACACTCGCACCAAGTAACACAGACATACACTGACACCAATTAACAAAGACATACACTTACACCAAGTAACAAAGACATACAGTGACACCAAGTAACAAAGACATACACTGATACCCAGTAACACAGACATACACTTACACCAAGTATCAAAGACATACACTGACACCAAGTAGCAAAGACATACACTTACACCAAGTAACACAGACAGACACAGACACCAAGTGACAAAGAAAGACAATGACACCAAGTAACAAAGACATACACTGATACCCAGTAACACAGACACACACTTACACCATGTAACAAAGACATACACTGACACCAAGTAACAAAGACATACACTTACACCAAGTAACACAGACAGACATAAACACCAAGTGACAAAGACATACACTGATTCCCAGTAACACAGACACACACTTACACCAAGTAACACAGACACACACTTACACCAAGTAACAAAGACATACACTAATACCCAGTAACACAGACATACACTTACACCAAGTATCAAAGACATACACTGACACCAAGTAGCAAAGACATACACTTACACCAAGTAACAAAGAAATAAACTGACACTAAGTAACAAAGACATACACTTACACCAAGTAACGAAGACATACACTTACACCAAGTAACACAGACATACACTTACACCAAGTAACACAGACATACACTGACACCAAGTAACAAAGACAGACACTAACACCAAGTAACAAAGACATACAGTGACACCAAGTAACAAAGACATACACTGATACCCAGTAACACAGACATACACTGATACCCAGTAACACAGATACACACTTACACCAAGTAACAAAGAAAGACAATGACACCAAGTAACAAAGACATACACTGATACCCAGTAACACAGACACACGCTTACACCATGTAACAAAGACATACACTGACAGCAAGTAACAAAGATATACACTTACACCAAGTAACACAGACAGACACAGACACCAAGTGACAAAGACATACACTGATACCCAGTAACACAGACACAAACTTACACCATGCAACAAAGACATACACTGGCACCAAGTAACAAAGACATACACTGATACCCAGTAACACAGATACACACTTACACCAAGTAACAAAGAAAGACAATGACACCAAGTAACAAAGACATACTCTGATACCCAGTAACACAGACACACACTTACACCAAGTAACACAGACATACACTGACACCAAGTAACAAAGACATACACTGATACCCAGTAACACAGATACACACTTACACCAAGTAACAAAGAAAGACAATGACACCAAGTAACAAAGACATACACTGATACCCAGTAACACAGACACACACTTACACCAAGTAACAAAGACATACACTGACACCAAGTAACAAAGACATACACTTACACCAAGTAACACAGACAGACATAGACACCAAGTGACAAAGACATACACTGATTCCCAGTAACACAGACACACACTTACACCAAGTAACACAGACACACACTTACACCAAGTAACAAAGACATACACTAATACCCAGTAACACAGACATACACTTACACCAAGTATCAAAGACATACACTGACACCAAGTAGCAAAGACATACACTTACACCAAGTAACAAAGAAATAAACTGACACTAAGTAACAAAGACATACACTTACAACAAGTAACAAAGACATACACTTACACCAAGTAACACAGACATACACTTACACCAAGTAACACAGACATACACTGACACCAAGTAACAAAGACAGACACTAACACCAAGTAACAAAGACATACAGTGACACCAAGTAACAAAGACATACACTGATACCCAGTAACACAGACATACACTGATACCCAGTAACACAGATACACACTTACACCAAGTAACAAAGAAAGACAATGACACCAAGTAACAAAGACATACACTGATACCCAGTAACACAGACACACACTTACACCATGTAACAAAGACATACACTGACAGCAAGTAACAAAGATATACACTTACACCAAGTAACACAGACAGACACAGACACCAAGTGACAAAGACATACACTGATACCCAGTAACACAGACACAAACTTACACCATGCAACAAAGACATACACTGGCACCAAGTAACAAAGACATACACTGATACCCAGTAACACAGATACACACTTACACCAAGTAACAAAGAAAGACAATGACACCAAGTAACAAAGACATACACTGATACCCAGTAACACAGACACACACTTACACCAAGTAACACAGACATACACTGACACCAAGTAACAAAGACATACACTGATTCCCAGTAACACAGATACACACTTACACCAAGTAACAAAGAAAGACAATGACACCAAGTAACAAAGACATACACTGATACCCAGTAACACAGACACACACTTACACCATGTAACAAAGACATACACTGACAGCAAGTAACAAAGATATACACTTACACCAAGTAACACAGACAGACACAGACACCAAGTGACAAAGACATACACTGATACCCAGTAACACAGACACAAACTACACCATGCAACAAAGACATACACTGGCACCAAGTAACACAGACATACACTGACACCAAGTAACAAAGACACACACTTACACCAAGTCACACAGACATACACTGACACTAAGTAACAAAGACGTACACTGATGCCCAGTAACACAGACACACACTAACACCAAGTAACAATGACAGACACTGATACCCAGTAACACAGACACACACTTACACCAGGTCACAAAGACATATACTGACACCAAGTAACAAAGACATACACTTATACCAAGTAAAAAAGACATACACTGACACAAAGTAACAAAGACATACACTGATACCCAGTAACACAGACACACACTTACACCACGTAACAACGACATACACTGAACCCCAGTTACACAGACACACACTTACACCAAGTAACACAGACACACACAGACACCAAGTAACAAAGCCATACACTGATACCCAGTAACACAGACAGACACTTGCACCAAGTAACAAAGACATACACTGATACCCAGCCACACAGACACACACTTACACCAAGTATCACAGACATCCACAGACACCAAGTCACAAAGACATACACTTACACCAAGTAACACAGACATACACTGACACCAAGTAACAAAGACACACACTTACACCAAGTAACACAGACACACACTTACACCAAGTAACAATGACAGACACTGATACCCAGTAACACAGACACACACTTACACCAAGTCACAAAGACATCCACTGACACCCAGTAACAAAGGCATACGCTGACACCCAGTAACAAAGACACACAATGACACCAAGTAACAAAGGCACACACTGACATAAAGTAAATGAGTCATACACTGATACCCAGTAACACAGACAAACACTTACACCAAGTAACAAAGACATGCACTGACACCAAGTAACAAAGACATTCACTGTTACCCAGTAACACAGACACACACTTACACCAAGTAACAAAGACATACACTGACACCAAGTAACAAAGACATGCACTGATACCCAGTAACACAGACAGACACTTACACCAATTAACAAAGACATACACTGATACTCAGTTCCACAGACACACACTTACACCAAGTAACAAAGGCATACACTGACACCCAGTAACAAAGACATACACTGACACCCAGAAACACAGACACACACGGACACCACGTAACAAAGACATACACTGACACACAGTCACAAAAACATACACTGACACCAGGTAACAAAGACATACACTGACACCAAGTAACAAAGACATTCACTGATCCCCAGTAACACAGACACAGACTTACACCAAGTAACAAAGACATGCACTGACACCAAGTAACAAAGACATACACTGATACCCAGTAACACAGACACACACCTACACAAAGTATCAAAGACATACACTGACACCAAGTAACAAAGACATACACTTACACCAAGTAACACAGACATACACTGACACCAAGTAACAAAGACATACACTGATACCCAGTAACACAGACACACACATACACCAAGTAACAAAGACATACACTGATACCCAGTTACACTGACACACACTTACACCAAGTAACACAGACACACACAGGCACCAAGTAACAAAGACATACACTGATGCCCAGTAACACAGACACACACTGACACCAAGTAACAAAGACATACACCGACACCAATTAACAAAGACATACACTGATACCCAGTAACACAGACACACACTTACACCAGTTAACAAAGACATATACTGACACCAAGTAACAAAGACATACACTTATACCAAGTAAAAAAGACATACACTGACACCAAGTAACAAAGACATACACTGATACCCAGTAACATAGACACACACTTACACCAAGTAACAAAGACATACACTGAAACCCAGTTACACAGACACACACTTACACCAAGTAACACAGACACACACAGACACCAAGTAGCAAAGACATACACTGATACCCAGTAACACAGACAGACACTTACACCAAGTAACAAAGACATACACTGATACCCAGCCACACAGACACACACTTACACCAAGTATCACAGACATCCACAGACACCAAGTAACAAAGACAGACACTGATACCCAGTAACACAGACACACACTTACACCATGTAACAAAGACATACACTGACACCAAGTAACAAAGACATACACTTACACCAAGTAAAAAAGACACACACTTACACCAAGTAACAATGACAGACACTGATACCCAGGAACACAGACACACACTTACACAAGGTAACAAAGACATATACTGACACCAAGTAACAAAGACATACACATATACCAAGTAAAAAAGACATACACTGACACCAAGTAACAAAGACATACACTTACACCAAGTAACACAGACATACACTGACACCAAGTAACAAAGACAAACACTTACACCAAGTAACAAAGACATACAGTGACACCAAGTAACAAAGACATACACTGATAGCCAGTAACACAGACACACACTTATACCAAGTAACACAGACATACACTGACACCAAGTAACAAAGACATACACTGATACCCAGTAACACAGATACACACTTACACCAAGTAACAAAGAAAGACAATGACACCAAGTAACAAAGACATACACTGATACCCAGTAACACAGACACACACTTACACCATGTAACAAAGACATACACTGACAACAAGTAACAAAGACATACACTTACACCAAGTAACACAGACAGACACAGACACCAAGTGACAAAGACATACACTGATACCCAGTAACACAGACACACACTTACACCATGTAACAAAGACATACACTGACACCAAGTAACAAAGACATACACTGACACCAAGTAACACAGACATACACTGACACCAAGTAACAAAGACACACACTTACACCAAGTAACATTGACATACACTGACACCAAGTAACAAAGACGTACACTGATGCCCAGTAACACAGACACACACTTACACCAAGTAACAATGACAGACACTGCTACCCAGTAACACAGACACACACTTACACCAGGTCACAAAGACATATACTGACACCAAGTAACAAAGAAATACACTTATACCAAGTAAAAAAGACATACACTGACACCAAGTAACAAAGACATACACTGATACCAAGTAACAAAGACATACACTGATACCCAGTAACACAGACACACACTTACACCAAGTAACAAAGACAGACACTTACACCAAGTAACAAAGACATACACTGACACGAAGTAACAAAGACATACACTTACACCAAGTAACAAAGACATACACTTACACCAAGTAACAAAGACATACACTCGCACCAAGTAACACAGACATACACTGACACCAATTAACAAAGACATACACTTACACCAAGTAACAAAGACATACAGTGACACCAAGTAACAAAGACATACACTGATACCCAGTAACACAGACATACACTTACACCAAGTATCAAAGACATACACTGACACCAAGTAGCAAAGACATACACTTACACCAAGTAACACAGACAGACACAGACACCAAGTGACAAAGAAAGACAATGACACCAAGTAACAAAGACATACACTGATACCCAGTAACACAGACACACACTTACACCATGTAACAAAGACATACACTGACACCAAGTAACAAAGACATACACTTACACCAAGTAACACAGACAGACATAAACACCAAGTGACAAAGACATACACTGATTCCCAGTAACAGAGACACACACTTACACCAAGTAACACAGACACACACTTACACCAAGTAACAAAGACATACACTAATACCCAGTAACACAGACATACACTTACACCAAGTATCAAAGACATACACTGACACCAAGTAGCAAAGACATACACTTACACCAAGTAACAAAGAAATAAACTGACACTAAGTAACAAAGACATACACTTACACCAAGTAACGAAGACATACACTTACACCAAGTAACACAGACATACACTTACACCAAGTAACACAGACATACACTGACACCAAGTAACAAAGACAGACACTAACACCAAGTAACAAAGACATACAGTGACACCAAGTAACAAAGACATACACTGATACCCAGTAACACAGACATACACTGATACCCAGTAACACAGATACACACTTACACCAAGTAACAAAGAAAGACAATGACACCAAGTAACAAAGACATACACTGATACCCAGAAACACAGACACACGCTTACACCATGTAACAAAGACATACACTGACAGCAAGTAACAAAGATATACACTTACACCAAGTAACACAGACAGACACAGACACCAAGTGACAAAGACATACACTGATACCCAGTAACACAGACACAAACTTACACCATGCAACAAAGACATACACTGGCACCAAGTAACAAAGACATACACTGATACCCAGTAACACAGATACACACTTACACCAAGTAACAAAGAAAGACAATGACACCAAGTAACAAAGACATACTCTGATACCCAGTAACACAGACACACACTTACACCAAGTAACACAGACATACACTGACACCAAGTAACAAAGACATACACTGATACCCAGTAACACAGATACACACTTACACCAAGTAACAAAGAAAGACAATGACACCAAGTAACAAAGACATACACTGATACCCAGTAACACAGACACACACTTACACCATGTAACAAAGACATACACTGACACCAAGTAACAAAGACATACACTTACACCAAGTAACACAGACAGACATAGACACCAAGTGACAAAGACATACACTGATTCCCAGTAACACAGACACACACTTACACCAAGTAACACAGACACACACTTACACCAAGTAACAAAGACATACACTAATACCCAGTAACACAGACATACACTTACACCAAGTATCAAAGACATACACTGACACCAAGTAGCAAAGACATACACTTACACCAAGTAACAAAGAAATAAACTGACACTAAGTAACAAAGACATACACTTACAACAAGTAACAAAGACATACACTTACACCAAGTAACACAGACATACACTTACACCAAGTAACACAGACATACACTGACACCAAGTAACAAAGACAGACACTAACACCAAGTAACAAAGACATACAGTGACACCAAGTAACAAAGACATACACTGATACCCAGTAACACAGACATACACTGATACCCAGTAACACAGATACACACTTACACCAAGTAACAAAGAAAGACAATGACACCAAGTAACAAAGACATACACTGATACCCAGTAACACAGACACACACTTACACCATGTAACAAAGACATACACTGACAGCAAGTAACAAAGATATACACTTACACCAAGTAACACAGACAGACACAGACACCAAGTGACAAAGACATACACTGATACCCAGTAACACAGACACAAACTTACACCATGCAACAAAGACATACACTGGCACCAAGTAACAAAGACATACACTGATACCCAGTAACACAGATACACACTTACACCAAGTAACAAAGAAAGACAATGACACCAAGTAACAAAGACATACACTGATACCCAGTAACACAGACACACACTTACACCAAGTAACACAGACATACACTGACACCAAGTAACAAAGACATACACTGATTCCCAGTAACACAGATACACACTTACACCAAGTAACAAAGAAAGACAATGACACCAAGTAACAAAGACATACACTGATACCCAGTAACACAGACACACACTTACACCATGTAACAAAGACATACACTGACAGCAAGTAACAAAGATATACACTTACACCAAGTAACACAGACAGACACAGACACCAAGTGACAAAGACATACACTGATACCCAGTAACACAGACACAAACTACACCATGCAACAAAGACATACACTGGCACCAAGTAACACAGACATACACTGACACCAAGTAACAAAGACACACACTTACACCAAGTCACACAGACATACACTGACACTAAGTAACAAAGACGTACACTGATGCCCAGTAACACAGACACACACTAACACCAAGTAACAATGACAGACACTGATACCCAGTAACACAGACACACACTTACACCAGGTCACAAAGACATATACTGACACCAAGTAACAAAGACATACACTTATACCAAGTAAAAAAGACATACACTGACACAAAGTAACAAAGACATACACTGATACCCAGTAACACAGACACACACTTACACCACGTAACAACGACATACACTGAACCCCAGTTACACAGACACACACTTACACCAAGTAACACAGACACACACAGACACCAAGTAACAAAGCCATACACTGATACCCAGTAACACAGACAGACACTTGCACCAAGTAACAAAGACATACACTGATACCCAGCCACACAGACACACACTTACACCAAGTATCACAGACATCCACAGACACCAAGTCACAAAGACATACACTTACACCAAGTAACACAGACATACACTGACACCAAGTAACAAAGACACACACTTACACCAAGTAACACAGACACACACTTACACCAAGTAACAATGACAGACACTGATACCCAGTAACACAGACACACACTTACACCAAGTCACAAAGACATCCACTGACACCCAGTAACAAAGGCATACGCTGACACCCAGTAACAAAGACACACAATGACACCAAGTAACAAAGGCACACACTGACATAAAGTAAATGAGTCATACACTGATACCCAGTAACACAGACAAACACTTACACCAAGTAACAAAGACATGCACTGACACCAAGTAACAAAGACATTCACTGTTACCCAGTAACACAGACACACACTTACACCAAGTAACAAAGACATACACTGACACCAAGTAACAAAGACATGCACTGATACCCAGTAACACAGACAGACACTTACACCAATTAACAAAGACATACACTGATACTCAGTTCCACAGACACACACTTACACCAAGTAACAAAGGCATACACTGACACCCAGTAACAAAGACATACACTGACACCCAGAAACACAGACACACACGGACACCACGTAACAAAGACATACACTGACACACAGTCACAAAAACATACACTGACACCAGGTAACAAAGACATACACTGACACCAAGTAACAAAGACATTCACTGATCCCCAGTAACACAGACACAGACTTACACCAAGTAACAAAGACATGCACTGACACCAAGTAACAAAGACATACACTGATACCCAGTAACACAGACACACACCTACACAAAGTATCAAAGACAGACAATGACACCAACTGACAAAGACATACACTGATACCCAGTAACACAGACACACACTTACACCAAGTAACAGAGACATACACTGACACCAAGTAACAAAGGCATACATTTACACCAAGTGACAAAGACATGCACTGACACCAAGTAACAAAGACGTACACTTACACAAAGTAACAAAGACATACACTGATACCCAGTAACACAGACACACACTGACACCAAGTAACAAAGACATACACTGACACCAATTAACAAAGACATACACTGATACCCAGTAACACAGACACACACGTACACCAAGTAACAAAGACAAACACTGACACCAAGTAACAAAGACATACACTTACACCAAGTAAAAAAGACATACACCGACACCAAGTAACAAAGACGTACACTGATACCCAGTAACACAGACACACACTTACACCAAGTAACAAAGACATTCACTGATACAGAGTTACACAGACACACACTTACACCAAGTAACACAGACACACACAGACACCAAGTAACAAAGACATACACTGATACCCAGTGACACAGACACACACTTACACCATGTAACAAAGACATACACTGACACCAAGTAACAAAGACATACACTTACACCAAGTAACACAGACAGACACAGACACCAAGTGACAAAGACATACACTGATACCCAGTAACACAGACACACACTTACACCATGTAACAAAGACATACACTGACACCAAGTAACAAAGACATACACTTACACCAAGTAACACAGACATACACTGACACCAAGTAACAAAGACACACTCTTACACCAAGTAACACAGACATACACTGACACCAAGTAACAAAGACGTACACTGATGCCCAGTAACACAGACACACACTTACACCAAGTAACAATGACAGACACTGATACCCAGTAACACAGACACACACTTACACCAGGTCACAAAGACATATACTGACACCAAGTAACAAAGACATACACTTATACCAAGTAAAAAAGACATACACTGACACAAAGTAACAAAGACATACACTGATACCCAGTAACACAGACACACACTTACACCAAGTAACAAAGACATACACTGAAACCCAGTTACACAGACACACACTTACACCAAGTAACACAGACACACACAGACACCAAGTAACAAAGCCATACACTGATACCCAGTAACACAGAAAGACACTTACACCAAGTAACAAAGACATACACTGATACCCAGCCACACAGACACACACCTACACCAAGTATCACAGACATCCACAGACACCAAGTAACAAAGACAGAAACTGATACCCAGTAACACAGACACACACTTACACCATGTAACAAAGACATACACTGACACCAAGTAACAAAGACATACACTTACACCAAGTAACACAGACATACACTGACACCAAGTAACAAAGACACACAGTTACACCAAGTAACACAGACACACACTTACACCAAGTCACAAAGACATCCACTGACACCCAGTAACAAAGGCATACACTGACACCCAGTAACAAAGACACACAATGACACCAAGTAACAAAGGCACACACTGACACCAAGTAAATGAGTCATACACTGATACCCAGTAACACAGACAAACACTTACACCAAGTAACAAAGACATGCACTGACACCAAGTAACAAAGACATTCACTGTTACCCAGTAACATAGACACACACTTACACCAAGTAACAAAGACATACACTGACACCAAGTAACAAAGACATGCACTGATACCCAGTAACACAGGCACACACTTACACCAATTAACAAATACATACACTGATACTCAGTTCCACAGACACACACTTACACCAAGTAACAAAGGCATACACTGACACCCAGGAACAAAGACATACACTGACACCCAGAAACACAGACACACACGGACACCATGTAACTAAGACATACACTGACACCCAGTCACAAAAACATACACTGACACCAGGTAACAAAGACAGACACTGACACCAAGTAACAAAGACATTCACTGATCCCCAGTAACACAGACACAGACTTACACAAAGTATCAAAGACAGACAATGACATCAACTAACAAAGACATACACTGATACCCAGTAACACAGACATACACTTACACCAAGTAACAGAGACATACACTGATACCAAGTAACAAAGGCATACATTTACACCAAGTGACAAAGACATGCACTGACACCAAGTAACAAAGACGTACACTTACATAAAGCAACAAAGACATACACTGATACCCAGTAACACAGACACACACTGACACCAAGTAACAAAGACATACACTGACACCAATTAACAAATACATACACTGATACCCAGCAACACAGACACACACTTACACCAAGTAACAAAGACATACACTGACACCAAGTAACAAAGACATACACTTACACCAAGTAAAAAAGACATACACCGACACCAAGTAACAAAGACGTACACTGATACCCAGTAACACAGACACACACTTACACCAAGTAACAAAGACATTCACTGATACCCAGTTACACAGACACACACTTACACCAAGTAACACAGACACACACAGACACCAAGTAACAAAGACAGAAACTGATACCCAGTAACACAGACACACACTTACACCATGTAACAAAGACATACACTGACACCAAGTAACAAAGACATACACTTACACCAAGTAACACAGACATACACTGACACCAAGTAACAAAGACTCACAGTTACACCAAGTAACACAGACACACACTTACACCAAGTAACAATGACAGACACTGATACCCAGTAACACAGACACACACTTACACCAAGTCACAAAGACATCCACTGACACCCAGTAACAAAGGCATACACTGACACCCAGTAACAAAGACACACAATGACACCAAGTAACAAAGGCACACACTGACACCAAGTAAATGAGTCATACACTGATACCCAGTAACACAGACAAACACTTACACCAAGTAACAAAGAAATGCACTGACACCAAGTAACTATGACATTCACTGTTACCCAGTAACACAGACACACACTTACACCAAGTAACAAAGACATACACTGACACCAAGTAACAAAGACATGCACTGATACCCAGTAACACAGACAGACACTTACACCAATTAACAAAGACATACACTGATACTCAGTTCCACAGACACACACTTACACCAAGTAACAAAGGCATACACTGACACCCAGTAACAAAGACATACACTGACACCCAGAAACACAGACACACACGGACACCATGTAACTAAGACATACACTGACACCCAGTCACAAAAACATACACTGACACCAGGTAACAAAGACATACACTGACACCAAGTAACAAAGACATTCGCTGATCCCCAGTAACACAGACACAGACTTACACAAAGTATCAAAGACAGACAATGACACCAACTAACAAAGACATAC
This sequence comes from Heterodontus francisci, assembly GCF_036365525.1. Lineage (NCBI taxonomy): Eukaryota > Metazoa > Chordata > Chondrichthyes > Heterodontiformes > Heterodontidae > Heterodontus > Heterodontus francisci. The sequence goes on from NC_090391.1 coordinate 64,679,988, forward strand.
ACTGATACCCAGTAACACAGACACACACTTACACCAAGTAACAGAGACATACACTGACACCAAGTAACAAAGGCATACATTTACACCAAGTGACAAAGACATGCACTGACACCAAGTAACAAAGACGTACACTTACATAAAGCAACAAAGACATACACTGATACCCAGTAACACAGACACACACTGACACCAAGTAACAAAGACATACACTGACACCAATTAACAAAGACATACACTGATACCCAGCAACACAGACACACACTTACACCAAGTAACAAAGACATACACTGACACCAAGTAACAAAGACATACACTTACACCAAGTAAAAAAGACATACACCGACACCAAGTAACAAAGACGTACACTGATACCCAGTAACACAGATACACAATTACACCAAGTAACAAAGACATTCACTGATACCCAGTTACACAGACACACACTTACACCAAGTAACACAGACACACACAGACACCAAGTAACAAAGACATACACTGATACCCAGTAACACAGACAGACAGTTACACCATGTAACAAAGACATACAATGACACCAAGTAACAAAGACATACACTGACACCAAGTAAAAAAGACATACACTGACACCAAGTAACAAAGACATTCACTGATCCCCAGTAACACAGACACACACTTACACTAAGTAACAAAGACATACACTGACACCAAGTAACAAAGACATACACTGATACCCAGTAACACAGACACACACTTGGACCAAGTATCAAAGACAGACAATGACACCAACTAACAAAGACATACACTGATACCCAGAAACACAGATACACACTTACACCAAGTAACAGAGACATACACTGACACCAAGTAACAAAGGCATACACTTACACCAAGTAACAAAGACATGCACTGACACCAAGTAACAAAGACGTACACTTACACCAAGTAATAAAGACACACACTGATACCCAGTAACACAGACACACACTGACACCAAGGAACAAGGACATACACTGACACCAAGTAACAAAGACATACACTTACACCAAGTAACACAGACATACACTGACACCAAGTAACAAAGACATACACTGGTACCCAGTAACACAGACACACTTACACGAAGTAACAAAGACATACACTGATACCCCGTTACACAGACACACACTTACACCAAGTAACACAGACACACACAGACACCAAGTAACAAAGACATACACTGATACCCAGTAACACAGACACACACTTACACCAAGTAACAAAGACAGACACTGATACCCAGTAACACAGACACACACTTACACCAAGTATCAAAGACATTCACTTACACCAAGTAACAAAGAAATACACTGACACTAAGTACCAAAGACATACACTTACACCAAGTAACAAAGACATACACTGACACCAATTAACAAAGCCATACACTTACACCAAATAACACAGACATACACTGACACCAAGTAACAAAAACATACACTTACACCAAGTAACAAAGACAAGCAGTGACACCAAGTGACAATGACATACACTGATACCCAGTAACACAAACACACACTTACACCAAGTAACAAAGACATACTCTGACACCAAGTAACAAAGACATACACTTACATCAAGTAACACAGACAGACACAGACAACAAGTGACAAAGACATACACTGATACCCAGTAACACAGACACACACTTACACCAAGTAACACAGACACACACTTACACCAAGTAACAAAGACAGGCACTAATACCCAGTAACACAGACACACACTTACACCAAGTATCAAAGACATACACTTGCACCAAGTAACAAAGAAATAAACTGACACTAAGTAACAAAGACATACACTTACACCAAGTAACAAAGACATACACTGACACCAAGTAACAAAGACATACACTTACACCAAGTAACACAGACATACACTGACACCAAGTAACAAAGACATACAGTGACACCAAGGAACAAAGACATACACTGATACCCAGTAACACAGATACACACTTACTCCAAGTAACAAAGAAAGACAATGACAGCAAGTAACAAAGACATACACTGATACCCAGTAACACAGACACACACTTACACCAAGTAACAAAGACATACAGTGACACCAAGGAACAAAGACATACACTGATACCCAGTAACACAGATACACACTTACACCAAGTAACAAAGAAAGACAATGACAGCAAGTAACAAAGACATACACTGATACCCAGTAACACAGACACACACTTACACCATTTAACAAAGACATCCACTGACACCAAGTAACAAAGACATACACTTACACCACGTAACACAGACAGACACAGACACCAACTGACAAAGACATACACTGATACCCAGTAACACAGACACACACTTACACCAAGTAACAAAGACATACACTGACACCAAGTAACAAAGACATACACTTACACCATGTAACAAAGACATACACTGACACCAAGTAACAAAGACATACACTGACACCAAGTAACACAGACATACACTGACATCAAGTAACAAAGACACACACTGACAACAAGTAACACAGACAAACACTGACACCAAGTAACAAAGACGGACACTGATGCCCAGTAACACAGACACACACTTACACCAAGTAACAAAGACATACTCTGACACCAAGTAACAAAGACATACACTTACATCAAGTAACACAGACAGACACAGACAACAAGTGACAAAGACATACACTGATACCCAGTAACACAGACACACACTTACACCAAGTAACACAGACACACACTTACACCAAGTAACAAAGACAGGCACTAATACCCAGTAACACAGACACACACTTACACCAAGTATCAAAGACATACACTGACACCAAGTAGCAAAGACATACACTTGCACCAAGTAACAAAGAAATAAACTGACACTAAGTAACAAAGACATACACTTACACCAAGTAACAAAGACATACACTGACACCAAGTAACAAAGACATACACTTACACCAAGTAACACAGACATACACTGACACCAAGTAACAAAGACATACAGTGACACCAAGTCACAAAGAAATACACTGACACGAAGTACCAAAGACATACACTTACACCAAGTAACAAAGACATACACTGACACCAATTAACAAAGCCATACACTTACACCAAGTAATACAGACATACACTGACACCAAGTAACAAAGACATACACTTACACCAAGTAACACAGACATACACTGACACCAAGTAACAAAGACACACACTGACAACAAGTAACACAGACAAACACTGACACCAAGTAACAAAGACGGACACTGATGCCCAGTAACACAGACACACACTTACACCAAGTAACAATGACAGACACTGATACCCAGTAACACAGACACACACTTACACCAAGTCACAAAGACATACACTGACACCCAGTAACAAAGACCTACACTGACACCCAGTAACAAAGACACACAATGACACCAAGTAACAAAGGCACACAGTGACACCAAGTAACAAAGACATACACTGATACCCAGTAACACAGACGCACACTTACACCAAGTAACAAAGACATACAATGACACCAAGTAACAAAGATATACACTTACACCAAGTGAAAAAGACATACACTGACACCAAGTAACAAAGACATACACTGATACCCAGTAACACAGACACACACTTACACCAAGTAACAAAGACAGACACTGATACCCAGTAGCACAGACATACACTTACACCAAGTAACAAAGAAATACACTGACACGAAGTACCAAAGACATACACTTACACCAAGTAACAAAGACATACACTGACACCAATTAACAAAGACATACACTTACACCAAGTAACACAGACATACACTGACACCACGTAACAAAGACATACACTTACACCAAGTAACAAAGACATACAGTGACACCAAGTAACAAAGACATACACTGATACCCAGTAACACAAACACACACTTACACCAAGTAACAAAGACATACTCTGACACCAAGTAACAAAGACATACAATTACATCAAGTAACACAGACAGACACAGACAACAAGTGACAAAGACATACACTGATACCCAGTAACACAGACACACACTTACACCAAGTAACACAGACACACACTTACACCAAGTAACAAAGACAGACACTAATACCCAGTAACACAGACATACACTTACACCAAGTATCAAAGACATACACTGACACCAAGTAGCAAAGACATACACTTGCACCAAGTAACAAAGAAATAAACTGACACTAAGTAACAAAGACATACACTTACACCAAGTAACAAAGACATACACTGACACCAAGTAACAAAGACATACACTTACACCAAGTAACACAGACATACACTGACACCAAGTAACAAAGACATACAGTGACACCAAGGAACAAAGACATACACTGACACCCAGTAACACAGACACACACTTACACCAAGTAACACAGACAAACACTGACACCAAGTAACAAAGACAGACACTGATACCCAGTAACACAGATACACACTTACACCAAGTAACAAAGAAAGACAATGACACCAAGTAACAAAGACATACACTGATACCCAGTAACACAGACACACACTTACACCATGTAACAAAGACATCCACTGACACCAAGTAACAAAGACATACACTTACACCAAGTAACACAGACAGACACAGACACCAACTGACAAAGACATTCACTGATACCCAGTAACACAGACACACACTTACACCAAGTAACAAAGACATGCACTGACACCAAGTAACAAAGACATACACTTACACCATGTAACAAAGACATACACTGACACCAAGTAACAAAGACATACACTGACACCAAGTAACACAGACATACACTGACATCAAGTAACAAAGACACACACTGACAAGTAACACAGACAAACACTGACACCAAGTAACAAAGACGGACACTGATGCCCAGTAACACAGACACACACTTACACCAAGTAACAATGACAGACACTGATACCCAGTAACACAGACACACACTTACACCAAGTCACAAAGACATACACTGACACCCAGTAACAAAGACATACACTGACACCCAGTAACAAAGACACACAATGACACCAAGTAACAAAGGCACACAGTGACACCAAGTAACAAAGACATACACTGATACCCAGTAACACAGACACACACTTACACCAAGTAACAAAGACATACACTGACACCAAGTAACAAAGACATTCACTGATACCCAGTAACACAGACACACACTTACTCCAAGTAACAAAGACATACACTGACACCAAGTAACAAAGACATGCACTGATACCCAGTAACACAGACACACACTTACACCAAATAACAAAGACATACACTGATACTCAGTTACACAGACACACACTTACACCAAGTAACAAAGACATACACTGACACCAAGTAACAAAGGCATACACTGACACCCAGTAACAAAGACATACACTGACACCCAGTAACACAGACACACACGGACACCAAGTAACAAAGACATACACTGACACCCAGTAACAAAAACATACACTGACACCAGGTAACAAAGATATACACTGACACCAAGTAATAAAGACATTGACCGATCCCCTGTAACACAGACATACACTTACACCAAGTAACAAAGACATACACTGACACCAAGTAACAAAGACATACACTGATACCCAGTAACACAGACACACACTTACACCAAGTAACAGAGACATACACTTACACCAAGTAACAAAGGCATACACTTACACCAAGTAACAAAGACATGCACTGACACCAAGTAACAAAGACGTACACTTGCACCAAGTAACAAAGACATACACTGATACCCAGTAACACAGACACACACTGACACCAATTAACAAAGACATCCACTGACACCAATTAACAGAGACATACACTGATACCCAGTAACAGAGACACACAGTTACACCAAGTAACAAAGACATACACTGACACCAAGTAACAAAGACATACACTTACACCAAGTAAAAAAGACATACACTGACACCAAGTAACAAAGACATGCACTGATACCCAGTTACACAGACACACACCTGCACCAAGTAACACAGACACACACTTACACCAAGAAACAAAGACATACACTGATACCCAGTAACACAGACACACACTTACACCAAGTAACAAAGTCATACAATGACACCAAGTAACAAATACATACACTTACACCAAGTTAAAAAGACATACACTGACACAAATTAACAAAGACTTACACTGATACACAGTAACACAGACACACACTTACACCAAGTAACAAAGACAGACACTGATACCCAGTAACACAGACATACACTTACACCAAGTATCAAAGACATACACTGACACCAAGGAGAAAAGACATAAACTTACAGCAAGTAACAAAGACATACACTGACACCAAGTAACACAGACGTACACTGACACCAAGGAACAAAGACATACACTTGCACCAAGTAACAAAGACATACACTGACACCAAGTAACAAAGACATACACTGATACCCAGTAACATAGACACACACTTACACCAAGTAACACAGACATACACTGACACCAAGTAACAAAGACATACACTGATACCCAGTAACACAGATACACACTTCCACCAAGTAACAAAGACCGACAATGACACCAAGTAACAAAGACATACACTGATATCCAGTAACACAGACACACACTTACACAAAGTAACAGTGACATACACTGACACCAAGTAACAAAGGCATACACTTACACCAAGTAACAAAAACATGCACTGACACCAAGTAACAAAGACGTAAACTTACACCAAGTAACAAAGACATACACTGACACCAAGTAACAAAGACATACACTTACACCAAGTAACACAGACATACACTGACACCAAGTAACAAAGACTTACACTTACACCGAATACACAGACATACACTGACAGCAAGTAACAAAGACATACACTGTTACCAAGTAACTCAGACACACACTGACACCAAGTAACAAAGACAGACACTGATACCCAGTAACAAAGACATACACTGACACCAAGTAACAAAGACATACACTGACACCAAGTAAAAAAGACATACACTGACACCAAGTAACAAAGACAGACACTGATACCCAGTAGCACAGACATACACTTACACCAAGTATCAAAGACATACACTGACACCAAGTAGCAAAGACATACACTTACACCAAGTAACAAAGAAATACACTGACACTAAGTAACAAAGACATTCAATTACACCAAGTAACAAAGACATACACTGACACCAACTAACAAAGACATGCACTTACACCAAGTAACACAGACATACACTGACACCAAGTAACAAAGGCATACACTTACACCAAGTAACAAAGACATACAGTGACACCAAGTAACAAAGACATACACTGATACCCAGGAACACAGACACACACTTACACCAAGTAACAAAGAAAGACAATCACACCAAGTAACAAAGACATACACTGATACCCAGTAACACAGACACACACTTACACCATGTAACAAAGACATACACTGACACCAAGTGACAAAGACATACACTTGCACCAAGTAACAAAGACATACACTGACACCAAGTAACAAAGACATACACTGATACCCAGTAACATAGACACACACTTACACCAAGTAACACAGACATACACTGACACCAAGTAACAAAGACATACACTGATACCCAGTAACACAGATACACACTTCCACCAAGTAACAAAGACCGACAATGACACCAAGTAACAAAGACATACACTGATATCCAGTAACACAGACACACACTTACACAAAGTAACAGTGACATACACTGACACCAAGTAACAAAGGCATACACTTACACCAAGTAACAAAAACATGCACTGACACCAAGTAACAAAGACGTAAACTTACACCAAGTAACAAAGACATACACTGACACCAAGTAACAAAGACATACACTTACACCAAGTAACACAGACATACACTGACACCAAGTAACAAAGACTTACACTTACACCGAATACACAGACATACACTGACAGCAAGTAACAAAGACATACACTGGTACCAAGTAACTCAGACTCACACTGACACCAAGTAACAAAGACAGACACTGATACCCAGTAACAAAGACATACACTGACACCAAGTAACAAAGACATACACTTACACCAAGTAAAAAAGACATACACTGACACCAAGTAACAAAGACAGACACTGATACCCAGTAGCACAGACATACACTTACACCAAGTATCAAAGACATACACTGACACCAAGTAGCAAAGACATACACTTACACCAAGTAACAAAGAAATACACTGACACTAAGTAACAAAGACATTCAATTACACCAAGTAACAAAGACATACACTGACACCAACTAACAAAGACATACACTTACACCAAGTAACAAAGACATACAGTGACACCAAGTAACAAAGACATACACTGATACCCAGGAACACAGACACACACTTACACCAAGTAACAAAGAAAGACAATCACACCAAGTAACAAAGACATACACTGATACCCAGTAACACAGACACACACTTACACCATGTAACAAAGACATACACTGACACCAAGTGACAAATACATACACTTACACCAAGTAACACAGACAGACACAGACACCAAGTGACAAAGACATACACTGATACCCAGTAACACAGACACACACTTACACCAAGTAACACAGACACACACAGACACCAAGTAACAAAGACATACACTGATACCCAGTAACACAGACACACACTTACAGCAAGTAACAAAGACATACAATGACACCAAGTAACAAAGACAGACACTGACACCAAGTAAAAAAGACATACACTGACACCAAGTAACAAAGACATACACTGATACCCAGTAACACAGACACACACTTACACCAAGTAACAAAGACAGACACTAATACCCAGTAACACAGACATACACTTACACCAAGTAACACAGACATACACTGACACCAAGTAACAAAGACATACACTGTTGCCCAGTAACACAGATACACACTTACACCAAGTAACAAAGAAAGACAATGACACCAAGTAACAAAGACATACACTGATACCCAGTAACACAGACACACACTTACACCATGTAACAAAGACATACACTGACACCAAGTAACAAAGACATACACTTACACCAAGTAACACAGACAGACACAGGCACCAAGTGACAAATACATACACTGATACCCAGTAACACAGACACACACTTACACCATGTAACAAAGACATACACTGACACCAAGTAACAAAGACATACACTTACACCAAGTAACACAGACATACACTGACACCAAGTAACAAAGACACACACTTACACCAAGTAACACAGACAAACACTGACACCAAGTAACAAAGACGGACACTGATGCCCAGTAACACAGACACACACTTACACCAAGTAACAATGACAGACACTGATACCCAGTAACACAGACACACACTTACACCAAGTCACAAACACATACACTGACACCCAGTAACAAAGACATACACTGACACCCAGTAACAAAGACACACAATGACACCAAGTAACAAAGGCACACAGTGACACCAAGTAACAAAGACATACACTGATACCAAGTAACAAAGACATTCACTGATACCCAGTAACACAGACACACACTTACACCATGTAACAAAGACATACACTGACACCAAGTGACAAATACATACACTTACACCAAGTAACACAGACAGACACAGACACCAAGTAACAAAGACATACACTGATACTCAGTTACACAGACACACACTTACACCCAGTAACAAAGACACACAATGACACCAAGTAACAAAGGCACACAGTGACACCAAGTAACAAAGACATACACTGATACCAAGTAACAAAGACATTCACTGATACCCAGTAACACAGACACACACTTACTCCAAGTAACAAAGACATACACTGACACCAAGTAACAAAGACATGCACTGATACCCAGTAACACAGACACACACTTACACCAAGTAACAAAGACATACACTTGCACCAAGTAACAAAGACATACACTGACACCAAGTAACAAAGACATACACTGATACCCAGTAACATAGACACACACTTACACCAAGTAACACAGACATACACTGACACCAAGTAACAAAGACATACACTGATACCCAGTAACACAGATACACACTTCCACCAAGTAACAAAGACCGACAATGACACCAAGTAACAAAGACATACACTGATATCCAGTAACACAGACACACACTTACACAAAGTAACAGTGACATACACTGACACCAAGTAACAAAGGCATACACTTACACCAAGTAACAAAAACATGCACTGACACCAAGTAACAAAGACGTAAACTTACACCAAGTAACAAAGACATACACTGACACCAAGTAACAAAGACATACACTTACACCAAGTAACACAGACATACACTGACACCAAGTAACAAAGACTTACACTTACACCGAATACACAGACATACACTGACAGCAAGTAACAAAGACATACACTGTTACCAAGTAACTCAGACACACACTGACACCAAGTAACAAAGACAGACACTGATACCCAGTAACAAAGACATACACTGACACCAAGTAACAAAGACATACACTGACACCAAGTAAAAAAGACATACACTGACACCAAGTAACAAAGACAGACACTGATACCCAGTAGCACAGACATACACTTACACCAAGTATCAAAGACATACACTGACACCAAGTAGCAAAGACATACACTTACACCAAGTAACAAAGAAATACACTGACACTAAGTAACAAAGACATTCAATTACACCAAGTAACAAAGACATACACTGACACCAACTAACAAAGACATGCACTTACACCAAGTAACACAGACATACACTGACACCAAGTAACAAAGGCATACACTTACACCAAGTAACAAAGACATACAGTGACACCAAGTAACAAAGACATACACTGATACCCAGGAACACAGACACACACTTACACCAAGTAACAAAGAAAGACAATCACACCAAGTAACAAAGACATACACTGATACCCAGTAACACAGACACACACTTACACCATGTAACAAAGACATACACTGACACCAAGTGACAAAGACATACACTTGCACCAAGTAACAAAGACATACACTGACACCAAGTAACAAAGACATACACTGATACCCAGTAACATAGACACACACTTACACCAAGTAACACAGACATACACTGACACCAAGTAACAAAGACATACACTGATACCCAGTAACACAGATACACACTTCCACCAAGTAACAAAGACCGACAATGACACCAAGTAACAAAGACATACACTGATATCCAGTAACACAGACACACACTTACACAAAGTAACAGTGACATACACTGACACCAAGTAACAAAGGCATACACTTACACCAAGTAACAAAAACATGCACTGACACCAAGTAACAAAGACGTAAACTTACACCAAGTAACAAAGACATACACTGACACCAAGTAACAAAGACATACACTTACACCAAGTAACACAGACATACACTGACACCAAGTAACAAAGACTTACACTTACACCGAATACACAGACATACACTGACAGCAAGTAACAAAGACATACACTGGTACCAAGTAACTCAGACTCACACTGACACCAAGTAACAAAGACAGACACTGATACCCAGTAACAAAGACATACACTGACACCAAGTAACAAAGACATACACTTACACCAAGTAAAAAAGACGTACACTGACACCAAGTAACAAAGACAGACACTGATACCCAGTAGCACAGACATACACTTACACCAAGTATCAAAGACATACACTGACACCAAGTAGCAAAGACATACACTTACACCAAGTAACAAAGAAATACACTGACACTAAGTAACAAAGACATTCAATTACACCAAGTAACAAAGACATACACTGACACCAACTAACAAAGACATACACTTACACCAAGTAACACAGACATACACTGACACCAAGTAACAAAGGCATACACTTACACCAAGTAACAAAGACATACAGTGACACCAAGTAACAAAGACATACACTGATACCCAGGAACACAGACACACACTTACACCAAGTAACAAAGAAAGACAATCACACCAAGTAACAAAGACATACACTGATACCCAGTAACACAGACACACACTTACACCATGTAACAAAGACATACACTGACACCAAGTGACAAATACATACACTTACACCAAGTAACACAGACAGACACAGACACCAAGTGACAAAGACATACACTGATACCCAGTAACACAGACACACACTTACACCAAGTAACACAGACACACACAGACACCAAGTAACAAAGACATACACTGATACCCAGTAACACAGACACACACTTACAGCAAGTAACAAAGACATACAATGACACCAAGTAACAAAGACAGACACTGACACCAAGTAAAAAAGACATACACTGACACCAAGTAACAAAGACATACACTGATACCCAGTAACACAGACACACACTTACACCAAGTAACAAAGACAGACACTAATACCCAGTAACACAGACATACACTTACACCAAGTAACACAGACATACACTGACACCAAGTAACAAAGACATACACTGTTGCCCAGTAACACAGATACACACTTACACCAAGTAACAAAGAAAGACAATGACACCAAGTAACAAAGACATACACTGATACCCAGTAACACAGACACACACTTACACCATGTAACAAAGACATACACTGACACCAAGTAACAAAGACATACACTTACACCAAGTAACACAGACAGACACAGGCACCAAGTGACAAATACATACACTGATACCCAGTAACACAGACACACACTTACACCATGTAACAAAGACATACACTGACACCAAGTAACAAAGACATACACTTACACCAAGTAACACAGACATACACTGACACCAAGTAACAAAGACACACACTTACACCAAGTAACACAGACAAACACTGACACCAAGTAACAAAGACGGACACTGATGCCCAGTAACACAGACACACACTTACACCAAGTAACAATGACAGACACTGATACCCAGTAACACAGACACACACTTACACCAAGTCACAAACACATACACTGACACCCAGTAACAAAGACATACACTGACACCCAGTAACAAAGACACACAATGACACCAAGTAACAAAGGCACACAGTGACACCAAGTAACAAAGACATACACTGATACCAAGTAACAAAGACATTCACTGATACCCAGTAACACAGACACACACTTACACCATGTAACAAAGACATACACTGACACCAAGTGACAAATACATACACTTACACCAAGTAACACAGACAGACACAGACACCAAGTAACAAAGACATACACTGATACTCAGTTACACAGACACACACTTACACCCAGTAACAAAGACACACAATGACACCAAGTAACAAAGGCACACAGTGACACCAAGTAACAAAGACATACACTGATACCAAGTAACAAAGACATTCACTGATACCCAGTAACACAGACACACACTTACTCCAAGTAACAAAGACATACACTGACACCAAGTAACAAAGACATGCACTGATACCCAGTAACACAGACACACACTTACACCAAGTAACAAAGACATACACTGATACTCAGTTACACAGACACACACTTACACCAAGTAACAAAGACATACACTGACACCAAGTAACAAAGGCATACACTGACACCCAGTAACAAAGACAAACACTGACACCCAGTAACACAGACACACACGGACACCAAGTAACAATGACATACACTGACACCCAGTAACAAAAACATACACTGACACCAGGTAACAAGGACAGACACTGACACCAAGTAACAAAGACATTGACTGATCCCCTGTAACACAGACAAACACTTACACCAAGTAACAACGACATACACTGACAACAAGTAACAAAGACAAACACTGATACCCAGTAACACAGACACACACTTACACCAAGTATCAAAGACAGACAATGAGACCAACTAACAAAGACATACACTAATACCCAGTAACACAGACACACACTTACACCAAGTAACAGAGACATACACTTACACCAAGTAACAAAGGCATACACTTACACCAAGTAACAAAGACATGCACTGACACCAAGTAACAAAGACGTACACTTGCACCAAGTAACAAAGACATACACTGATACCCAGGAACACAGACACACACTGACACCAAGTAACAAAGACATACACTGACACCAATTAACAGAGACATACACTGATACCCAGTAACACAGACACACAGTTACACCAAGTAACAAAGACATACACTGACACCAGGTAACAAAGTCATACACTTACACCAAGTAAAAAAGACATACACTGACACCAAGTAACAATGACATGCACTGATACCCAGTTACACAGACACACACTTACACCATGTAACACAGACACACACAGACACCAAGAAACAAAGTCATACACTGATACCCAGTAACACAGACACACACTGACAGCAAGTAACAAAGTCATACAATGACACCAAGTCACAAAGACATACACTTACACCAAGTAAAAAAGACATACACTGACACCAATTAACAAAGACTTACACTGATACCCAGTAACACAGACACACACTTACACCAAGTAACAAAGACAGACACTGATACCCAGTAACACAGACATACACTTACACCAAGTATCAATGTCATACACTGACACCAAGGAGCAAAGACATAAACTTACAGCAAGTAACAGAGACATACACTGACACCAAGTAACACAGACGTACACTGACACCAAGTAACAAAGACATACACTTACACCAAGTAACAAAGACATACACTGACACCAAGTAACAAAGACATACACTGATACCCAGTAACACAGACACACACTTACACCAAGTAACACAGACATACACTGACACCAAGTAACAAAGACATACACTGATACCCAGTAAGACAGATACACACTTCCACCAAGTAACAAAGAAAGACAATGACACCAAGTAACAAAGACATACACTGATATCCAGTAACACAGACACACACTTACACAAAGTAACAGAGACATACACTGACACCAAGTAACAAAGGCATACACTTACACCAAGTAACAAAAACATGCACTGACACCAAGTAACGAAGACGTAAACTTACACCAAGTAACAAAGACATACACTGACACCAAGTAACAAAGACATACACTTACACCAAGTAACACAGACATACACTGACACCAAGTAACAAAGACACACACTTACACCGAATACACAGACATACACTGACATCAAGTAACAAAGACATACACTGGTACCAAGTAACTCAGACACACACTTGCACCAAGTAACAAAGACAGACACTGATACCCAGTAACAAAGACATACACTGACACCAAGTAACAAAGACATACACTTACACCAAGTAAAAAAGACATACACTGACACCAAGTAATAAAGACAGACACTGATACCCAGTAGCAGAGACATACACTTACACCAAGTATCAAAGACATACACTGACACCAAGTAGCAAAGACATACAATTACACCAAGTAACAAAGAAATACACTGACACTAAGTAACAAAGACATTCAATTACACCAAGTAACAAAGACATACACTGACACCAACTAACAAAGACATACACTTGCACCAAGTAACACAGACATACACTGACACTAAGTAACAAAGGCATACACTTACACCAAGTAACAAAGACATACAGTGACACCAAGTAACAAAGACATACACTGATACCCAGTAAAACAGACACACACTTACACCAAGTAACAAAGACAGACACTGATACCCAGTAACACAGACACACACTTACACCAAGTAACACAGACATACACTGACACCAAGTAACAAAGACCTACACTGATACCCTGTAACACAGATACACACTTCCACCAAGTAACAAAGACAGACAATGACACCAAGTAACAAAGACATACACTGATATCCAGTAACACAGACACACACTGACACAAAGTAACAGAGACATACACTGACACCAAGTAACAAAGGCATACACTTACACCAAGTAACAAAAACATGCACTGACACCAAGTAACAAAGACGTACACTTACACCAAGTAACAAAGACATACACTGACACCAAGTAACAAAGACATACACTTACACCAAGTAACACAGACATACACTGACACCAAGTAACAAAGACACACACTTACACCGAATACACAGACATACACTGACAGCAAGTAACAAAGACATACACTGGTACCAAGTAACTCAGACACACACTTACACCAAGTAACAAAGACAGACACTGATACCCAGTAACAAAGACATACACTGACACCAAGTAACAAAGACATACACTTACACCAAGTAAAAGAGACATACACTGACACCAAGTAACAAAGACAGACACTGATACCCAGTAGCACAGACATACACTTACACCAAGTATCAAAGACATACACTGACACCAAGTAGCAAAGACATACACTTACACCAAGTAACAAAGAAATACACTGACACTAAGTAACAAAGACATTCAATTACACCAAGTAACAAAGACATACACTGACACCAACTAACAAAGACATACACTTACACCAAGTAACACAGACATACACTGACACCAAGTAACAAAGGCATGCACTTACACCAAGTAACAAAGACATACACTGACACCAATTAACAGAGACATACACTGATACCCAGTAACACAGACACACAGTTACACCAAGTAACAAAGACATACACTGACACCAGGTAACAAAGTCATACACTTACACCAAGTAAAAAAGACATACACTGACACCAAGTAACAATGACATGCACTGATACCCAGTTACACAGACACACACTTACGCCATGTAACACAGACACACACAGACACCAAGAAACAAAGTCATACACTGATACCCAGTAACACAGACACACACTGACAGCAAGTAACAAAGTCATACAATGACACCAAGTCACAAAGACATACACTTACACCAAGTAAAAAAGACATACACTGACACCAATTAACAAAGACTTACACTGATACCCAGTAACACAGACACACACTTACACCAAGTAACAAAGACAGACACTGATACCCAGTAACACAGACATACACTTACACCAAGTATCAATGTCATACACTGACACCAAGGAGCAAAGACATAAACTTACAGCAAGTAACAGAGACATACACTGACACCAAGTAACACAGACGTACACTGACACCAAGTAACAAAGACATACACTTACACCAAGTAACAAAGACATACACTGACACCAAGCAACAAAGACATACACTGATACCCAGTAACACAGACACACACTTACACCAAGTAACACAGACATACACTGACACCAAGTAACAAAGACATACACTGATACCCAGTAAGACAGATACACACTTCCACCAAGTAACAAAGAAAGACAATGACAACAAGTAACAAAGACATACACTGATATCCAGTAACACAGACACACACTTACACAAAGTAACAGAGACATACACTGACACCAAGTAACAAAGGCATACACTTACACCAAGTAACAAAAACATGCACTGACACCAAGTAACGAAGACGTAAACTTACACCAAGTAACAAAGACATACACTGACACCAAGTAACAAAGACATACACTTACACCAAGTAACACAGACATACACTGACACCAAGTAACAAAGACACACACTTACACCGAATACACAGACATACACTGACATCAAGTAACAAAGACATACACTGGTACCAAGTAACTCAGACACACACTTGCACCAAGTAACAAAGACAGACACTGATACCCAGTAACAAAGACATACACTGACACCAAGTAACAAAGACATACACTTACACCAAGTAAAAAAGACATACACTGACACCAAGTAATAAAGACAGACACTGATACCCAGTAGCAGAGACATACACTTACACCAAGTATCAAAGACATACACTGACACCAAGTAGCAAAGACATACACTTACACCAAGTAACAAAGAAATACACTGACACTAAGTAACAAAGACATTCAATTACACCAAGTAACAAAGACATACAGTGACACCAAGTAACAAAGACATACACTGATACCCAGTAACACAGACACACACTTACACCAAGTAACAAAGACAGACACTGATACCCAGTAACACAGACACACACTTACACCAAGTAACACAGACATACACTGACACCAAGTAACAAAGACCTACACTGATACCCTGTAACACAGATACACACTTCCACCAAGTAACAAAGACAGACAATGACACCAAGTAACAAAGACATACACTGATATCCAGTAACACAGACACACACTGACACAAAGTAACAGAGACATACACTGACACCAAGTAACAAAGGCATACACTTACACCAAGTAACAAAAACATGCACTGACACCAAGTAACAAAGACGTACACTTACACCAAGTAACAAAGACATACACTGACACCAAGTAACAAAGACATACACTTACACCAAGTAACACAGACATACACTGACACCAAGTAACAAAGACACACACTTACACCGAATACACAGACATACACTGACAGCAAGTAACAAAGACATACACTGGTACCAAGTAACTCAGACACACACTTACACCAAGTAACAAAGACAGACACTGATACCCAGTAACAAAGACATACACTGACACCAAGTAACAAAGACATACACTTACACCAAGTAAAAGAGACATACACTGACACCAAGTAACAAAGACAGACACTGATACCCAGTAGCACAGACATACACTTACACCAAGTATCAAAGACATACACTGACACCAAGTAGCAAAGACATACACTTACACCAAGTAACAAAGAAATACACTGACACTAAGTAACAAAGACATTCAATTACACCAAGTAACAAAGACATACACTGACACCAACTAACAAAGACATACACTTACACCAAGTAACACAGACATACACTGACACCAAGTAACAAAGGCATACACTTACACCAAGTAACAAAGACATACAGTGACACCAAGTAACAAAGACATACACTGATGCCCAGTAACACAGATACACACTTACACCAAGTAACAAAGAAAGACAATGACACCAAGTAACAAAGACATACACTGATACCCAGTAACACAGACACACACTTACACCATGTAACAAAGACATACACTGACACCAAGTAACAAAGACATACACTTACACCAAGTAACACAGACATACACAGACACCAAGTGACAAATACATACACTGATACCCAGTAACACAGACACACACTTACCCCATGTAACAAAGACATACACTGACACCAAGTAACAAAGACATACACTTACACCAAGTAACACAGACATACACTGACACCAAGTAACAAAGACACACACTTACACCAAGTAACACAGACAAACACTGACACCAAGTAACAAAGACGGACACTGATGCCCAGTAACACAGCCACACACTTACACCAAGTAACAATGACAGACACTGATACCCAGTAACACAGACACACACTTACACCAAGTCACAAAGACATACACTGACACCCAGTAACAAAGACATACACTGACACCCAGTAACAAAGACACACAATGACACCAAGTAACAAAGGCACACAGTGACACCAAGTGACACAGACAAACACTGACACCAAGTAACAAAGACGGACACTGATGCCCAGTAACACAGACACACACTTACAACAAGTAACAATGACAGACACTGATACCCAGTAACACAGACACACACTTACACCAAGTCACAAAGACATACACTGACACCCAGTAACAAAGACATACACTGACACCCAGTAACAAAGACATACACTGATACCAAGTAACAAAGACATTCACTGATACCCAGTAACACAGACACACACTTACACCATGTAACAAAGACATACACTGACACCAAGTGACAAATACATACACTTACACCAAGTAACACAGACAGACACAGACACCAAGTGACAAAGACATACACTGATACACAGTAACACAGACGCACACTTACACCAAGTAACACAGACACACACAGACACCAAGTAACAGAGACATACACTGATACCCAGTAACACAGACACACACTTACAACAAGTAACAAAGACAGACACTGATACCCAGTAACACAGACATACACTTACACCAAGTATCAATGTCATACACTGACACCAAGGAGCAAAGACATAAACTTACAGCAAGTAACAGAGACATACACTGACACCAAGTAACACAGACGTACACTGACACCAAGTAACAAAGACATACACTTACACCAAGTAACAAAGACATACACTGACACCAAGTAACAAAGACATACACTGATACCCAGTAACACAGACACACACTTACACCAAGTAACACAGACATACACTGACACCAAGTAACAAAGACATACACTGATACCCAGTAAGACAGATACACACTTCCACCAAGTAACAAAGAAAGACAATGACACCAAGTAACAAAGACATACACTGATATCCAGTAACACAGACACACACTTACACAAAGTAACAGAGACATACACTGACACCAAGTAACAAAGGCATACACTTACACCAAGTAACAAAAACATGCACTGACACCAAGTAACGAAGACGTAAACTTACACCAAGTAACAAAGACATACACTGACACCAAGTAACAAAGACATACACTTACACCAAGTAACACAGACATACACTGACACCAAGTAACAAAGACACACACTTACACCGAATACACAGACATACACTGACATCAAGTAACAAAGACATACACTGGTACCAAGTAACTCAGACACACACTTGCACCAAGTAACAAAGACAGACACTGATACCCAGTAACAAAGACATACACTGACACCAAGTAACAAAGACATACACTTACACCAAGTAAAAAAGACATACACTGACACCAAGTAATAAAGACAGACACTGATACCCAGTAGCAGAGACATACACTTACACCAAGTATCAAAGACATACACTGACACCATGTAGCAAAGACATACACTTACACCAAGTAACAAAGAAATACACTGACACTAAGTAACAAAGACATTCAATTACACCAAGTAACAAAGACATACACTGACACCAACTAACAAAGACATACACTTGCACCAAGTAACACAGACATACACTGACACTAAGTAACAAAGGCATACACTTACACCAAGTAACAAAGACATACAGTGACACCAAGTAACAAAGACATACACTGATACCCAGTAACACAGACACACACTTACACCAAGTAACAAAGACAGACACTGATACCCAGTAACACAGACACACACTTACACCAAGTAACACAGACATACACTGACACCAAGTAACAAAGACCTACACTGATACCCTGTAACACAGATACACACTTCCACCAAGTAACAAAGACAGACAATGACACCAAGTAACAAAGACATACACTGATATCCAGTAACACAGACACACACTGACACAAAGTAACAGAGACATACACTGACACCAAGTAACAAAGGCATACACTTACACCAAGTAACAAAAACATGCACTGACACCAAGTAACAAAGACGTACACTTACACCAAGTAACAAAGACATACACTGACACCAAGTAACAAAGACATACACTTACACCAAGTAACACAGACATACACTGACACCAAGTAACAAAGACACACACTTACACCGAATACACAGACATACACTGACAGCAAGTAACAAAGACATACACTGGTACCAAGTAACTCAGACACACACTTACACCAAGTAACAAAGACAGACACTGATACCCAGTAACAAAGACATACACTGACACCAAGAAACAAAGACATACACTTACACCAAGTAAAAGAGACATACACTGACACCAAGTAACAAAGACAGACACTGATACCCAGTAGCACAGACATACACTTACACCAAGTATCAAAGACATACACTGACACCAAGTAGCAAAGAAATACACTTACACCAAGTAACAAAGACATACACTGACACCAACTAACAAAGACATACACTTACACCAAGTAACACAGACATACACTGACACCAAGTAACAAAGGCATACACTTACACCAAGTAACAAAGACATACACTGACACCAATTAACAGAGACATACACTGATACCCAGTAACACAGACACACAGTTACACCAAGTAACAAAGACATACACTGACACCAGGTAACAAAGTCATACACTTACACCAAGTAAAAAAGACATACACTGACACCAAGTAACAATGACATGCACTGATACCCAGTTACACAGACACACACTTACGCCATGTAACACAGACACACACAGACACCAAGAAACAAAGTCATACACTGATACCCAGTAACACAGACACACACTGACAGCAAGTAACAAAGTCATACAATGACACCAAGTCACAAAGACATACACTTACACCAAGTAAAAAAGACATACACTGACACCAATTAACAAAGACTTACACTGATACCCAGTAACACAGACACACACTTACACCAAGTAACAAAGACAGACACTGATACCCAGTAACACAGACATACACTTACACCAAGTATCAATGTCATACACTGACACCAAGGAGCAAAGACATAAACTTACAGCAAGTAACAGAGACATACACTGACACCAAGTAACACAGACGTACACTGACACCAAGTAACAAAGACATACACTTACACCAAGTAACAAAGACATACACTGACACCAAGTAACAAAGACATACACTGATACCCAGTAACACAGACACACACTTACACCAAGTAACACAGACATACGCTGACACCAAGTAACAAAGACATACACTGATACCCAGTAAGACAGATACACACTTCCACCAAGTAACAAAGAAAGACAATGACAACAAGTAACAAAGACATACACTGATATCCAGTAACACAGACACACACTTACACAAAGTAACAGAGACATACACTGACACCAAGTAACAAAGGCATACACTTACACCAAGTAACAAAAACATGCACTGACACCAAGTAACGAAGACGTAAACTTACACCAAGTAACAAAGACATACACTGACACCAAGTAACAAAGACATACACTTACACCAAGTAACACAGACATACACTGACACCAAGTAACAAAGACACACACTTACACCGAATACACAGACATACACCGACATCAAGTAACAAAGACATACACTGGTACCAAGTAACTCAGACACACACTTGCACCAAGTAACAAAGACAGACACTGATACCCAGTAACAAAGACATACACTGACACCAAGTAACAAAGACATACACTTACACCAAGTAAAAAAGACATACACTGACACCAAGTAATAAAGACAGACACTGATACCCAGTAGCAGAGACATACACTTACACCAAGTATCAAAGACATACACTGACACCAAGTAGCAAAGACATACACTTACACCAAGTAACAAAGAAATACACTGACACTAAGTAACAAAGACATTCAATTACACCAAGTAACAAAGACATACACTGACACCAACTAACAAAGACATACTCTTGCACCAAGTAACACAGACATACACTGACACTAAGTAACAAAGGCATACACTTACACCAAGTAACAAAGACATACAGTGACACCAAGTAACAAAGACATACACTGATACCCAGTAACACAGACACACACTTACACCAAGTAACAAAGACAGACACTGATACCCAGTAACACAGACATACACTGACACCAAGTAACAAAGACCTACACTGATACCCTGTAACACAGATACACACTTCCACCAAGTAACAAAGACAGACAATGACACCAAGTAACAAAGACATACACTGATATCCAGTAACACAGACACACACTGACACAAAGTAACAGAGACATACACTGACACCAAGTAACAAAGGCATACACTTACACCAAGTAACAAAAACAGGCACTGACACCAAGTAACAAAGACGTACACTTACACCAAGTAACAAAGACATACACTGACACCAAGTAACAAAGACATACACTTACACCAAGTAACACAGACATACACTGACACCAAGTAACAAAGACACACACTTACACCGAATACACAGACATACACTGACAGCAAGTAACAAAGACATACACTGGTACCAAGTAACTCAGACACACACTTACACCAAGTAACAAAGACAGACACTGATACCCAGTAACAAAGACATACACTGACACCAAGTAACAAAGACATACACTTACACCAAGTAAAAGAGACATACACTGACACCAAGTAACAAAGACAGACACTGATACCCAGTAGCACAGACATACACTTACACCAAGTATCAAAGACATACACTGACACCAAGTAGCAAAGACATACACTGACACCAAGTAGCAAAGAAATACACTGACACTAAGTAACAAAGACATTCAATTACACCAAGTAACAAAGACATACACTGACACCAACTAACAAAGACATACACTTACACCAAGTAACACAGACATACACTGACACCAAGTAACAAAGGCATACACTTACACCAAGTAACAAAGACATACAGTGACACCAAGTAACAAAGACATACACTGATGCCCAGTAACACAGATACACACTTACACCAAGTAACAAAGAAAGACAATGACACCAAGTAACAAAGACATACACTGATACCCAGTAACACAGACACACACTTACACCATGTAACAAAGACATACACTGACACCAAGTAACAAAGACATACACTTACACCAAGTAACACAGACATACACAGACACCAAGTGACAAATACATACACTGATACCCAGTAACACAGACACACACTTACCCCATGTAACAAAGACATACACTGACACCAAGTAACAAAGACATACACTTACACCAAGTAACACAGACATACACTGACACCAAGTAACAAAGACACACACTTACACCAAGTAACACAGACAAACACTGACACCAAGTAACAAAGACGGACACTGATGCCCAGTAACACAGACACACACTTACACCAAGTAACAATGACAGACACTGATACCCAGTAACACAGACACACACTTACACCAAGTCACAAAGACATACACTGACACCCAGTAACAAAGACATACACTGACACCCAGTAACAAAGACACACAATGACACCAAGTAACAAAGGCACACAGTGACACCAAGTGACACAGACAAACACTGACACCAAGTAACAAAGACGGACACTGATGCCCAGTAACACAGACACACACTTACAACAAGTAACAATGAAAGACACTGATACCCAGTAACACAGACACACACTTACACCAAGTCACAAAGACATACACTGACACCCAGTAACAAAGACATACACTGACACCCAGTAACAAAGACATACACTGATACCAAGTAACAAAGACATTCACTGATACCCAGTAACACAGACACACACTTACACCATGTAACAAAGACATACACTGACACCAAGTGACAAATACATACACTTACACCAAGTAACACAGACAGACACAGACACCAAGTGACAAAGACATACACTGATACACAGTAACACAGACGCACACTTACACCAAGTAACACAGACACACACAGACACCAAGTAACAGAGACATACACTGATACCCAGTAACACAGACACACAATTACACCAAGTAACAAAGACATACAATGACACCAAGTAACAAAGACATACACTGACACCAAGTAAAAAAGACATACACTGACACCAAGTAACAAAGACATACACTGATACCCAGTAACACAGACACACACTTACACCAAGTAACAAAGACAGACACTAATACCCAGTAACACAGACATACACTTACACCAAGTAACACAGACATACACTGACACCAAGTAACAAAGACATACACTGATGCCCAGTAACACAGATACACACTTACACCAAGTAACAAAGAAAGACAATGACACCAAGTAACAAAGACATACACTGATACCCAGTAACACAGACACACACTTACACCATGTAACAAAGACATACACTGACACCAAGTAACAAAGACATACACTTAAACCAAGTAACACAGACATACACTGACACCAAGTAACAAAGACATGCACTGATACCCAGTTACACAGACACACACTTGCACCAAGTAACACAGACACACACAGACACCAAGAAACAAAGACATACACTGATACCCAGTAACACAGACACACACCTACACCAAGTAACAAAGTCATACAATGACACCAAGTAACAAAGACATACACTTACACCAAGTTAAAAAGACATGCACTGACACAAATTAACAAAGGCTTACACTGATACCCAGTAACACAGACACACACTTACACCAAGTAACAAAGACAGACACTGATACCCAGTAACACAGACATACACTTACACCAAGTATCAAAGACATACACTGACACCAAGGAGAAAAGACATAAACTTACAGCAAGTAACAAAGACATACACTGACACCAAGTAACACAGACGTACACTGACACCAAGGAACAAAGACATACACTTGCACCAAGTAACAAAGACATACACTGACACCAAGTAACAAAGACATACACTGATACCCAGTAACATAGACACACACTTACACCAAGTAACACAGACATACACTGACACCAAGTAACAAAGACATACACTGATACCCAGTAACACAGATACACACTTCCACCAAGTAACAAAGACCGACAATGACACCAAGTAACAAAGACATACACTGATATCCAGTAACACAGACATACACTTACACCAAGTATCAAAGACATACACTGACACCAAGGAGAAAAGACATAAACTTACAGCAAGTAACAAAGACATACACTGACACCAAGTAACACAGACGTACACTGACACCAAGGAACAAAGACATACACTTGCACCAAGTAACAAAGACATACACTGACACCAAGTAACAAAGACATACACTGATACCCAGTAACATAGACACACACTTACACCAAGTAACACAGACATACACTGACACCAAGTAACAAAGACATACACTGATACCCAGTAACACAGATACACACTTCCACCAAGTAACAAAGACCGACAATGACACCAAGTAACAAAGACATACACTGATATCCAGTAACACAGACACACACTTACACAAAGTAACAGTGACATACACTGACACCAAGTAACAAAGGCATACACTTACACCAAGTAACAAAAACATGCACTGACACCAAGTAACAAAGACATACACTTACACCAAGTAACACAGACATACACTGACACCAAGTAACAAAGACTTACACTTACACCGAATACACAGACATACACTGACAGCAAGTAACAAAGACATACACTTACACCAAGTAACACAGACATACACTGACACCAAGTAACAAAGACTTACACTTACACCGAATACACAGACATACACTGACAGCAAGTAACAAAGACATACACTGGTACCAAGTAACTCAGACACACACTGACACCAAGTAACAAAGACAGACACTGATACCCAGTAACAAAGACATACACTGACACCAAGTAACAAAGACATACACTTACACCAAGTAAAAAAGACATACACTGACACCAAGTAACAAAGACAGACACTGATACCCAGTAGCACAGACATACACTTACACCAAGTATCAAAGACATACACTGACACCAAGTAGCAAAGACATACACTTACACCAAGTCACAAAGAAATACACTGACACTAAGTAACAAAGACATTCAATTACACCAAGTAACAAAGACATACACTGACACCAACTAACAAAGACATACACTTACACCAAGTAACACAGACATACACTGACACCAAGTAACAAAGGCATACACTTACACCAAGTAACAAAGACATACAGTGACACCAAGTAACAAAGACATACACTGATACCCAGGAACACAGACACACACTTACACCAAGTAACAAAGAAAGACAATCACACCAAGTAACAAAGACATACACTGATACCCAGTAACACAGACACACACTTACACCATGTAACAAAGACATACACTGACACCAAGTGACAAATACATACACTTACACCAAGTAACACAGACAGACACAGACACCAAGTGACAAAGACATACACTGATGCCCAGTAACACAGACACACACTTACACCAAGTAACACAGACACACACAGACACCAAGTAACAAAGATATACACTGATACCCAGTAACACAGACACACACTTACACCAAGTAACAAAGACATACAATGACACCAAGTAACAAAGACATACACTGACACCAAGTAAAAAAGACATACACTGACACCAAGTAACAAAGACATACACTGATACCCAGTAACACAGACACACACTTACACCAAGTAACAAAGACAGACACTAATACCCAGTAACACAGACATACACTTACACCAAGTAACACAGACATACACTGACACCAAGTAACAAAGACATACACTGTTGCCCAGTAACACAGATACACACTTACACCAAGGAACAAAGAAAGACAATGACACCAAGTAACAAAGACATACACTGATACCCAGTAACACAGACACACACTTACACCATGTAACAAAGACAGACACTGACACAAAGTAACAAAGACATACACTTACACCAAGTAACACAGACAGACACAGGCACCAAGTGACAAATACATACACTGATACCCAGTAACACAGACACACACTTACACCATGTAACAAAGACATACACTGACACCAAGTAACAAAGACATACACTTACACCAAGTAACACAGACATACACTGACACCAAGTAACAAAGACACACACTTACACCAAGTAACACAGACAAACACTGACACCAAGGAACAAAGACGGACACTGATGCCCAGTAACACAGAAACACACTTACACCAAGTAACAATGACAGACACTGATACCCAGTAACACAGACACACACTTACACCAAGTCACAAACACATACACTGACACCCATTAACAAAGACATACACTGACACCCAGTAACAAAGACACACAATGACACCAAGTAACAAAGGCACACAGTGACACCAAGTAACAAAGACATACACTGATACCAAGTAACAAAGACATTCACTGATACCCAGTAACACAGACACACACTTACACCAAGTGACAAAGACATACACTGATACACAGTAACACAGACACACACTTACACCAAGTAACACAGACACACACAGACACCAAGTAACAAAGACATACACTGATACCCAGTAACACAGACACACTCTTACACCATGTAACAAAGACATACAATGACACCAAGTAACAAAGACATACACTGACACCAAGTAAAAAAGACATACACTGTCACCAAGTAACAAAGACATACACTGATACCCAGTAACACAGACACACACTTACACCAAGTAACAAAGACAGACACTAATACCCAGTAACACAGACATACACTTACACCAAGTAACACAGACATACACTGACACCAAGTAACAAAGTCATGCACTGATGCCCAGTAACACAGATACACACTTACACCAAGTAACAAAGAAAGACAATGACACCAAGTAACAAAGACATACACTGATACCCAGTAACACAGACATACACTTACACCATGTAACAAAGACATACACTGACACCAAGTAACAAAGACATACACTTACACCAAGTAACACAGACAGACACAGACAGCAAGTGACAAATACATACACTGATACCCAGTAACACAGACACACACTTACACCATGTAACAAAGACATACACTGACACCAAGTAACAAAGACATACTCTTACACCAAGTAACACAGACATACACTGACACCAAGTAACAAAGACACACACTTACACCAAGTAACACAGACAAACACTGACACCAAGTAACAAAGACGGACACTGATGCCCAGTAACACAGACACACACTTACACCAAGTAACAATGACAGACACTGATACCCAGTAACACAGACACACACTTACACCAAGTCACAAAGACACACACTGACACCCAGTAACAAAGACATACACTGACACCCAGTAACAAAGACATACACTGATACCAAGTAACAAAGACATTCACTGATACCCAGTAACACAGACACACACTTACACCATGTAACAAAGACATACACTGACACCAAGTGACAAATACATACACTTACACCAAGTAACACAGACAGACACAGACACCAAGTGACAAAGACATACACTGATACACAGTAACACAGAAACACACTTACACCAAGTAACACAGACACACACAGACACCAAGTAACAGAGACATACACTGATACCCAGTAACACAGACACACACTTACACCAAGTAACAAAGACATACAATGACACCAAGTAACAAAGACATACACTGACACCAAGTAAAAAAGACATACACTGACACCAAGTAACAAAGACATACACTGATACCCAGTAACACAGACACACACTTACACCAAGTAACAAAGACAGACACTAATACCCAGTAACACAGACATACACTTACACCAAGTAACACAGACATACACTGACACCAAGTAACAAAGACATACACTGATGCCCAGTAACACAGATACACACTTACACCAAGTAACAAAGAAAGACAATGACACCAAGTAACAAAGACATACACTGATACCCAGTAACACAGACACACACTTACACCATTTAACAAAGACATATACTGACACCAAGTAACAAAGACATACACTTACACCAAGTAACACAGACAGACACAGACACCAAGTGACAAATACATACACTGATACCCAGTAACACAGACACACACTTACACCATGTAACAAAGACATAAACTGACACCAAGTAACAAAGACATACACTTACACCAAGTAACACAGACATACACTGACACCAAGTAACAAAGACACACACTTACACCAAGTAACACAGACAAACACTGACACCAAGTAACAAAGACGGACACTGATGCCTAGTAACACAGACACACACTTACACCAAGTAACAATGACTGATACTGATACCCAGTAACACAGACACACACTTACACCAAGTCACAAAGACATACACTGACACCCAGTAACAAAGACATACACTGACACCCAGTAACAAAGACACACAATGACACCAAGTAACAAAGGCACACAGTGACACCAAGTAACAAAGACATACACTGATACCAAGTATCAAAGACATTCACTGATACCCAGTAACACAGACACACACTTACTCCAAGTAACAAAGACATACACTGACACCAAGTAACAAAGACAGACACAGATACCCAGTAACACAGACACACACTTACACCAAGTAACAAAGACATACACTGATACTCAGTTACACAGACACACACTTACACCAAGTAACAAAGACATACACTGACACCAAGTAACAAAGGCATACACTGACACCCAGTAACAAAGACATACACTGACACCCAGTAACACAGACACACACGGACACCAAGTAACAATGACATACACTGACACCCAGTAACAAAAACATACACTGACACCAGGTAACAAAGACAGACACTGACACCAAGTAACAAAGACATTGACTGATCCCCTGTAACACAGACACACACTTACACCAAGTAACAAAGACATACACTGACACCAAGTAACAAAGACATACACTGATACCCAGTAACACAGACACACACTTACACCAAGTATCAAAGACAGACAATGACACCAACTAACAAAGACATACAATGATACGCAGTAACACAGACACACACTTACACCAAGTAACAGAGACATACACTTACACCAAGTAACAAAGACATACACTGATACCCAGGAACACAGACACACACTGACACCAAGTAACAAAGACATACACTGACACCAATTAACAGAGACATACACTGATACCCAGTAACACAGACACACAGTTACACCAAGTAACAAAGACATACACTGACACCAGGTAACAAAGACATACACTTACACCAAGTAACACAGACATACACTGACACCAAGTAACAAAGACACACACTTACACCGAATACTCAGACATACACTGACAGCAAGTAACAAAGACATACACTGGTACCAAGTAACTCAGACACACACTTACACCAAGTAACAAAGACAGACACTGATACCCAGTAACAAAGACATACACTGACACCAAGTAACAAAGACATACACTTACACCAAGTAAAAAAGACATACACTGACACCAAGTAACAAAGACAGACACTGATACCCAGTAGCACAGACATACACTTACACCAAGTATCAAAGACATACACTGACACCAAGTAGCAAAGACATACACTTACACCAAGTAACAAAAAAATACACTGACACTAAGTAACAAAGACATTCAATTACACCAAGTAACAAAGACATACACTGACACCAACTAACAAAGACATACACTTACACCAAGTAACAAAGACATACAGTGACACCAAGTAACAAAGACATACACTGATGCCCAGTAACACAGTTACACACTTACACCAAGTAACAAAGAAAGACAATGACACCAAGTAACAAAGACATACACTGATACCCAGTAACACAGACACACACTTACACCATGTAACAAAGACATACACTGACACCAAGTAACAAAGACATACACTTACACCAAGTAACACAGACAGACACAGACACCAAGTGACAAATACATACACTGATACCCAGTAACACAGACACACACTAACACCATGTAACAAAGACATACACTGACACCAAGTAACAAAGACATACACTTAAACCAAGTAACACAGACATACACTGACACCAAGTAACAAAGACACACACTGACACCAAGTAACACAGACAAACACTGACACCAAGTAACAAAGACGAACACTGATGCCCAGTAACACAGACACACACTTACACCAAGTAACAATGACAGACACTGATACCCAGTAACACAGACACACACTTACACCAAGTCACAAAGACATACACTGACACCCAGTAACAAAGACATAAACTGACACCCAGTAACAAAGACACACAATGACACCAAGTAACAAAGGCACACAGTGACACCAAGTAACACAGACAAACACTGACACCAAGTAACAAAGACGGACACTGATGCCCAGTAACACAGACACACACTTACACCAAGTAACAATGACAGACACTGATACCCAGTAACACAGACACACACTTACACCAAGTCACAAAGACATACACTGACACCCAGTAACAAAGACATACACTGACACCCAGTAACAAAGACATACACTGATACCAAGTAACAAAGACATTCACTGATACCCAGTAACACAGAAACACACTTACACCATGTAACAAAGACATACACTGACACCAAGTGACAAATACATACACTTACTCCAAGTAACACAGACAGACAAGACACCAAGTGACAAAGACATACACTGATACACAGTAACACAGACACACACTTACACCAAGTAACACAGACACACACAGACACCAAGTAACAGAGACATACACTGATACCCAGTAACACAGACACACACTTACACCAAGTAACAAAGACATACAATGACACCAAGTAACAAAGACATACACTGACACCAAGTAAAAAAGACATACACTGACACCAAGTAACAAAGACATACACTGATACCCAGTAACACAGACACACACTTACACCAAGTAACAAAGACAGACACTAATACCCAGTAACACAGACATACACTTACACCAAGTAACACAGACATACACTGACACCAAGTAACAAAGACATACACTGATGCCCAGTAACACAGATACACACTTACACCAAGTAACAAAGAAAGACAATGACACCAAGTAACAAAGACATACACTGATACCCAGTAACACAGACACACACTTACACCATGTAACAAAGACATACACTGACACCAAGTAACAAAGACATACACTTACACCAAGTAACACAGACAGACACAGACACCAAGTGACAAATACATACACTGATACCCAGTAACACAGACACACACTTACACCATGTAACAACGACATACACTGACACCAAGTAACAAAGACATACAATTACACCAAGTAACACAGACATACACTGACACCAAGTAACAGAGACACACACTTACACCAAGTAACACAGACAAACACTGACACCAAGTAACAAAGACTGACACTGATACCCAGTAACACAGACACACACTTACACCAAGTCACAAAGACATACACTGACACCCAGTAACAAAGACATACACTGACACCCAGTAAGAAAGACACACAATGACACCAAGTAACAAAGGCACACAGTGACACCAAGTAACAAAGACATACACTGATACCAAGTAACAAAGACATTCACTGATACCCAGTAACACAGACACACACTTACTCCAAGTAACAAAGACATACACTGACACCAAGTAACAAAGACATGCACTGATACCCAGTAACACAGACACACACTTACACCAAGTAACAAAGACATACACTGATACTCAGTTACACAGACACACACTTACACCAAGTAACAAAGACATACACTGACACCAAGTAACAAAGGCATACACTGACACCCAGTAACAAAGACATACACTGACACCCAGTAACACAGACACACACGGACACCAAGTAACAATGACATACACTGATACCCAGTAACACAGATACACACTGACACCCAGTGACACAGAGAAAAACTGACACCAAGTAACAAAGACACACACTGAGACCAAGTAACACAGACATACACTGACACCAAGTAACAAAGACATCCACTTACACCAATTACAAAGACATACACTGACACCAAGTAACAAAGACATACAATTATACCCAGTAACACAGACACGCACTGACACCCAGTAACAAAGACATACACTGACACCAAGTAACAAAGACAGACACTGATACCCAGTAACACAGGCACACACTTACACCAAGTCACAAAGACATACACTGATACCCAATAACACAGACACACACTTACACCAACTAACACAGACATACACTGACACAAAGAAACAAACACATACACTGACACCCAGTAACAAAGACATACACTGACACCCAGTAACAAAGACACACACTGACACCAAGTAACAAAGACATTCACTGACACCAAGTAACAAAGACACACACTTACACCAAGGAACAAAGACAGACAATTAAACCAAGTAACAAAGACATGCACTTACACCAAGTAACAAAGACATACACTGACACTAAGTAACAAAGACATACACTTGCACCAAGTTACACAGACATACACTGACACCAAGTAACAAAGACATACACTTGCACCAAGTTACACAGACATACACTTACACCCAGTAACACAGACATACACTGACACCAATTACCAAAGACAATCACTGATACCCAGTAACACAGACACACACTTCCACCAAGTAACAAAGACATACACTGAAACCAAGTAACAATGACATACACTGACACCAAGTAACACAGACATACACTGGCACCAAGTAACAAAGACATACACTTGCACAAAGTAACAAAGACACACAGTTACACCAAGTAACACAGACATACACTGACACCAAGTAACAAAGACATACACTGATACCCAGTAACACAGACACACAGTTACACCAAGTAACAAAGACAGAGACTGATACCCAGTAAGACAGACACACACTTACACCAAGTCACAAAGACACACACTGACACCCAGTAACAAAGACATACACTGCACCCAGTAACAAAGAAACACACTGACACCAAGTAACAAAGACATACACTGATACCCAGTAACACAGACAAACACTTACACCAAGTAACAAAGACATACACTGACACCAAGTAACAAAGACATACATTGACACCAATTAACAAAGACATACACTGATACCCAGTAACACATACACACACTTACACCAAGTAACAAAGACATACACTGACTCCAAGTAACAAAGACATACACTTACACCAAATAACAAAGACATACACTGACACCAAGTAACAATGACATGCACTGACACCAAGTAACACAGACATACACTGACACCAAGTAACAAAGACATACACTGACACCAAGTAACAAAGACATACACTGACACCATTTAACAAAGACATAAACTGATACCCAGAAACACAGACACACACCTACACCAAGTAACAATGACATACACTGATACCCAGTAACACAGATACACACTGACACCCAGTAACACAGAGAAAAACTGGCACCAAGTAACAAAGACACACACTGACACCAAGTAACACAGACATACACTGACACCAAGTAACAAAGACATCCACTTACACCAAGTACAAAGACATACACTGACACTAAGTAACAAAGACATACAATTATACCCAGTAACACAGACACGCACTGACACCCAGTAACAAAGACATACACTGACACCAAGTAACAAAGACAGACACTGATACCCAGTAACACAGGCACACACTTACACCAAGTAACAAAGACATACACTGATACCCAATAACACAGACACACACTTACACCAACTAACACAGACATACACTGACACAAAGAAACAAACACATACACTGACACCCAGTAACAAAGACATACACTGACACCCAGTAACAAAGACACACACTGACACCAAGTAACAAAGACATTCACTGACACCAAGTAACAAAAACACACACTTACACCAAGGAACAAAGACAGACAATTAAACCAAGTAACAAAGACATGCACTTACACCAAGTAACAAAGACATACACTGACACCAAGTAACAAAGACATACACTTGCACCAAGTTACACAGACATACACTTACACCAAGTAACAAAGACACACTGTTACACCAAGTAACACAGACATACACTGACACCAAGTAACAAAGACATACACTTGCACCAAGTTACACAGACATACACTTACACCCAGTAACACAGACACACACTTACACCATGTCACAAAGACACACACTGACATCCAGTAACAAAGACAGACACTGATACCCAGTTACACAGACACACACTTACACCAAGTAACAAAGACAGAGACTGATACCCAGTAACAGAGACATACACTTACACCAAGTCACAAAGACACACACTGACACCCAGTAACAAAGACATACACTGCACCCAGTAACAAAGAACACACTGACACCAAGTAACAAAGACATACACTGAAACCCAGTAACACAGACACGCACTTACACCAAGTAACAAAGACATACAGTGACACCAAGTAACAAAGACATACACTGACACCAATTACCAAAGACAATCACTGATACCCAGTAACACAGACACACACTTCCACCAAGTAACAAAGACATACACTGACACCAAGTAACAATGGCATACACTGACACCAAGTAACACAGACATACACTGGCACCAAGTAACAAAGACATACACTTACACCAAGTAACAAAGACATCCACTGACACCAAGCAACAAAGACATACACTTATACACAGGAACACAGGCACACACCTACACCAAGTAACAAAGACATACACTGATACCCCGTAACACAGATACACACTGACACCCAGTAACACAGAGAAAAACTGACACCAACTAACAAAGACACACACTGACACCAAGTAACACAGACATACACTGACAACAAGTAACAAAGACATCCACTTACACCATGTACAAAGACATACACTGACACCAAGTCACAAAGACAGACAATTATTCCCAGTAACACAGACACGCACTTACACCCAGTAACAAAGACATACACTGACACCAAGTAACAAAGACAGACACTGATACCCAGTAACACAGACACACACTTACACCAAGTAACAAAGACATACACTGATACCCAGTAACACAGACACACACTTACACCAACTAACACTGACATACACGGACACAAAGAAACAAACACATACACTGACACCCAGTGACAAACACGTACACAGACACCATGTAACAAAGACACAGACTGACACCAAGTAACAAAGACATACACTGACACCAAGTAACAAAGACACACACTTACACCAAGTAACAAAGACATACACTGACACCAAGAAACAAAGACATACACTTGCACCAAGTAACAAAGACATACACTGACACCAAGTAACAAAGACATACACTGATACCCAGTAAAACAGACACACACCTACACCAAGTAACAAAGACATACACTGATACCCAATAACACAGACACACATTTACACCAACTAAAACAGACATACACTTACACCAAGTAAAAAAGACAGATACTGATACAAAGTAACACAGACACACACTTAAACCAAGTCACAAAGACATACACTGACACCCAGTGACAAAGACATGCACTGACACCCAGTAACAAAGACACACACTGATACCAAGTAACAAAGACATACACTGACACCAATAAACAAAGACATACACTTATACACAGTAACACAGACACACACTTACACAAAGTAACAGAGACATACACTGACACCAAGTAACAAAGACATACACTGATACCCAGTAAGACAGACACACACTTACACCAAGAGACAAAGACATACACTGATACCCAGTTACACAGACACTCACTTGCACCATGTAACGCAGACACGCACAGACACCAAGTAACAAAGACATACATTGATACCCAGTAACACAGACAAACACTTACACCAAGTAACAAAGACACACACTGACACCAATTAACAAAGACAGGCACTGATACCCAGTAACACAGACACACAGTTACACCAAGCAACAAAGACAGAGACTGATACCCAGTAAGACAGACACACACTTACACCAAGTCACAAAGACACACACTGACACCCAGTAACAAAGACATACACTGCACCCAGTAACAAAGAAACAAACTGACACCAAGTAACAAAGACATACGCTGATACCCAGTAACACAGACACACACTTACACCAAGTAACAAAGACATACACTGACACCAAGTAACAAAGACATACACTGACATCAATTAACAAAGACATACACTGATACCCAGTAACACAGACACACACTTACACCAAGTAGCAAAGACATACACTGACTCCAAGTAACAAAGACATACACTTACACCAAATAACAAAGACATACACTGACACCAAGTAACAATGTCATGCAATGACACCAAGTAACACAGACATACACTGACACCAAGTAACAAAGACATACACTGACACCAAGTAACAAAGACATACACTGACACCATGTAACAAAGACATAAACTGATACCCAGAAACACAGACACACACCTACACCAAGTAACAATGACATACACTGATACCCAGTAATACAGATACACACTGACACCCAGTAACACAGAGAAAAACTGAAACCAAGTAACAAAGACACACACTGACACCAAGTAACACAGACATACACTGACACCAAGTAACAAAGACACACACTTACACCAAGTAACAAAGACAGACAATTAAACCAAGTAACAAAGACATGCACTTACACCACGTAACAAAGACATACACTGACACCAAGTAACAAGGACATACACTTGCACCAAGTTACACAGACATACACTTACACCAAGTAACAAAGACACACTGTTACACCAAGTAACACAGACATACAGTGACACCAAGTATCAAAGACATACCCTGATACCCAGTAACACAGACACACACTTACAACAAGTAACAATGACAGACACTGATACCCAGTAAGACAGACACACACTTACACCAGGTCACAAAGACACACACTGACATCCAGTAACAAAGACAGACACTGATACCCAGTTACACAGACACACACTTACACCAAGTAACAAAGACAGAGATTGATACCCAGTAACAGAGACATACACTTACACCTAGTCACAAAGACACACACTGACACCCAGTAACAAAGACATACACTGCACCCAGTAACAAAGAAACACACTGACACCAAGTAACAAAGACATACACTGATACCCAGTAACACAGACACGCACTTACACCAAGTAACAAAGACATACACTGACACCAAGTAACAAAGACATACACTGACACCAATTACCAAAGACATACACTGATACCCAGTAACACAGACACACACTTCCACCAAGTAACAAAGACATACACTGACACCAAGTAACAATGACATACACTGACACCAAGTAACACAGACATACACTGGCACCAAGTAACACAGACATACACTGGCACCAAGTAACAATGACATACACTTACACCAAGTAACAAAGACATCCACTGACACCAAGTAACACAGACATACACTGACACCAAGTAACAAAGACATCCACTTACACCATGTACAAAGACATGCACTGACACCAAGTCACAAAGACAGCCAATTATTCCCAGTAACACAGACACGCACTGACACCCAGTAACAAAGACATACACTGACACCAAGTAACAAAGACAGACACTGATACCCAGTAACACAGACACACACTTACACCAAGTAACAAAGACATACACTGATACCCAATAACACAGACACACACTTACACCAACTAACGCAGACATACACTGACACAAAGAAACAAACACATGCACTGACACCCAGTGACAAAGACATACACAGACACCCAGTAACAAAGACACAGACTGACACCAAGTAACAAAGACATACACTGACACCAAGTAACAAAGACACACACTTACACCAAGTAACAAAGACATACACTGACACCAAGAAACAAAGACATACACTTGCACCAAGTAACAAAGAAGTACACTGACACCAAGTAACAAAGACATACACTGATACCCAGTAAAACAGACACACATCTACACCAAGTAACAAAGACATACACTGATACCCAATAACACAGACACACATTTACACCAACTAAAACAGACATACACTTACACCAAGTAACAAAGACAGATACTGATACCCAGTAACACAGACATACACTTAAACCAAGTCACAAAGACATCCACTGACACCCAGTGACAAAGACATGCACTGACACCCAGTTAGAAAGACACACACTGATACCAAGTAACAAAGACATACATTGATACCCAGTAACACAGACAAACACTTACACCAAGTAACAAAGACATACACTGACACCAATAAACAAAGACATGCACTGATACACAGTAACAAATACATACACTGACACAAAGTAACAAAGACATACACTGACACCAAGTAACAAAGACATACACTGATACCCAGTAAGACAGACACACACTTACACCAAGAAACAAAGACAGACACTGATACCCAGTTACACAGACACTCACTTGCACCATGTCACGCAGACACGCACAGACACCAAGTAACAAAGACATACAAAGATACCCAGTAACACAGACAAACACTTACACCAAGTAACAAAGACATACACTGACACCAAGTAAGAAAGACAGGCACTGATACCCAGTAACGCAGACACACACTTACACCAAGTCACAAAGACAAACACTGATACCCAGTAACACAGACACACACTTACACAAAGTAACAAAGACATACACTGACACCAAGTAACAAAGATGTACACTGACACCAAGTAACAAAGACATACACTGACACCAAGTAACACAGACATGCACTCACACCAAGTAACAAAGACAGACACTGACACCAAGTAACAAAGACACAAACTTACAACAAGTCACACAGACATACACTGACACCAAGTATCAAAGAATGACACTGATACCCAGTAACAAAGACACACACTTACACCAGGTCACAAAGACACACACTTACACTAAGTAACAAAGACATACACAGACACCAAGTAACAAAGACATACACTGATACCCAGTAACACAGACACACACTTAGACGAAGTAACAAAGGAATACACTGATACCCAGTAACACAGACACACAGTTACACCAAGTAACAAAGACATACACTGACACCAAGTAACAAAGACATACTCTTGCACCAAGTAACAAAGACATACACTGACACCAAGTAACAAAGACATACACTGATACCCAGTAACACAGACACACACTTACACCAAGTAACAAATGCATACACTTACACCAAGTAACAAAGACATACACAGACACCAAGTAACAAAGACATACACTGATACCCAGTAACACAGACACACACTTAGACGAAGTAACAAAGGAATACACAGACACCCAGTAACAAAGACATACACTGATACCCAGTAACACAGACACACACTTAGACGAAGTAACAAAGGAATACACAGATACCCAGTAACACAGACACACAATTACACCAAGTATCACAGACATACACAGACACCAACTGACAAATACATACACTGATACCCAGTAACACAGACAAACACTTACATCAAGTAACAAAGACATACACTGACACCAAGTAACAAACACAGACACTTACACCAAATAAAACAGACATACACTTACACCAAGTAACAAAGACAGACACTTACACCAATAACAAAGACACACACTTACACCAAGTAACAAGACATACACTGACACCAAGTAACAAAGACATGCACTTACACCAAGTAGGAAAGACACACACTGACACCAAGTAACAAAGATATACACTGATACCCAGTACACAGACACACACTTACCCCAAGTAACAAAGACAGACACTGACACCCAGTAACACAGACACACACTTGCACCAAGTAACACAGACATACACTGACACCAAGTAACAAAGACATACACTGATACCCAGTAACATAGGCACACACATACACCAAGTAACACAGACATACACTGACATCAAGTAATAAAGACATACACTGACACCAAGTAACAAAGACACACACTTACACCAAGTAACACAGGCATGCACTGACACCAAGTAACAAAGACAGACAATTACACCAAGTAACAAACACAGAGACTGATACCCAGTAAGACAGACACACACTTACACCAAGTCACAAAGACACACACTGACACCCAGTAACAAAGACATACACTGCACCCAGTAACAAAGAAACACACTGACACCAAGTAACAAAGACATACACTGATACCCAGTAACACAGACACACACTTACACCAAGTAACAAAGACATACACTGACACCAAGTAACAAAGACATACACTGACACCAATTAACAAAGACATACACTGATACCCAGTAACACAGACACACACTTACACCAAGTAACAAAGACATACACTGACTCCAAGTAACAAAGACATACACTTACACCAAATAACAAAGACATACACTGACACCAAGTAACAATGACATGCACTGACACCAAGTAACACAGACATACACTGACACCAAGTAACAAAGACATACACTGACACCAAGTAACAAAGACATACACTGACACCATGTAACAAAGACATCCACTTACACCAAGTAACAAAGACATCCACTTACACCAAGTAAAAAGACATACACTGACACCAAGTAACAAAGACATACAATTATACCCAGTAACACAGACACGCACTGATACCCAGTAACACAGGCACACACTTACACCAAGTAACAAAGACATACACTGATACCCAATAACACAGACACACACTTACACCAACTAACACAACTATCTCTAAACTAAACTAAATACTGACAACTAGTGTCACAGACGCACACTGACACCCAGTGCCACAAACAAACACACACTGACACACAGTTACACAGAGAAACACTGATGCACTGTAACAAAGACATACACTGACACCAAGTAACACAGACACACACTGATACCCAGTAAGACAGACACACACTGACACCAAGAAACAAAGACATACACTGATACCCAGTTACACAGACACTCACTTGCACCATGTAACGCAGACACTCACACACACCAAGTAACAAAGACATACACTGATACCCAGTAACACAGACAAACACTTACAACAAGTAACCAAGACATACACTGACACCAAGTAACAAAGACAGGCACTGATACCCAGTAACACAGACACACACTTACACCAAGTCACAAAGACACACACTGACACCCAGTAACACAGACACACACTTACACCAATTAACACATGCAATCACTGACACCAAGCAACGAAGACATACACTGATACCCAGTAACACAGGCACACACTGCGGAGTGGTGGGGGGGGGGGGGGGTGGCACATTGGCGTAATGGTTAGCACCGCAGCCTCACAGCTCCAGGGACCCGGGTTCGATTCTGGGGACTGCCTGTGCGGAGTTTGCAAGTGCTCCCTGTATCTGCGTGGGTTTCCTCCCGGTGCTCCGGTTTCCTCCCACATGCCAAAGACTTGCAGGTTGATAGGTTAATTGGCATTCATAAATTGCCCCTAGTATAGGTAGGTGGTAGGGAAATATATCGGGATAGGTGGGGATGTGATAGGAATACGGGATTAGTGTCGGATTCGTGTAAATGGGTGGTTGATGGTCAGCACAGACTCGGTGGGCCGAAGGGCCTGTTTAAGTGCTGTGTCTCCAAAACTAAACTAAATACTGACAACTAGTGTCACAGACACACACAGACACCCAGTACCACAAACAAAGACACACTGACACCCAGTGACACAGAGAAACACGGAAACGCAGTAACAAAGACATACACTGACACCAAGTAACAAAGACACACACTTACACCAAGTAACAAAGACAGACAATTAAACCAAGTAACAAAGACATACACTGACATCAAGTAACAAGGACATACACTTGCACCAAGTTACACAGACATACACTTACACCAAGTAACAAAGACACACTGTTACACCAAGTAACACAGACATACAGTGACACCAAGTAACAAAGACATACCCTGATACCCAGTAACACAGACACACACTTACATCAAGTAACAAAGACATACACTGACACCAAGTAACAAACACAGACACTTACACCAAATAACACAGACATACACTTACACCAAGTAACAAAGACAGACACTTACACCAAGTAACAAAGACATACACTGACACCAAGTAACAAAGACACACACTTACACCAAGTAACAAAGACAGACAATTAAACCAAGTAACAAAGACATACACTGACACCAAGTAACAAGGACATACACTTGCACCAAGTTACACAGACATACACTTACACCAAGTAACAAAGACACACTGTTACACCAAGTAACACAGACATACAGTGACACCAAGTAACAAAGACATACCCTGATACCCAGTAACACAGACACACACTTACAACAAGTAACAAAGACAGACACTGATACCCAGTAACACAGACACACACTTACACCATGTCACAAAGACACACACTGACATCCAGTAACAAAGACAGACACTGATACCCAGTTACACAGACACACACTTACACCAAGTAACAAAGACAGAGACTGATACCCAGTAACAGAGACATACACTTACACCAAGTCACAAAGACACACACTGAGACCCAGTAACAAAGACATACACTGCACCCAGTAACAAAGAAACACACTGACACCAAGTAACAAAGACATACACTGATACCCAGTAACACAGACACGCACTTACACCAAGTAACAAAGACATA
This sequence comes from Heterodontus francisci, assembly GCF_036365525.1. Classification (NCBI taxonomy): domain Eukaryota; kingdom Metazoa; phylum Chordata; class Chondrichthyes; order Heterodontiformes; family Heterodontidae; genus Heterodontus; species Heterodontus francisci. The sequence goes on from NC_090391.1 coordinate 64,724,816, forward strand.
CACTGACACCAAGTAACAATGACATACACTCACACCAAGTAACACAGACATACAGTGGCACCAAGTAACAAAGACATACACTTACACCAAGTAACAAAGACTTCCACTGGCACCAAGTAACAAAGACATACACTTATACACAGTAACACAGACACACACCTACACCAAGTAACAAAGACATACACTGATACCCCGTAACACAGATACACACTGACACCCAGGAACACAGAGAAAAACTGACACCAAGTAACAAAGACACACACTGACACCAAGTAACACAGACATACACTGACACCAAGTAACAAAGACATCCACTTACACCATGTACAAAGACATACACTGACACCAAGTCACAAAGACAGCCAATTATTCCCAGTAACAGAGACACGCACTGACACCCAGTAACAAAGAAATACACTGACACCAAGTAACAAAGACAGACACTGATACCCAGTAACACAGACACACACTTACACAAAGTAACAAAGACATACACTGATACCCAATAACACAGACACACACTTACACCAACTAACACAGACATACACTGACATAAAGAAACAAACACATACACTGACACCCAGTGACAAAGACATACACAGACACCCAGTAACAAAGACACAGACTGACACCAAGTAACAAAGACATACACTGACACCAAGTAACAAAGACACACACTTACACCAAGTAACAAAGACATACACTGACACCAAGAAACAAAGACATACACTTGCACCAAGTAACAAAGACATACACTGACACCAAGTAACAAAGACATACACTGATACCCAGTAAAACAGACACACACCTACACCAAGTAACAAAGACATACACTGATACCCAATAACACAGACACACATTTACACCAACTAAAACAGACATACACTTACACCAAGTAACAAAGACAGATACTGATACCCAGTAACACAGACAAACACTTACACCAAGTAACAAAGACATACACTGACACCAAGTAACAAAGACAGGCACTGATACCCAGTAACACAGACACACACTTACACCAAGTCACAAAGACACACACTGACACCCAGTAACACAGACACACACTTACACCAATTAACACATGCAATCACTGACACCAAGCAACGAAGACATGCACTGATACCCAGTAACACAGGCACACACTGCGGAGTGGTGGTGGGGGGGGGGGGGGGGTGGCACATTGGCGTAATGGTTAGCACCGCAGCCTCACAGCTCCAGGGACCCGGGTTCGATTCTGGGTACTGCCTGTGCGGAGTTTGCAAGTGCTCCCTGTATCTGCGTGGGTTTCCTCCCGGTGCTCCGGTTTCCTCCCACATGCCAAAGACTTGCAGGTTGATAGGTTAATTGGCATTCATAAATTGCCCCTAGTATAGGTAGGTGGTAGGGAAATATATCGGGATAGGTGGGGATGTGATAGGAATACGGGATTAGTGTCGGATTCGTGTAAATGTGTGGTTGATGGTCAGCACAGACACGGTGGGCCGAAGGGCCTAAGTGCTGTGTCTCCAAAACTAAACTAAATACTGACAACTAGTGTCACAGACACACACAGACACCCAGTACCACAAACAAAGACACACTCACACCCAGTGACACAGAGAAACACTGAAACACAGTAACAAAGACATACACTGACACCAAGTAACAAAGACACACACTTACACCAAGTAACAAAGACAGACAATTAAACCAAGTAACAAAGACATACACTGACATCAAGTAACAAGGACATACACTTGCACCAAGTTACACAGACATACACTTACACCAAGTAACAAAGACACACTGTTACACCAAGTAACACAGACATACAGTGACACCAAGTAACAAAGACATACCCTGATACCCAGTAACACAGACACACACTTACATCAAGTAACAAAGACATACACTGACACCAAGTAACAAACACAGACACTTCCACCAAATAACACAGACATACACTTACACCAAGTAACAAAGACAGACACTTACACCAAGTAACAAGACATACACTGACACCAAGTAACAAAGACATGCACTTACACCAAGTAGGAAAGACACACACTGACACCAAGTAACAAAGATATACACTGATACCCAGTACACAGACACACACTTACCCCAAGTAACAAAGACAGACACTGACACCCAGTAACACAGACACACACTGACACCAAGTAACAAAGACATACACTGATACCCAGTAACATAGGCACACACTTACACCAAGTAACACAGACATACACTGACATCAAGTAATAAAGACATACACTGACACCAAGTAACAAAGACACACACTTACACCAATTAACACAGGCATGCACTGACACCAAGTAACAAAGACAGACAATTACACCAAGTAACAAAGACAGAGACTGATAACCAGTAAGACAGACACACACTTACACCAAGTCACAAAGACACACACTGACACCCAGTAACAAAGACATACACTGCACCCAGTAACAAAGAAACACACTGACACCAAGTAACAAAGACATACACTGATACCCAGTAACACAGACACACACTTACACCAAGTAACAAAGACATACACTGACACCAAGTAACAAAGACATACACTGACACCAATTAACAAAGACATACACTGATACCCAGTAACACAGACACACACTTACACCAATTAACAAAGACATACACTGACTCCAAGTAACAAAGACATACACTTACACCAAATAACAAAGACATACACTGACACCAAGTAATAATGACATGCACTGACACCAAGTAACACAGACATACACTGACACCAAGTAACAAAGACATACACTGACACCAAGTAACAAAGACATACACTGACACCATGTAACAAAGACATAAACTGATACCCAGAAACAGAGACACACACCTACACCAAGTAACAATGACATACACTGATACCCAGTAACACAGATACACACTGACACCCAGGAACACAGAGAAAAACTGAAACCAAGTAACAAAGACACACACTGACACCAAGTAACACAGACATACACTTACACCAAGTAACACAGACATACAATGACACCAAGTAACAAAGACAAGCACTGATACCCAGTAACACAGACACACACTTACACCAAGTAAAAAATACAGACACTGATACCCAGTATCACAGACACACACTTACACCAAGTAACAAAGACATACACTGACACCCAGTAACAAACACATACTCTGACACCCAGTAACACAGACACACACGGACACCAAGTAACAAAGACACACACTTACACCAAGTAACACAGACACACACTGACACCCAGAAACACAAACAAACACATTGACACCAAGTAACACAGACATAAACTGACACCAAGTAACAAAGACATACACTGACACCCAGTAACAAAGACACACACGGACACCAAGTAACAAAGACACACACTGACACCCAGTAACACAGACACACACTTACACCAAGTAACACATGCAATCACTGACACCAAGCAACGAAGACATACACTGAAACCCTGTAACACAGACATACACTTATACGAAGTAACAAAGACATACACTGATAACCAGTAACATAGACACACACTTACACCAAGTAACAAAGACATACACTGACACCAAGTAACCAAGACATACACTGATACCCTGTAACACAGACATACACTTACACGAAGTAACAAAGACATACACTGATAACCAGTAACATAGACACACACTTACACCAAGTAACAAAGACAGACAATGATACCCAGTAACACAGACACACACACCAAGTAACAAAGACATACACTGATACCCAGTAACACAGACACACACTTACACCAAGTAACAAAGACAGACAATGATACCCAGTAACACAGACACACACACACCGAGTAACAAAGACGTACACTGACACCAAGTAACAAAGACATAAACTGACACCCAGTAACACAGACACACATGGAAACCAAGTAACAAATACACACACTTGCACCAAGTAACACAGACACACACTGACACCCAGTAACAGAGACACACACTTACACCAAGTAACAAAGACATACAATGAGACCAAGTAACAAAGACATACACTTACACCAAGTAACAAAGACATACACTGACACCAAGTAACAAAGACATACACTGATACCCAGTAACACAGACACACTCTTACACTAAGGAAGAAAGACATACACTGACACCAAGTAACAAAGACATACACTGACAACCAGTAACACAGACACACACTTACACCAAGTAACAGAGACACCACTGACACCAAGTAACAAAGACATACACTGATACCCAGTAACACAGACACACACTTACACCAAGTAACAAAGACAGACACTGATACCCAGTAACAACGACATACACTGACACCAAGTAACAAAAGACATACACTGATACCCAGCAACACAGACACACACTTACACCAAGTAACACAGACATACACTGACACCAAGTAACAAAGACATACACTGATACCCAGTAACACAGACACACACTGACACCCAGTGACACAGAGAAACACTGAAACACAGTAACAAAGACATACACTGACACCAAGTAACAAAGACATACACTGACACCAAGTAACAAAGACATCCACTTACACCAAGTAACACAGACATACAATTACACCAAGTAACACAGACATACAATGACACAAAGTAACAAAGACAAGCACTGATACCCAGTAACACAGACACACATTTACACCAAGTAAAAAAGACAGACACTGATACCCAGTAACACAGACACACACTTACACCAAGTAACAAAGACATACACTGACACCCAGTAACAAACACATAATCTGACACCCAGTAACACAGACACACACGGACACCAAGTAACAAAGACACACACTTACACCAAGTAACACAGACACACACTGACACCCAGTAACACAAACAAACACACTGACACCAAGTAACACAGACATAAACTGACACTAAGTAACAAAGACATACACTGACACCCAGTAACAAAGACACACACGGACACCAAGTAACAAAGACACACACTGACACCCAGTAACACAGACACACACTTACACCATGTCAAAAAGACACACACTGACATCCAGTAACAAAGACAGACACTGATACCCAGTTACACAGACACACACTTACACCAAGTAACAGAGACATACACTTACACCAAGTCACAAAGACACACACTGACACCCAGTAACAAAGACATACACTGCACCCAGTAACAAAGAAACACACTGACACCAAGTAACAAAGACATACACTGATACCCAGTAACACAGACAAGCACTTACACCAAGTAACAAAGACATACACTGACACCAAGTAACAATGACATACACTCACACCAAGTAACACAGACATACACTGGCACCAAGTAACAAAGACATACACTTACACCAAGTAACAAAGACTTCCACTGGCACCAAGTAACAAAGACATACACTTATACACAGTAACACAGACACACACCTACACCAAGTAACAAAGACATACACTGATACCCCGTAACACAGATACACACTGACACCCAGGAACACAGAGAAAAACTGACACCAAGTAACAAAGACACACACTGACACCAAGTAACACAGACATACACTGACACCAAGTAACACAGACATCCACTTACACCATGTACAAAGACATACACTGACACCAAGTCACAAAGACAGCCAATTATTCCCAGTAACAGAGACACGCACTGACACCCAGTAACAAAGACATACACTGACACCAAGTAACAAAGACAGACACTGATACCCAGTAACACAGACACACACTTACACAAAGTAACAAAGACATACACTGATACCCAATAACACAGACACACACTTACACCAACTAACACAGACATACACTGACACAAAGAAACAAACACATACACTGACACCCAGTGACAAAGACATACACAGACACCCAGTAACAAAGACACAGACTGACACCAAGTAACAAAGACATACACTGACACCAAGTAACAAAGACACACACTTACACCAAGTAACAAAGACATACACTGACACCAAGAAACAAAGACATACACTTGCACCAAGTAACAAAGACACACACCTACACCAAGTAACAAAGACATACACTGATACCCAATAACACAGACACACATTTACACCAACTAAAACAGACATACACTTACACCAAGTAACAAAGACAGATACTGATACCCAGTAACACAGACACACACTTAAACCAAGTCACAAAGACATACACTGACACCCAGTGACAAAGACATGCACTGACACCCAGTAACAAAGACACACACTGATACCAAGTAACAAAGACATACATTGATACCCAGTAACACAGACAAACACTTACACCAAGTAACAAAGACATACACTGACACCAATAAACAAAGAAATACACTGATACACAGTCACAAATACATACACTGACAAAAAGTAACAAAGACATACACTGACACCAAGTAACAAAGACATACACTGATAACCAGTAAGACAGACACACACTGACACCAAGAAACAAAGACATACACTGATACCCTGTTACACAGACACTCACTTGCACCATGTAACGCAGACACGCACAGACACCAAGTAACAAAGACATACACTGATACCCAGTAACACAGACAAACACTTACACCAAGTAACAAAGACATACACTGACACCAAGTAACAAAGACAGGCACTGATACCCAGTAACACAGACACACACTTACACCAAGTCACAAAGACACACACTGACACCCAGTAACACAGACACACACTTACACCAAGTAACACATGCAATCACTGACACCAAGCAACGAAGACATACACTGATACCCAGTAACACAGGCACACACTGCGGAGTGGTGGGGGTGGGGGGGGGGGGGTGGCACATTGGCGTAATGGTTAGCACCGCAGCCTCACAGCTCCAGGGACCCGGGTTCGATTCTGGGTACTGCCTGTGCGGAGTTTGCAAGTGCTCCCTGTATCTGCGTGGGTTTCCTCCCGGTGCTCCGGTTTCCTCCCACATGCCAAAGACTTGCAGGTTGATAGGTTAATTGGCCTTCATAAATTGCCCCTAGTATAGGTAGGTGGTAGGGAAATATATCGGGATAGGTGGGGATGTGATAGGAATACGGGATTAGTGTCGGATTCGTGTAAATGGGTGGTTGATGGTCAGCACAGACTCGGTGGGCCGAAGGGCCTGTTTAAGTGCTGTGTCTCCAAAACTAAACTAAATACTGACAACTAGTGTCACAGACACACACAGACACCCAGTACCACAAACAAAGACACACTGACACCCAGTGACACAGAGAAACACTGAAACACAGTAACAAAGACATACACTGACACCAAGTAACAAAGACATACACTGACACCAAGTAACAAAGACATCCACTTACACCAAGTAACACAGACATACACTTACACCAAGTAACACAGACATACAATGACACCAAGTAACAAAGACAAGCACTGATACGCAGTAACACAGACACACACTTACACCAAGTGAAAAATACAGACACTGATACCCAGTAACACAGACACACACTTACACCAAGTAACAAAGACATACACTGACACCCAGTAACAAACACATGCTCTGACACCCAGTAACACAGACACACACGGACACAAAGTAACAAAGACACACACTTACACCAAGTAACACAGACACACACTGACACCCAGAAACACAAACAAACACATTGACACCAAGTAACACAGACATAAACTGACACCAAGTAACAAAGACATACACTGACACCCAGTAACAAAGACACACACGGACACCAAGTAACAAAGACACACACTGACACCCAGTAACACAGACACACACTTACACCAAGTAACACATGCAATCACTGACACCAAGCAACGAAGACATACACTGATACCCTGTAACACAGACATACACTTACACGAAGTAACAAAGACATACACTGATAACCAGTAACATAGACACACACTTACACCAAGTAACAAAGACATACACTGACACCAAGTAACCAAGACATACACTGATAACCAGTAACATAGACACACACTTACACCAAGTAACAAAGACAGACAATGATACCCAGTAACACAGACACACACACACCAAGTAACAAAGACATACACTGATACCCAGTAACACAGACACACACTTACACCAAGTAACAAAGACAGACAATGATACCCAGTAACACAGACACACATGGAAACCAAGTAACAAATACACACACTTGCACCAAGTAACACAGACACACACTGACACCCAGTAACAGAGACACACACTTACACCAAGTAACAAAGACATACAATGAGACCAAGTAACAAAGACATACACTTACACCAAGTAACAAAGACATACACTGACACCAAGTAACAAAGACATACACTGATACCCAGTAACACAGACACACTCTTACACTAAGGAAGAAAGACATACACTGACACCAAGTAACAAAGACATACACTGACAACCAGTAACACAGACACACACTTACACCAAGTAACAGAGACACCACTGACACCAAGTAACAAAGACATACACTGATACCCAGTAACACAGACACACACTTACACCAAGTAACAAAGACAGACACTGATACCCAGTAACAACGACATACACTGACACCAAGTAACAAAAGACATACACTGATACCCAGCAACACAGACACACACTTACACCAAGTAACACAGACATACACTGACACCAAGTAACAAAGACATACACTGATACCCAGTAACACAGACACACACTGACACCCAGTGACACAGAGAAACACTGAAACACAGCAACAAAGACATACACTGACACCAAGTAACAAAGACATACACTGACACCAAGTAACAAAGACATCAACTTACACCAAGTAACACAGACATACACTTACACCAAGTAACACAGACATACAATGACACAAAGTAACAAAGACAAGCACTGATACCCAGTAACACAGACACACATTTACACCAAGTAAAAAAGACTGACACTGATACCCAGTAACACAGACACACACTTACACCAAGTAACAAAGACATACACTGACACCCAGTAACAAACACATAATCTGACACCCAGTAACACAGACACACACGGACACCAAGTAACAAAGACACACACTTACACCAAGTAACACAGACACACACTGACACCCAGTAACACAAACAAACACACTGACACCAAGTAACACAGACATAAACTGACACCAAGTAACAAAGACATACACTGACACCCAGTAACAAAGACACACACGGACACCAAGTAACAAAGACACACACTGACACCCAGTAACACTGACACACACTTACACCAAGTAACACATGCAATCACTGACACCAAGCAACGAAGACATACACTGATACCCAGTAACACAGGCACACACTGCGGAGTGGGGGGGGGGGGGCGGTGGGGTGGCACATTGGCGTAATGGTTAGCACCGCAGCCTCACAGCTCCAGGGACCCGGGTTCGATTCTGGGTACTGCCTGTGCGGAGTTTGCAAGTGCTCCCTGTATCTGCGTGGGTTTCCTCCCGGTGCTCCGGTTTCCTCCCACATGCCAAAGACTTGCAGGTTGATAGGTTAATTGGCCTTCATAAATTGCCCCTAGTATAGGTAGGTGGTAGGGAAATATATCGGGATAGGTAGGGATGTGATAGGAATACGGGATTAGTGTCGGATTCGTGTAAATGGGTGGTTGATGGTCAGCACAGACTCGGTGGGCCGAAGGGCCTGTTTAAGTGCTGTGTCTCCAAAACTAAACTAAATACTGACAACTAGTGTCACAGACACACACAGACACCCAGTACCACAAACAAAGACACACTGACACCCAGTGACACAGATAAACACTGAAACACAGTAACAAAGACATACACTGACACCAAGTAACAAAGACATACACTGACACCAAGTGACAAAGACATCCACTTACACCAAGTAACACAGACATCCACTTACACCAAGTAACACAGACATACAATGACACAAAGTAACAAAGACAAGCACTGATACCCAGTAACACAGACACACACTTACACCAAGTAAAAAATACAGACACTGATACCCAGTAACACAGACACACACGGACACCAAGTAACAAAGACATACACTGACACCCAATAACAAACACATACTCTGACACCCAGAAACACAAACAAACACACTGACACCAAGTAACACATACATAAACTGACACCAAGTAACAAAGACATACACTGACACCCAGGAACAAAGACACAGACGGACACCAAGTAACAAAGACACACACTGACACCCAGTAACACAGACACACACTTACACCAAGTAACACATGCAATCACTGACACCAAGCAACGAAGACATACACTGATACCCTGTAACACAGACATACACTTACACGAAGTAACAAAGACATACACTGATAACCAGTAACATAGACACACACTTACACCAAGTAACAAAGACATACACTAACACCAAGTAACCAAGACATACACTGATACCCTGTAACACAGACATACACTTACACGAAGTAACAAAGACATACACTGATAACCAGTAACATAGACACACACTTACACCAAGTAACAAAGACAGACAATGATACCCAGTAACACAGACACACACACACCAAGTAACAAAGACATACACTGATACCCAGTAACACAGACACACACTTACACCAAGTAACAAAGACAGACAATGATACCCAGTAACACAGACACACACACACCGAGTAACAAAGACGTACACTGACACCCAGTAACACAGACACACATGGAAACCAAGTAACAAATACACACACTTGCACCAAGTAACACAGACACACACTGACACCCAGTAACAGAGACACACACTTACACCAAGTAACAAAGACATACAATGAGACCAAGTAACAAAGACATACACTTACACCAAGTAACAAAGACATACACTGACACCAAGTAACAAAGACATACACTGATACCCAGTAACACAGACACACTCTTACACTAAGGAAGAAAGACATACACTGACACCAAGTAACAAAGACATACACTGACAACCAGTAACACAGACACACACTTACACCAAGTAACAGAGACACCACAGACACCAAGTAACAAAGACATACACTGATACCCAGTAACACAGACACACACTTACACCAGGTAACAAAGACAGACACTGATACCCAGTAACACAGACATACACTGACACCAAGTAACAAAGACATACACTGATACCCAGTAACACAGACACACACTGAAACCCAGTGACACAGAGAAACACTGAAACACAGTAACAAAGACATACACTGACACCAAGTAACAAAGACATACACTGCCACCAAGTAACAAAGACATCCACTTACACCAAGTAACACAGACATACACTTACACCAAGTAACACAGACATACAATGACACAAAGTAACAAAGACAAGCACTGATACCCAGTAACACAGACACACATTTACACCAAGTAAAAAAGACAGACACTGATACCCAGTAACACAGACACACACTTACACCAAGTAACAAAGACATACACTGACACCCAGTAACAAACACATAATCTGACACCCAGTAACACAGACACACACGGACACCAAGTAACAAAGACACACACTTACACCAAGTAACACAGACACACACTGACACCCAGTAACACAAACAAACACACTGACACCAAGTAACACAGACATAAACTGACACCAAGTAACAAAGACATACACTGAAACCCAGTAACAAAGACACACACGGACACCAAGTAACAAAGACACACGATGACACCCAGTAACACAGACACACACTTACACCAAGTAACACATGCAATCACTGACACCAAGCAACGAAGACATACACTGATACCCAGTAACACAGGCACACACTGCGGAGGGGGTGGCACATTGGCGCAATGGTTAGCACCGCAGCTTCACAGCTCCAGGGACCCGGGTTCGATTCTGGGTACTGCCTGTGCGGAGTTTGCAAGTGCTCCCTATGTCTGCGTGGGTTTCCTCCCGGTGCTCCGGTTTCCTCCCACATGCCAAAGACTTGCAGGTTGATAGGTTAATTGGCCATCATAAATTGCCCCTAGTATAGGTAGGTGGTTGGGAAATATATAGGGATAGGTGGGGATGTGATAGGAATACGGGATTAGTGTCGGATTAGTGTAAAGGGGTGGTTGATGGTCGGCACAGACTCGGTGGGCCGAAGGGCCTGTTTAAGTGCTGTATCTCTAAACTAAACTAAATACTGACAACTAGTGTCACAGACGCACACTGACACCCAGTACCACAAACAAACACACACTGACACACAGTGACACAGAGAAACACTGATGCACTGTAACAAAGACATACACTGACACCAAGTAACACAGACACACACTGACACACAGTAACACAGACACACACTGACACAAAGTAACAAAGACATACACTTACACCAAGTAACACAGACACACACTTACACCAATTAACACAGACAGACAATGAAACCAAGTAACAAAGACAAGCACTGATACCCAGTAACACAGACACACACTTACACCAAGTAACACAGACATACAATGACACCAAGTAACAAAGACACACACTGATACCCAGTAACACAGACACACACTTACACCAAGTAAAAAAGACAGACACTGATACCCAGTAACACAGACACACACATACACCAAGTAACAAAGACATACACTGACACCCAGTAACAAACACATACTCTGACACCCAGTAACACAGACACACACGGACACCAAGTAACAAAGACACACACTTACACCAAGTAACACAGACACACACTGACACCCAGTAACACAACAAACACACTAACACCAAGTAACAAAGACAGACACTGACACCAAGTAACAAAGACATACACTGACACCCAGTAACAACGACACAGACGGACACCAAGTAACAAAGACATACACTTACACCAAGTAACACAGACACACACTGAGACCCGGAAACACAGACACACACTTGCACCAAGTAACACAGACATACACTGCTACCCAGTAACGCCGACACACACTTACACCCTGTGACACAGACACACACTGACACCAAGTAACAAAGACATACACTGACACCAAGTAACAAAGACATACACTTAAATCAAGTAACAAAGACACACACTGATACCCAGTAACGCAGACACACACTTGCACCCAGTAAAAAAGACATACACTGAAACCAAGTCACAAAGACATACACTGATACCAAGTCACAAAGACATACACTGATGCCCAGTAACACAGACACACACTGACACCAAGTAACAAAGACATATACTGACACCAAGTACCAAAGACGTACACTTACACCAAGTAACAAAGACACACACTTACACCAAGTAACACAGACATACACTGACACCAAGTGACAAAGACAGACAATTACACCAAGTAACAAAGACATACACTTACACCAAGTATTTTGACATCCACTGACACCAAGTAACAAAGACATACACTGATGCCCAGTAACACAGACACACACTGACACCAAGTAACAAAGACATATACTGACACCAAGTACCAAAGACGTACACTTACACCAAGTAACAAAGACACACACTTACACCAAGTAACACAGACATCCACTGACACCAAGTGACAAAGACAGACAATTACACCAAGTAACAAAGACATACACTGATACCCAGTAACATAGGCACACACTGGCGAGGGAGGGGGGGAGGGGCACATTGGCGCAGTGGTTCGCACCGCAGCCTCACAGGTCCAGGGACCCGGGTTCGATTCTGTGCACGGCCTGTGCGGAGTTTGCCAGTTCTCCCTCTGTCTGCGTGGGTTTCCTCCCGGTGCTCCGGTTTCCTCCCACATGCCAAAGACTTGCAGGTTCAAAGGTTAATTGGCCATCATAAATTGCCCCAAGTATAGGTAGGTGGTCGGGAAATATATAGGGATAGGTGGGGATGTGATAGGAATACGGGATTAGTGTAGGATTAGTGTAAATGGGTGGTTGATGGTCGGCACAGACTCGGTGGGCCGAAGGGACTGTTTAAGATCTGCATCTCGAAACTAAACTATATACTGACACCGAGTGTCACAGACACACACTGACACCCAGTACCACAAACAAACACACACTGACACCAAGGAACACAGAGAAACACTGATACACAGTAACAAAGACATACACTGACACCAAGTAACACAGACACACACTGACACCCTGTAAAAAAGACATACACTGATACCAAGTCACAAAGACATACACTGATGCCCAGTAACAAAGACACACACTTACACCAAGTAACAAAGACATACACTTACACCAAGTATTTTGAGATACACTGACACCAAGTAACAAAGACATGCACTGATACCCAGTAACGCAGACACACACTTACACCCAGTAACACAGACATACACTGACACCAAGTCACAAAGACACACACTGACACACAGTAACAAAGACATACACTGACACCAAGTAAGACAGACACACACTGACACCCTGTAAAAAAGACATACACTGACACCAAGTCACAAAGACATACACTGATGCCCAGTAACAAAGACATACTCTGATGCCCATTATCAAAGACACACACTTACACCAAGTAACACAGACATACACTGACACCAAGTAACAAAGACAGACAATTACACCAAGTAACAAAGACATACCCTGACACCAAGTATTTTGACATACACTGACACCAAGTAACAAAGACATACACTGATGCCCAGTAACACAGGCACACATGGGCGACATTGGCGCAGTGGTTAAAACCGCAGCCTCACAGCTCCAGGGACCCGGGTTCGATTCTGGGTACTGCCTGTGCGGAGTTTGCAAGTTCTCCCTGTGTCTGCGTGGGTTTCCTCCGGGTGCTCCGGTTTCCTCCCACATGCCAAAGACTTGCAGGTTGATAGGTTAATTGGCCATCATAAATTGCCCAAAGTATCGGTAGGTGTTTGGGAAATATATAGGGATAGGTGGGGATGTGATAGGAATACGGGATTAGTGCAGGATTAGTGTAAATGGGTGGTTGATGGTCCGCACAGACTCGGTGGGCCGAAGGGCCTGTTGAAGTGCTGGATCTCGAAATTAAACTAAATACTGACACCTAGTGTCACAGACATACACTGACACCAAGTAACACAGACACACACTGACACCCTGTAAAAAAGACAGAGACTGATACCCAGGAAAACAGACACACACTTACACCAAGTAACAAAGACATACACTGACACCAAGTAACAAAGACACACACTTTCGCCAAGGAACACAGACACACAGTGACACCCAGTAACACAAACAAAAACACTGACACCAAGTGACACAGACATACACTGGCACCAAGGAACAAAGACATACACTGATACCCAGTAACACAGGCACACACTTACACCAAGTAACACAGACATACACTGACACCAAGTAACAAAGACAAACAATTACACCAAGTAACAAAGACATACACCTACACCAAGTATTTTGACATAGACTGACACCAAGTAACAAAGACATACACTGATACCCAGTAACGCAGACACACACTTACACCCAGTAACACAGACACACACTGACACCAAGTAACAAAGACATACACTGACACCAAGTAACAAAGACAGACACTTACACCAAGTCACAAAGACACACGCTGATACCCAGTAACGCAGACACACACTTACACCCAGTAAAAATGACATACACTGAAACCAAGTCACAAAGGCATACACTGATACCAAGTCACAAAGACATACACTGATGACCAGCAACACAGACACACACTGACACCAAGTAACAAAGACATACACTGACACCATGTAACACAGATAAACACTGATACACAGTAACAATGACATACACTGACACCAAGTAACACAGACACACAATGACACCCTGTAAAAAAGACATACACTGACACCAAGTCACAAAGACATACACTGACACCAAGTAACAAAGACACACACTTACACCAAGTAACACAGACATACACTGACACCAAGTAGCAAAGACAGACAATTACACCAAGTAACAAAGACATACACTGACACCAAGTATTTTGACATACACTGACACCAAGTAACAAAGACATACACTGATACCCAGTAACACAGGCACACACTGGGGGGGTGCACATTGACGCAGTGGTTAGCACCGCAGCCTCACAGCTCCAGGGATCCGGGTTCGATTCTGGGTACTGCCTGTGCGGTGTTTGCAAGTTCTCCCTGTGTCTGCGTGGGTTTCCTCCCGGTGTTCCGGTTTCCGCCCACATGCCAAAGACTTGCAGGTTGATAGGTTAATTGGCCATCGTAAATTGCCCCTAGTATAGGTCGGTGGTAGGGAAATATATAGTGATAGGTGGGGATGTGATAGGAATACAGGATTAGTGTAGGATTAGTATAAATGGGTTGTTGATGGTCGGCACAGACTCGGTGGGCCGAAGGGCCTGTTTAAGTGCTGGATCTCGAAATTGGCCATCATAAATTGCCCCTAGTATAGGTCGGTGCGAGGGAAATATATAGGGATAGGTGGGGATGTGATAGGAGTGTAGGATTAGTATAAATGGGTGGATGATGGTCGGCACAGACTCGCTGGGCCGAAGGGCCTGTTTAAGTGCTGTATCTCGAAACTAAACTAAATATTGACACCAAGAGTCACAGACATACACTGACACCCAGTACCACAAACAAACACACACTGACACCCAGTAACACAGAGAAGCACTGATAGACAGTCACAAAGACATACACTGACACCAAGTAACACAGACACACACTGACACCCAGTAAACAAGACATACACTGACACCAAGTAACAAAGACATACACTGATACCCAGTAACACAGACACACACTTACACCAAGTAACACAGACATACAATGACACCAAGTAACAAAGACATGCACTGATACCCAGTAACACAGACACACACTTACACCAAGTAACTCAGACACACACTGACACCAAGTTACAAAGACACACACTGATACCCAGTAACACAGACACACACTTACACCAAGTAACACAGACATACACTGACACCAAGTAACAAAGACATTCACTGATACCCAGGAACAGAGACACACACTTACACCAAGTAACAGAGACACACACTTACACCAAGTAACAAAGACATACACTTACACCAAGTAACACAGACATACACTGACACCAAGTAACAAAGACATACGATTACACCAAGTAACAAAGACACACACTTACACCAAGTAACTAAGACAGACACTGATACCCAGTAACACAGACACACACTTACACCAAGTAACAAAGACATACAATGACACCAAGTAACACAAACAAACACACACTGACACCCAGTAACACAGAGAAACACTAATAAACAGTAACAAAGACATGCACTGACACCAAGTAACAAAGACTCACACATACTCCAAGTACACAGACATGCACTGACACCCAGTAACAAAGACATACACTGATACCCAGTAACACAGACACACACTTACACCAAGTAACAAAGACAGACACTGTTACCCAGTAACACAGACACACACTAACACCAAGTCACAAAGACATACACTGACACCCAGTAACAAACACAAACGCTGACACCCAGTAACAAAGACATTCACAGACAACAAGTAACAAAGACATACACTGATAATCAGTTACACACACACACACACCTACACCAAGTAACAAAGACATACAACGACACCAACTAACAAAGGCATACACTGACACCCAGTAACAAAGACATACACTGACACCCAGTAACATGGACACACACGGACACCAAGTAACAAAGACATATACTGACACCCATTAACAAAAACATACACTGACACCCAGTATCAAAGACATACACTGACACCAAGTAACAAAGACATACACTTACACCAAGTAACAAAGACATACACTGATACCCAGTAACACAGACACAAACTTACACCAAGTAACACAGACATACACTGACACCAAGTAACAAAGACATACACTGACACCAAGTAACAGAGACATACACAGACACCAAGAGACAAAGATATACACTGATACCCAGCAACACAGGCACACACTTATACCAAGTAACACAGACACACACTGACACCAAGTAACAAAGACATACACTGACACCATGTAACAAAGACGTACACTTACACCAAGTAGCAAAGACACACACTGACACCCAGTAACACAGATAAACACTGATACACAGTAACAATGACATACACTGACACCAAGTAACACAGACACACAATGACACCCTGTAAAAAAGACATACACTGACACCAAGTCACAAAGACATACACTGATGTCCAGTAACAAAGACATACACTGATGCCCAGTAACAAAGACACACACTTACACCAAGTAACACAGACATACACTGACACCAAGTAGCAAAGACAGACAATTACACCAAGTAACAAAGACATACACTGACACCAAGTATTTTGACATACACTGACACCAAGTAACAAAGACATACACTGATACCCAGTAACACAGGCACACACTGGGGGGGGTGCACATTGACGCAGTGGTTAGCACCGCAGCCTCACAGCTCTAGGGATCCGGGTTCGATTCTGGGTACTGCCTGTGCGGTGTTTGCAAGTTCTCCCTGTGTCTGCGTGGGTTTCCTCCCGGTGTTCCGGTTTCCTCCCACATGCCAAAGACTTGCAGGTTGATAGTTTAATTGGCCATCATAAATTGCCCCTAGTATAGGTCGGTGGTAGGGAAATATCCAGTGAAAGGTGGGGATGTGATAGGAATACGGGATTAGTGTAGGATTAGTATAAATGGGTTGTTGATGGTCGGCACAGACTAGGTGGGCCGAAGGGCCTGTTTAAGTGCTGGATCTCGAAATTGGCCATCATAAATTGCCCCTAGTATAGGTCGGTGCTAGGGAAATATATAGGGATAGGTGGGGATGTGATAGGAATACCGGATTAGTGTAGGATTAGTATAAATGGGTGGTTGATGGTCGGCACAAACTCGCTGGGCCGAAGGGCCTGTTTAAGTGCTGTATCTCGAAACTAAACTAAATATTGACACCAAGTGTCACAGACACACACTGACACCCAGTACCACAAACAAACACACACTGACACCCAGTAACACAGAGAAGAACTGATAGACAGTCACAAAGACATACACTGACACCAAGGAACACAGACACACACTGACACCCAGTAAACAAGACATACACTGACACCAAGTAACAAAGACATACACTGATACCCAGTAACACAGACACACAATTACACCAAGTAACACAGACATACAATGACACCAAGTAACAAAGACATGCACTGATACCCAGTAACACAGACACACACTTACACCAAGTAACTCAGACATACACGGACACCAAGTTACAAAGACACACACTGATACCCAGTAACACAGACACACACTTACACCAAGTAACACAGACATACACTGACACCAAGTAACAAAGACATTCACTGATACCCAGGAACAGAGACACACACTTCCACCAAGTAACAGAGACACACACTTACACCAAGTAACAAAGACATACACTTACACCAAGTAACACAGACATACACTGACACCAAGTAACAAAGACATACGATTACACCAAGTAACAAAGACAAACACTTACACCAAGTAACTAAGACAGACACTGATACCCAGTAACACAGACACACACTTACACCAAGTAACAAAGACATACAATGACACCAAGTAACACAAACAAACACACACTGACACCCAGTAACACAGAGAAACACTAATAAACAGTAACAAAGACATTCACAGACAACAAGTAACAAAGACATACACTGATAATCAGTTACACAGACACACACCTACACCAAGTAACAAAGACATACAACGACACCAACTAACAAAGGCATACACTGACACCCAGTAATAAAGACAGACACTGACACCCAGTAACATGGACACACACGGACTCCAAGTAACAAAGACATATGCTGACACCCATTAACAAAAACATACACTGACACCCAGTATCAAAGACATACACTGACACCAAGTAACAAAGACATACACTTACACCAAGTAACAAAGACATACACTGATACCCAGTAACACAGACACAAACTTACACCAAGTAACACAGACATACACTGACACCAAGTAACAAAGACATACACTTACACCAAGTAACAAAGACATACACTGACACCAAGTAACAAAGACATACACTTACACCAAGTAACACAGACATGCACTGACACCAAGTAACAAAGACATACACTTACACCAAGTAACAAAGACATACGCAGACACCAAGTAACAAAGACATAAAGTGATACCCAGTAACACAGACATACACTTACACCAAGTATCAAAGACATACACTGACACCAAGTAGCAAAGACATACACTTACACCAAGTAACAAAGACATACACTGACACCAAGTAACAAAGACATACACTTACACAAAGTAACAAAGACTTACACTGACACCAAGTAACTAAGACATACACTTACACCAAGTAACACAGACAGACACTGACACCAAGTAACAAAGACATACACTTACACCAAGTAACAAAGACATACACTGATACCCAGTAACACAGACACACACTTACACCAAGTAACAAAGACAAACAGTGACACCAAGTAACAAAGACATACACTGATACCCAGTAACACAGACACACACTTACACCAAGCAACAGAGCATACACTGACACCAAGTAACAAAGACATACACTTACACCAAGTAACAAAGACATGCACTGACACCCAGTAACAAAGACATACACTAACACCCAGTAACAAAGACATACGCTGACACCAAGTAACAAAGACATACACTTACACCAAGTAACACAGACATACACTGACACCAAGTAACAAAGACACACACTTGCCCCAAGTACACAGACTTACACTGACACCAAGGAACAAAGACATACACTGATACCCAGTAACACAGACACACACTTACTCCAAGTAACAAAGACAGACACTGATACCCAGTACCACAGACACACACTAACACCAAGTCACAAAGACATCCACTGATACCCAGCAACACAGACACACACTTACAACAAGTAACAATGACAGACACTGATACACAGTAACTCATACACACTCTTACAGCAAGTCACAAAGACATACATTGAGACCCAGTAACAAAGACAAACACTGACACCTAGTAACAAAGACACACACTGACACGAAGTAACAAAGACACATACTGACACCAAGTAACAAAGACATACACAGTCACCAAGTAACAACGACATACACTGATACCCAATAACACAGACACACACTTACACCAAATAACAAAGACATACACTGATACCCAGCAACACAGACACACACTTACACCAAGTATCACAGACATACACAGACACCAAGTAACAAAGACATACACTGATACCCAGTAACACAGACACACACTTACACCATGTAAAAAAGACATACAATGACACCAAGTAACAAAGACATTCACTGACACCAAGTAACAAAGACATACACAGTCACCAAGTAACAACGACATACACTGATACCCAATAACACAGACACACACTTACACCAAGTAACAAAGACATCCACTGATACCCAGCAACACAGACGCACACTTACACCAAGTATCACAGACATACAGAGACACCAAGTAACAAAGACACACACTTACACCAAGTACCACAGACATACACTGACACCAAGTAACAAAGACATACACTGATACCCAGTAAAACAGACACACACTTACAACAAGTAACAATGACAGACACTGATACACATTAACTCATACACACACTTACAGCAAGTCACAAAGACATACATTGAGACCCAGTAACAAAGGCATACACTGACACCCTGTAACAAAGACACACAATGACACCAAGTAACAAAGGCACACACTGACACCAAATAACAAAGACATACACTGATACCCAGTAACACAGACACACACTTACACCAAGTAACAAGTACATACACTGACACCAAGTAACAAAGAAATTCACTGATACCCAGTAACACAGACACACACTTACACCAAGTAACAAAGACATACACTGACACCAAGTAACAAAGACATACACTGACACCAAGTAACAAAGACAGACACTTACACCAAGTCACAAAGACACACGCTGATACCCAGTAACGCAGACACACACTTACACCCAGTAAAAATGACATACACTGCAACCAAGTCACAAAGGCATACTCTGATACCAAGTCACAAAGACATACACTGATGACCAGTAACACAGACACACACTGACACCATGTAACAAAGACATACACTGACACCATGTAACAAAGACGTACACTTACACCAAGTAGCAAAGACACACACTGACACCCAGTAACACAGATAAACACTGATACACAGGAACAATGACATACACTGACACCAAGTAACACAGACACACAATGACACCCTGTAAAAAAGACATACACTGACACCAAGTCACAAAGACATACACTGATGCCCAGTAACAAAGACATACACTGATGCCCAGTAACAAAGACACACACTTACACCAAGTAACACAGACATACACTGACACCAAGTAGCAAAGACAGACAATTACACCAAGTAACAAAGACATACACTGACACCAAGTATTTTGACATACACTGACACCAAGTAACAAAGACATACACTGATACCCACTAACACAGGCGCACACTGGGGGGGGGGGGGTGCACATTGACGCAGTGGTTAGCACCGCAGCCTCACAGCTCCAGGGATCCGGGTTCGATTCTGGGTACTGCCTGTGCGGTGTTTGCAAGTTCTCCCTGTGTCTGCGTGGGTTTCCTCCCGGTGTTCCGGTTTCCTCCCACATGCCAAAGACTTGCAGGTTGATAGGTTAATTGACCATCATAAATTGCCCCTAGTATAGGTCGGTGGTAGGGAAATATATAGTAATAGGTGGGGATGTGATAGGAATACGGGATTAGTGTAGGATTAGTATAAATGGGTTGTTGATGGTCGGCACAGACTCGGTGGGTCGAAGGGCCTGTTTAAGTGCTGGATCTCGAAATTGGCCATCATAAATTGCCCCTAGTATAGGTCGGTGCTAGGGAAATATATAGGGATAGGTGGGGATGTGATAGGAATACCGGATTAGTGTAGGATTAGTATAAATGGGTGGTTGATGGTCGGCACAGACTCGCTGGGCCGAAGGGCCTGTTTCAGTGCTGTATCTCGAAACTAAACTAAATATTGACACCAAGTGTCACAGACACACACTGACACCCAGTACCACAAACAAACACACACTGACACCCAGTAACACAGAGAAGCACTGATAGACAGTCACAAACACATACACTGACACCAAGTAACACAGACACACACTGACACCCAGTAAACAAGACATACACTGACACCAAGTAACAAAGACATACACTGATACCCAGTAACACAGACACACA
The DNA here is from genome assembly GCF_036365525.1 of Heterodontus francisci. Classification (NCBI taxonomy): domain Eukaryota; kingdom Metazoa; phylum Chordata; class Chondrichthyes; order Heterodontiformes; family Heterodontidae; genus Heterodontus; species Heterodontus francisci. Next base: position 64,748,048 of record NC_090391.1, read on the forward strand.
CTTACAGCAAGTAACACAGACATACAATGACACCAAGTAACAAAGACATGCACTGATACCCAGTAACACAGACACACACTTACACCAATTAACTCAGACATACACTGACACCAAGTTACAAAGACACACACTGATACCCAGTAACACAGACACTCACTTACACCAAGTAACACAGACATAAACTGACACCAAGTAACAAAGACATTCACTGATACCCAGGAACAGAGACACACACTAACACCAAGTAACAGAGACACACACTTACACCAAGTAACAAAGACATACACTTACACCAAGTAACACAGACATACACTGACACCAAGTAACAAAGACATACGATTACACCAAGTAACAAAGACACACACTTACACCAAGTAACTAAGACAGACACTGATACCCAGTAACACAGACACACAATTACACCAAGTAACAAAGACATACAATGACACCAAGTAACACAAACAAACACACACTGACACCCAGTAACACAGAGAAACACTAATAAACAGGAACAAAGACATGCACTGACACCAAGTAACAAAGACTCACACATACACCAAGTACACAGACATACACTGACACCCAGTAACAAAGACATACACTGATACCCAGTAACACAGACACACACTTACACCAAGTAACAAAGACAGACACTGTTACCCAGTAACACAGACACACACTAACACCAAGTCACAAAGACATACACTGACACCCAGTAACAAACACAAACACTGACACCCAGTAACAAAGACATTCACTGACAACAAGTAACAAAGACATACACTGATAATCAGTTACACAGACACACACCTACACCAAGTAACAAAGACATACAACGACACCAACTAACAAAGGCATACACTGACGCCCAGTAACAAAGACATACACTGACACCCAGTATCATGGACACACACGGACACCAAGTTACAAAGACATATACTGACACCCATTAACAAAAACATACACTGACACCCAGTATCAAAGACATACACTGACACCAAGTAACAAAGACATACACTTACACCAAGTAACAAAGACATACACTGATACCCAGTAACACAGACACAAACGTACACCAAGTAACAGAGACATACACAGACACCAAGTGACAAAGACAGACACTGATACCCAGTAACACAGACACACACTTACACCAAGTAACAAAGATATACACTGATACCCAGCAACACAGGCACACACTTACACCAAGTAACAAAGACATACACTGACACCAAGTAACAAAGACATACACTTACACCAAGTAACACAGACATGCACTGACACCATGTAACAAAGACATACACTTACACCAAGTAACAAAGACATACGCAGACACCAAGTAACAAAGACATAAAGTGATACCCAGTAACACAGACATACACTTACACCAAGTATCAAAGACATACACTGACACCAAGTAGCAAAGACATACACTTACACCAAGTAACAAAGACATACACTGACACCAAGTAACAAAGACATACACTTACACCAAGTAACAAAGACATACACTGACATCAAGTAACTAAGACATACACTTACACCAAGTAACACAGACAGACACTGACACCAAGTAACAAAGACATACACTTACACCAAGTAACAAAGACATACACTGACTCCAAGTAACAAAGACATACACTGATACCCAGTAACACAGACACACACTTACACCAAGTAACAAAGAGAAACAGTGACACCAAGTAACAAAGACATACACTGATACCCAGTAACACAGACACACACTTACACCAAGCAACAGAGACAGACACTGACACCAAGTAACAAAGACATACACTTACACCAAGTAACAAAGACATGCACTGACACCCAGTAACAAAGACATACACTAACACCCAGTAACACAGACATACACTGACACCAAGTAACAAAGACACACACTTACCCGAAGTACACAGACTTACACTGACACCAAGGAACAAAGACATACACTGATACCCAGTAACACAGACACACACTTACTCCAAGTAACAAAGACAGACACTGATACCCAGTACCACAGACACACACTAACACCAAGTCACAAAGACATCCACTGATACCCAGCAACACAGACACACACTGACACGAAGTAACAAAGACACATACTGACACCAAGTAACAAAGACACATACTGACACCAAGTAACAAAGACATACACAGTCACCAAGTCACAAAGACATCCACTGATACCCAGCAACACAGACACACACTTACAACAAGTAACAATGACAGACACTGATACACAGTAACTCATACACACTCTTAGAGCAAGTCACAAAGACATACATTGAGACCCAGTCACAAAGACAGACACTGACACCTAGTAACAAAGACACACACTGACACGAAGTAACAAAGACACATACTGACACCAAGTAACAAAGACATACACAGTCACCAAGTAACAACGACATACACTGATACCCAATAACACAGACACATACTTACACCAAGTAACAAAGACATACACTGATACCCAGCAACACAGACACACACTTACACCAAGTATCACAGACATACACAGACACCAAGTAACAAAGACATACACTGATACCCAGTAACACAGACACACACTTACACCATGTAAAAAAGACATACAATGACACCAAGTAACAAAGACATACACTGACACCAAGTAACAAAGACATACACAGTCACCAAGTAACAACGACATACACTGATACCCAATAACACAGACACACACTTCCACCAAGTAACAAAGACATCCACTGATACCCAGCAACAGAGACACACACTTACAACAAGTAACAATGACAGACAGTGATACACAGTAACTCATACACACACTTACAGCAAGTCACAAAGACATACATTGAGACCCAGTAACAAAGGCATACACTGACACCCTGTAACAAAGACACACAATGACACCAAGTAACAAAGGCACACACTGACACCAAATAACAAAGACATACACTGATACCCAGTAACACAGACACACAGTTACACCAAGTAACATGGACATACACTGACACCAAGTAACAAAGAAATTCACTGATACCCAGTAACACAGACACACACTTACACCAAGTAACAAAGACATACACTGACACCAAGTAACAAAGACATACACTGATACCCAGTACCACAGACACACACGGATACCAAGTAATAAAGGCAAAGACTGATACACAGTAACAAAGACATACACTGACACCCAGTAACACAGACACACACGGATACCAAGTAACAAAGACATACACTGACACCCATTAACAAAAACGTACACCGACACCCAGTAACAAAGACATTCACTGATACCCAGTAACACAGACACACACTTACACCAAGTAACAAAGACATACACTGACACCCGGTAACAAAGACTTACACTTACACACAGTGACACAGACACACACGGACACCAAGTAACAAAGACATACACTTACACCAAGTAACAAAGTCATGCACTGATACCCAGTAACACAGGCACACACTATGTGGGGGGGGGGGGCACATTGTCGCAGTGGTTCGCACTGCAGCCTCACAGCTCCAGGGACCGGGTTCGATTCTGGATACTGCCTGTGCGGAGTTTGCAAGTTCTCCCTGTGTCTGCGTGGGTTTCTTCCGGGAGCTCCGGTTTCCTCCCACATGCCAAAGACTTGCAGCTTGATAGGTTAATTGGCCATTATAAATTGCCGGTAGTATAGGTAGGTGGCAGGGAAATATATAGGGACCGGTGGGGATGTGATAGGAATACGGGATTAGTGTAGGATTAGTAAAATGGGTTGTTGATGGTCGGCACAGACTCGGTGTGCCGAATGGCCTGTTTAAGTGCTGTATCTCTAAACTAAACTAAATACTAACACCTAGTGTCACTGACACCCAGTAAAACAAACAAACACTGACACCCAGTAACAAAGACATACACTGATACCACGTCACAAAGACATACACTGATACCACGTCACAAAGACATACACTGATACCCAGTAACACAAACACACACTGTCACCCAGTAACACAGAGAAACACTGATACACAGTAACAAAGACATACACTGACACCAAGTAACACAGACACACACTGACACCCAGTGACACAGACACACACTTAAACCAAGTAACAAAGACAGACACTGACACCCAGTAACAATGACATACACTGACACCCAGTAACAAAGACACACACGGACACCAAGTAACAAAGACACAGACTTACACCAAGTAACACAGAAACCCACTGACACCCAGTAACACAGACACACACTTACACCAAGTAACACAGACATACACTGACACCAAGTAACAAAGACAGACACTGATAACCAGTAACACAGACACACACTTACACCAAGTAACCAAGACATACACTGACACCAAGGAACAAAGACATACACTGACACCCAGTAACAAAGACACACACGGACACCAAGTAACAAAGACACAGACTTACACCAAGTAACACAGAAACCCACTGACACCCAGTAACACAGACACACACTTACACCAATTAACACAGACATACACTGACACCAAGTAACAAAGACAGACACTGATAAACAGTAACACAGACACACACTTACACCAAGTAACAAAGACATACACTGACACCAAGGAACAAAGACACACACTGACACCAAGTCACAAAGACACACACTGACACCCAGTAACAAAGACATACACTGACACCAAGTCACAAAGACATATACTGATACACAGACACACACTTACACCAAGTAACACAGACCACCACTGACACCAAGTAACAAAGACATACACTGATACCCAGTAACACAGGCACACACAGTGGGGGGGGGGGGGGCACATTGGCGCAGTGGTTAGCACCGCAGCTTCACAGCTCCAGGGACCCGGGTTCGATTCTGGGTACTGCCTGTGCGGAGTTTGCAAGTTCTCCCTGTGTCTGCGTGGGTTTCCTCCGGGTGCTCCGGTTTCCTCCCACATGCCAAAGACTTGCAGGTTGATAGGTTAATGGGCCATTATAAATTGCCCCTGGTATAGGCAGGTGGTAGGGAAATATATACGGAAAGGTGGGGATGTGATAGGAAGACGGGATTAGTGTAGGATTAGTGTAGGATTACTGTAAATGGGTTGTTGATGGTCGGCACAGGCTCGGTGGGCCGAAGGGCCTGCTTAAGTGCTGCACCTCTAAACTAAACTAAATACTGACACCCAGTGTCACAGACACACACTGACACCCACTAACATAAACAAACACACACTGACACCCAGTAACACAGAGAACCACTGATTCTTTATTTTCTTTTTCTTTTGGGCCTCCTTATCTCGAGAGACAATGGATACGCGCCTGGAGGTGGTCAGTGGTTTGTGAAGCAGCGCCTGGAGTGGCTATAAACGCCAATTCTGGAGTGACAGGCTCTTCCACAGGTGCTGCAGAGAAATTTGTTTGTTGGGGCTGTTGCACAGTTGGCTCTCCCCTTGCGCCTCTGTCTTTTTTCCTGCCAACTACTAAGTCTCTTCGACTCGCCACAATTTAGCCCTGTCTTTATGGCTGCCCGCCAGCTCTGGCGAATGCTGGCAACTGACTCCCACGACTTGTGATCAATGTCACACGATTTCATGTCGCGTTTGCAGACGTCTTTATAACGGAGACATGGACGGCCGGTGGGTCTGATACCAGTGGCGAGCTCGCTGTACAATGTGTCTTTGGGGATCCTGCCATCTTCCATGCGGCTCACATGGCCAAGCCATCTCAAGCGCCGCTGACTCAGTAGTGTGTATAAGCTGGGGATGTTGGCCGCTTCAAGGACTTCTGTGTTGGAGATATAGTCCTGCCACCTGATGCCAAGTATTCTCCGAAGGCAGCGAAGATGGAATGAATTGAGACGTCGCTCTTGGCTGGCATACGTTGTCCAGGCCTCGCTGCCGTAGAGCAAGGTACTGAGGACACAGGCCTGATACACTCGGACTTTTGTGTTCCTTGTCAGTGCGCCATTTTCCCACACTCTCTTGGCCAGTCTGAACATAGCAGTGGAAGCCTTACCCATGCGCTTGTTGATTTCTGCATCTAGAGACAGGTTACTGGTGATAGTTGAGCCTAGGTAGGTGAACTCTTGAACCACTTCCAGAGCGTGGTCGCCAATATTGATGGATGGAGCATTTCTGACATCCTGCCCCATGATGTTCGTTTTTTTGAGGCTGATGGTTAGGCCAAATTCATTGCAGGCAGACGCAAACCTGTCGATGAGACTCTGCAGGCATTCTTCAGTGTGAGATGTTAAAGCAGCATCGTCAGCAAAGAGGAGTTCTCTGATGAGGACTTTCCGTACTTTGGACTTCGCTCTTAGACGGGCAAGGTTGAACAACCTGCCCCCTGATCTTGTGTGGAGGAAAATTCCTTCTTCAGAGGATTTGAACGCATGTGAAAGCAGCAGGGAGAAGAAAATCCCAAAAAGTGTGGGTGCGAGAACACAGCCCTGTTTCACACCACTCAGGATAGGAAAGGGCTCTGATGAGGAGCCACCATGTTGAATTGTGCCTTTCATATTGTCATGGAATGAGGTGATGATACTTAGTAGCTTTGGTGGACATCCGATCTTTTCTAGTAGTCTGAAGAGACCACGTCTGCTGACGAGGTCAAAGGCTTTGGTGAGATCAATGAAAGCAATGTAGAGGGGCATCTGTTGTTCACGGCATTTCTCCTGTATCTGACGAAGGGAGAACAGCATGTCAATAGTCGATCTCTCTGCACGAAAGCCACACTGTGCCTCAGGGTAGACGCGCTCGGCCAGCTTCTGGAGCCTGTTCAGAGCGACTCGAGCAAAGACTTTCCCCACTATGCTGAGCAGGGAGATTCCACGGTAGTTGTTGCAGTCACCGCGGTCACCTTTGTTTTTATAGAGGGTGATGATGTTGGCATCGCGCATGTCCTGGGGTACTGCTCCCTCGTCCCAGCACAGGCATAGCAGTTCATGTAGTGCTGAGAGTATAGCAGGCTTGGCACTCTTGATTATTTCAGGGGTAATGCTGTCCTTCCCAGGGGCTTTTCCGCTGGCTAGGGAATCAATGGCATCACTGAGTTCCGATTTGGTTGGCTGTATGTCCAGCTCATCCATGACTGGTAGAGGCTGGGCTGCATTGAGGGCAGTCTCAGTGACAGCATTCTCCCTGGAGTACAGTTCTAGGTAGTGCTCAACCCAGCGGTCCATCTGTTTGCGTTGGTCAGTGATTATGTCCCCCGATTTAGATTTGAGGGGGGTGATCTTCTTGATGGTTGGCCCAAGAGCTCTCTTCATGCCATCATACATTCCTCTGATGTTTCCGGTGTCTGAGGCCAGCTGAATATGACTGCATAGGTGTTGCCAGTAGTCGTTTGCGCAACGCCTAGCTGTTCTTTGTGCAGTACTTCTGGCTGCTTTAAGTGCTGCGGATGTTAAATCGCTGGGGGCTTTCTTGTAGTTCAAAAGTGCAATGCGCTTAGCGGCTATGACAGGTTCCAGCTCTTCATTATGAGATTGAAACCAGTCTGCATTTCTCTTCGCACTTTTGCCGTAGGTGGTCAAAGCTGACTCATAGATGGCGTCTCTGCTGTGGGCCCACTTGGTCTCAGCATCCCCTGTGGGAGTGTTTTGAAGGGCTGCTACAAGTGAATTTAGAAATTTTTGTAACAGCTGTGGGTGAGAAATTCTGCTCGTGTTGATGCGCGGGTGGCCCTTCTGCTTGGAATGATGCAACTTCTTTGGTCTGAGTCTAACCTTGCTGCACACCAGGGAGTGGTCGGTGTCGCAGTCCGCACTGTGCAAGCTGCGTGTGATTTGAACACTGTTTAAGGCGGCTCGCCTTGTGACAATGAGGTCTAGCTGGTGCCAACGACGTGATCTTGGGTGCCTCCATGAAACCTGGTGACAGGGTTTAGTGTGAAAGAACGAGTTGGTGATGCAGAGGTTATGATAGGTACACAACTCAAGCAGTCTCTGCCCGTTCTCATTCATCCTTCCAACGCCATAGTGCCCAAGGCAGGAGGGCCATGAGTCATGGTCGGCCCCAACCCTGGCATTAAAGTCTCCCAGCAGGAATAGGTGTTCGGTGTTGGGGATGCTGCTAATGATGTTATGGAGTTGTTCATAGAACTGGTCTTTAGCTTCAGGTGCGGAACAGAGTGTTGGAGCATAGATGCTGAGTAGGTGTACTGGACCAGAGGTGGTGAGCAGTCGGATGGACAGTATGCGTTCCGAGCCATTTGAGGGAGGCTCTATCATGCTGAGCAAGGAGTTTCTGATGGCGAAGCCCACTCCATGCTGTCTTGGTTCTTCAGGATCCCTGCCCTGCCAGAAGAAGGTGTAGTCTTGCTCTGCTAGAGAGCCACTCGCGGGGAGGCGAGTCTCCTGAAGTGCTGCAATGTCCACATTGAGTCTACTGAGCTCGTTGTTAATGATGGCGGTCTTCCGAGAATCGTTGATTTGTGTAAGGTCTTCCGACAGGCCAGGACACATAGTTCTGACGTTCCAGCTTGCAAAGCGAAGGGCTGGTACCTTCTTTCCTTTTTTCATGTTGTTTGGTGCAGTTTGTATCAGTCCACCTTTCGGGCAATGACCCTGAGCTCCAAGCACCCATTGAAGCAGGGAGACTGTGGCGGGACAGAACCTTATTGACCGGGGGCTGCCCGGTTTGAGGCGGGCGGTCGCTGTCCAGTGAGGTGCAATGACCTCTCCCACCGACAAAGGCAACCCGTGGCGCCCAGTTTCTACGCCAATTTATCTGGACTTAAAACCCGTAACTGCTGCCTTCCATGTTGTTTCAGTCGCTGTGAGGCAACGATGGAGTGACCTCTCCATGGCGCATGCCTGGGCAAATTTATGGAGGTTGAGAGTTGCCCAGTCGTCAAAACCCCCCTCTCGGCCTTTCTGGTGGGGTCCAAAGGAGTGCAGGACACGACGTTTGGCACCAGTATGGCTGCAGGAACTGCCGGAAACATGCCAAAGGTGACACATGACCGCCTACGGGGTTCCGCTCCGGATTTTCTGTTAGGGTTTACTCCCTTAGCCTTGGTCTCTCCCGAGACGCCCACAAGGCAGTGGGGTTGTTGGGGCCCCTACACAGGTGTAGGATGGTGCCGGTGGGAGGAGGGGATGCAAGGGGGAGGGGTACAGGGAGGGGGTGGGGGGGGTGCAGGGGAAGGGGGGGCGGGCTGTGACGGGGTTGTGAGGGGGTGAGCTGAGAGGGTGGAGCAGGGAAGGGGACGGGGGTGGGGGGGTGGAAGGGGGGTAAAGGGGGGGGGGAGGGGGGGTGGAATCTGGTGCAGGTAATAAGCCATTTCCTCAGTGCCCACCATCGACGTCCGGAAAGCTCATCCACGTCCTTCGGGAGGTGAAGCATCATTTGGCAGACTTAGAGGTGATTACATTTGCTAAGGGTTTTTATTTTTTTGCAGTGGTTTAAATAAAGGCATGCAGCATTGCCGACAGTGCGCTGCAGATGCTCTCCGAGCCATCTCCCGCGGGCGCTTTGAAGTTGCGGCCGGGGGGGCCGTTCGTGGATGTTTTGGGTGTTCGGGGCACCTTTTCACAGGACTTCTCTCGGGTCCCGCAGCTCCTTCTTCACCTCAATGGACTTACCGCATGCCGTGGCTGCAGACACAGAGAACCACTGATACACAGTAACAAAGACATACACTGACACCAAGTAACACAGACACACACTGACACCCAGTAAAAAGGACATACACTGATACCAAGTCACAAAGACATACACTAATGCCCAGTAACAAAGACACACACTTACACCAAGTAACACAGGCATACACAGACACCAAGTAACAAAGACAGACAATTACACCAAGTAACAAAGACCTACACTTACACCAAGTATTTTGACATACACTGACACCAAGTAACAAAGACATACACTGATACCCAGTAACACAGACACACACTTACACCAAGTCACAAAGACACACACTGAAAACCAGTAACAAAGACAGACACTGACACCAAGTCACAAAGACATACACTGATACCCAGGAACACAGACACACAATTACACCAAGTAACACAGACATACACTGACACCAAGTAACAAAGACATGCACTGATACCCAGTAACACAGACACATAATTACACCAAGTAACTAAGACATGCACTGACACCCAGTTACAAAGACATACACTGACACCCAGTAACACAGACACACGGACACCAAGTAACAAAGACATACACTTACACCAAGTAACAAAGTCATGCACTGATACCCAGTAACACAGGCACACACTATGGGCGGGGAGGGGGGGGTGCACATTGGCGCAGTGGTTAGCACCGCAGCCTCACAGCTCCAGGGACCCGGGTCCGATTCTGGGTACTGCTTGTGCAGAGTTTGCAAGTTCTCCCTGTGTCTGCGTGGGTTTCCTCCGGGAGCTCCGGTTTCCTCCCACATGCCAAAGACTTGCAGGTTGATAGGTTAATTGGCCATTATAAATTGCCCGTAGTATGGGTTGGTGGCAGGGAAATATATTGGGACCGGTGGGGATGTGATAGGAATACGGGATTAGTGTAGGATTAGTATAAATGGGTTGTTGATGGTCGGCACAGACTCGGTGGGCCGAATGGTCTGTTTAAGTGCTGTATCTCTAAACTAAACTAAATAATAACACCAAGTGTCACTGACACCCAGTAAAACAAACAAACACTGACACCCAGTAACAAAGACATACACTGATACCAAGTCACCAAGACATGCACTGATACCCAGTAACACAAACAAACACACACTGTCACCCAGTAACACAGAAAAACACTGATACACAGTAACAAAGACATACACTGAAACCAAATAACACAGACACACACTGACACACAGTGACACAGACACACACTTACACCAACTAACACAGACACACTTACACCATGCAACAAAGACATACACTGACACCCAGTAACAATGACATACACTGACACCCATTAACAAAGACACACACGGGCACCAAGTAACAAAGACACAGACTTACACCAAGTAACACAGAAACACACTGGCACCCAGTAACACAGAAACACACTTACACCAAGTAACACAGACATACACAGACACCAAGTAACAAAGACAGACACTGATAACCAGTAACACAGACAGACACTTACACCAAGTAACACAGACCACCACTAACACCAAGTAACAAAGACATACACTGATACCCAGTATCACAGACACACACTGACACCAAGTAACAAAGACATACACTGACACCAAGTCACAAAGACACACACTGACACCGAGTAACAAAGACATACACTGACACCAAGTCACAAAGACATAAACTGATGCCCAGGAACACAGACACACACTGACACCCAGTAAGAAAGACATACACTGATACCAAGTCACAAAGACATACACTGATAACCAGTAACACAGACACACACTGACACCCAGTAACAAAGCCATACACTGATACCAAGTCACAAAGAAATACACTGATACCCAGTAACACAGACACACACTTACACCAAGTAAGGCAGACACACACTGACACCAAGAAACAAAGACATGCACTGACACCAAGTAACAAAGACATACACATACACCAAGTAACAAAGAAAGACAATTACACCAAGTAACAAAGACATACAATTAAAACCAGTAACAAAGACATACACTGACACCCAGTAACACAGACACACACGGACACCAAGGAACAAAGACACAGACTTACACCAAGTGACACAGACACACACTGACACCCCGTAACACAGACACACACTTACACCAAGTAACACAGACATGCACTGACACCCGTTAACAAAGACATACACTGACACAAGGTAACACAGACACACACGGACACCAAGTAACAAAGACACACACTGACACCAAGTCACAAAGACACACACTGACACCCAGTAACAAAGACATACACTGACACCAAGTCACAAGACAAACACTGATACACAGACACACACTTACACCAAGTAACACAGACCACCACTGACACCAAGTAACAAAGACATACACTGATACCAAGTCACAAAGACACACACTGACACCCAGTAACAAAGACATACCCTGATACCAAGTCACAAAGACATACACTGATACCCAGTAACACAGACACACACTGACACCCAGTATCAAAGACATACACTGATCCCAAGTCACAAAGACATACACTGATACCCAGTAACACAGACACACACTGACACCAAGTAACAAAGACGTACACTTACACAATGTAACAAAGACACACACTTGCACCAAGTAACACAGACATACACTGACACCAAGTAAGAAAGACATACACGGACACCAAGTAACAACGACATACACTTACACCAAGTAACAAAGACAGACAATTACAACAAGTAACAAAGACATACACTTGCACCAAGTATTGTGACATACACTGACACTAAGTCACAAAGACATGCACTGATACAAAGTAACACAGACACACACTTACACCAAGTAACACAGACATACACTGAGACCAAGTAAAAAAGACATGCACTGATACCCAGTAACACAGAGACACACTTACACCAAGTAACAAAGACAGACACTGATACCCAGTAACACAGACACACACTTACACCAAGTAACAAAGACATACACTGACACCCAGTAACAAAGACATGCACTGACACCCAGTAACACAGACCCACACGGACACCAAGTAACAAAGACATACACTTACACCAAGTAACACAGACAAACACTGACACCAAGTAACAAAGACATAAACTGATACCCAGAATCACAGACACACTCTTACACCAAGTAACAAAGACAGACACTGATACCCCGTAACACAGACACACACTTACACCAAGTAACAAAGACATACACTGACACCCAGTAACAAAGACATACACTGACACCCAGTAACACAGACACACACGGACACCAAGTAACAAAGACACAGACTTACACCAAGTAACACAGACATACACTGACACCCAGTAACACAGACACACTTTCTCCAAGTAACACAGGCATACACTGACACCAAGTAACAAAGACATACACTGATACCCTGGAACACAGACACACACTTACACCAAGTTACACAGGCACACACTTGCACCAAGTAACAAAGACATACACTGACACCAAGTAACAAAGACATACACTGACACCAAGTAACAAAGACATACACTGATACCCTGGAACACAGACACACACTTACGCCAAGTTACACAGACATACACTGACACCAGGTAACAAAGACATACAATTAGACCAAGTAACAAAGACACACACTGACACCAAGTAACACAGAAAACACTGACACCCAGTAACACAGACACACACGGACACCAAGTAACAAAGACACACACTTACACCAAGTAACACATACACACACTGACACCCAGTATCACAGACACACACTTACACCAAGTAACACAGACATACACTGACACCAAGTAACAAAGACATACACTGATAACCAGTAACACAGGCACACACTTACACAAAGTAACACAGACATACACTGACACCAAGTAACACAGACACACACTTACACCAAGCAACAAGGACATACAATTACACCCAGTAAAAAAGACACACACTTACACCAAGTAACAAAGACAGACACTGATACCCAGTAACACAGACACACACTTACACCAAGTAACAAAGACATACACTGACACCAAGTAACACAAACAAACACACACTGACACCCAGTAACACAGAGAAACACTAATAAACAGTAACAAAGACATACACTTACACCAAGTAACACAGACACACACTTTCACCAAGTAACAAAGACATACACTGACACCCAGTAACAAAGACATACTCTGACACCCAGTAACACAGACACACACGGACACCAAGTAACAAAGACACAGACTTACACCAAGTAACACAGACATACACTGACACCAAGTAAAAAAGAAATACACTGATACCCTGGAACACAGACACACACTTACACCAAGTAACACAGGCACATACTTACACCAAGTAACAAGGACATACACATACACCAAGTTACAAAGACATGCAATGACTCCCAGCAACACAGACACACACGGACACCAAGTAACAAAGACACACTTTTACACCAAGTAACACATACACACACTGACACCCAGTAACACAGACACACACTTACACCAAGTAACAAAGACATACACTGATACCCAGTAAACAGACACACACTTACACCAAGTAACACAGATACACACTTACACCAAGTAACAAAGACATACAATTACACCAAGTAACACAGACATATACCGACACCAAGTAACAAAGACATACAATTACACCAATTAACAAAGACACACACTTACACCAAGTAACAAAGACAGACACTGATACCCAGTAACACAGACACACAATTACACCAAGTAACAAAGACATACACTGACACCAAGTAACACAAACAAACACCCACTGACACCCAGTAACACAGAGAAACACTAATAAACAGTAACAAAGACACACACTTACACCAAGTAACACAGGCACATACTTACACCACGTAACAAGGACATACACTTACACCAAGTTACAAAGACATGCAATGACTCCCAGTAACACAGACACATACGGACACCAAGTAACAAAGACACACACTTACACCAAGTAACACATACACACACTTACACCAAGTAACACAGACATACACTGACACCAAGTAACAAAGACATACACTAATACCCAGTAACACAGACACACACTTACACCCAGTAAAAAGACATACACTGACACCAAGTCACAAAGACATACACCGATACCAAGTCACAAAGACATACACTGACACCAAGTAACAAAGACATACACTTACACCAAGTAACAAAGACAGACAATTACACCAAGTAACAAAGACATACACCTACACAAAGTATTTTGACATACACTTACACCAAGAAACACATACACACACTGACACTCAGTAACACAGACACACACTTACACCAAGTAACACAGACATACACTGACACCAAGTAACAAAGACATACACAGATACCGAGGAACACAGGCACACACTTACACCACGTAACAGAGACACACACTTACAGCAAGTAACACAGGTACATACTTACACCACGTAACAAGGACATACACTTACACCTAGTTACAAAGACATGCAATGACTCACAGGAACACAGACACACACGGACACCAAGTAACAAAGACACACACTTACACCAAGTAACACATACACACACTTACACCAAGTAACACAGACATACACTGACACCAAGTAACAAAGACATACACTGATACCCAGTAACACAGACACACACTTACACCAAGTAACACAGACATACACTGACACCAAGTAACAAAGACATACACAGATACCGAGGAACACAGGCACACACTTACACCAAGTGACACAGACACACACTTACACCAAGTAACAAAGACATACACTTACACCAAGTAACACAGACATATACTGACACCAAGTAACAAAGACATACAATTACACCAATGAACAAAGACACACACTTACACCAAGTAACAAAGACAGACACTGATACCCAGTAACACAGACACACACTTACACCAAGTAACAAAGACATCCACTGACACCAAGTAACACAAACAAACACACACTGACACCCAGTAACACAGAGAAAAACTAATAAACAGTAACAAAGACATACACTGACACCAGGTAACACAGACACACACTTACACCCAGTAAAAAATACATACACTGACACCAAGTCACAAAGACATACACCGATACCAAGTCACAAAGACATACACTGACACCAAGTAACAAAGACATACACTTACACCAAGTAACAAAGACAGACAATTACACCAAGTAACAAAGACATACACCTACACCAAGTATTTTGACATACACTTGCACCAAGAAACACATACACACACTGACACTCAGTAACACAGACATACACTGACACCAAGTAACACAGACATACACTGACACCAAGTAACAAAGACATACACAGATACCCAGGAACACAGACATACACTGACACCAAGTAACACAGACACACACTTATACCAAGTAACACAGACATACACTGACACCAAGTAACAAAGACATACACTGACACCAAGTCACTAAGACATACACTGATACCCAGTAACACAGACATACACTGACACCAAGTAACAAAGACATACACTGATACCGAGGAACACAGACACGCACTTCCACCAACTAACACAGACACACACATTACACCAAGTAACAAAGACATGCACTTACAACAAGTAACACAGACATATACTGACACCAAGTAACAAAGACATACAATTACCCCAAGTAACAAAGACAGACACTGATACCCAGTAACACAGACACACACTTACACCAAGTAACAAAGACATACACTGACACCAAGTAACACAAACCAACACACACTGACACCCAGTAACACAGAGAAACACTAATAAACAGTAACAAAGTCATACACAGACACCAAGTATCACAGACACACACTTACACCAAGTAACAAAGACATACACTGACACCAAGTCACAAAGACACACACTGACACCCAGTAACAAAGACATACACTGATACCAAGTCACAAAGACATACACTGATACCCAGTAACACAGACACACACTGACACCCAGTATCAAAGACATACACTGATACCAAGTCACAAAGACATACACTGATACCCAGTAACACAGACACACACTGACACCAAGTAACAAAGACATACACTGACACCAAGTAACAAAGACGTACACTTACACCAAGTAACAAAGACACACACTTGCACCAAGTAACACAGACATACACTGACACCAAGTAACAAAGACATACACGGACACCAAGTATTTTGACATACACTGACACTAAGTCACAAAGACATGCACTGATACAAAGTAACACAGACATACACTGAGACCAAGTAAAAAAGACATGCACTGATACCCAGTAACACAGAGACACACTTACACCAAGTAACAAAGACAGACACTGATACCCAGTAACACAGACACACACTTACACCAAGTAACAAAGACATACACTGACAACCAGTAACAAAGACATACACTGACACCCAGTAACACGGACCCACACGGACACCAAGTAACAAAGACATACACTTACACCAAGTAACACAGACAAACACTGACACCAAGTAACAAAGACATAAACTGATACCCAGAAACACAGACACACACTTACACCAAGTAACAAAGACAGACACTGATACCCCGTAACACAGACACACACTTACACCAAGTAACAAAGACATACACTGACACCCAGTAACAAAGACATACACTGACACCCAGTAACAAAGACACACACGGACACCAAGTAACAAAGACACAGACTTACACCAAGTAACACAGACATACACTGACACCCAGTAACACAGACACACTTACACCAAGTAACACAGACATACACTGACACCAAGTAACAAAGACAGACACTGACACCAAGTAACAAAGACACACACTTACACCAAGTTACACAGGCACACACTTGCACCAAGTAACAAAGACATACACTGACACCAAGTAACAAAGATATACACTGATACCCTGGAACACAGACACACACTTACACCAAGTTACAGAGACAAACACTGACACCAGGTAACAAAGACATACAATTAGACCAAGTAACAAAGACACACACTGACACCAAGTAACACAGAAAACACTGACACCCATTAAACAGACACACACGGACACCAAGTAACAAAGACACACACTTACACCAAGTAACACATACACACACTGACACCCAGTATCACAGACACACACTTACACCAAGTAACACAGACATACACTGACACCAAGTAACAAAGACATGCACTGATAACCAGTAACACAGGCACACACTTACACAAAGTAACACAGACATACACTGACACCAAGTAGCACAGACACACACTTACACCAAGTAACAAAGACATACACTTGCACCAAGTAACAAGGACATACAATTACACCAAGTAAAAAAGACACACACTTACACCAAGTAACAAAGACATACACTGACACCAAGTAACACAAACAAACACACACTGACACCCAGTAACACAGTGAAACACGAATACACAGTAACAAAGACATACACTGACACCAAGTAACACAGACACACACTTACACCCAGTAACAAAGACAGACACTGACACCTTGTCACAAAGACATACACCTACACCAAGTATTTTGACATACACTGACACCAAGTAACAAAGACATACACTGATACCCAGTAACACAGACACTCACTTACACCAAGAAACAAAGACATACACTGACAACAAGTCACAAAGACACACACTGACACCCAGTAACAAAGACATACACTGACACCAAGTCACTAAGACATACACTGATACCCAGTAACACAGACACACACTTACACCAAGTAACAAAGACAGACACTTACATCAAGTAACACAGACACACACTTACACCCAGTAAAAAATACATACACTGACACCAAGTCACAAAGACATACACCGATACCAAGTCACAAAGACATACACTCACACCAAGTAACAAAGACATACACTTACACCAAGTAACAAAGACAGACAATTACACCAAGTAACAAAGACATACACCTACACCAAGTATTTTGACATACACTTACACCAAGAAACACATACACACACTGACACTCAGTAACACAGACACACACTTACACCAAGTAACACAGACATACACTGATACCCACTAACACAGACACACACTGACACCAAGTAACACAGACATACACTGACACCAAGTAACAAAGACATACACTGATACCCAGGAACACAGACAAGCACTTACACCACGTAACACAGACACACACTTACACCATGTAACAAAGACATACACTTACACCAAGTAACACAGACATACACTGACACCAAGTAACACAGACATACACTGACACCAAGTAACACAGACACACACTTATACCAAGTAACACAGACATACACTGACACCAAGTAACAAAGACATACACTGATACCCAGTAACACAGACACACACTTACACCAAGTAACACAGACATACACTGACACCAAGTAACAAAGACATACACTGATACCGAGGAACACAGACACGCACTTCCACCAAGTAACACAGACACACACATTACACCAAGTAACAAAGACATGCACTTACAACAAGTAACACAGACATATACTGACACCAAGTAACAAAGACATACAATTACACCAATTAACAAAGACACTCACTTACCCCAAGTAACAAAGACAGACACTGATACCCAGTAACACAGACACACACTTACACCAAGTAACAAAGACATACACTGACACCAAGTAACACAAACCAACACACACTGACACCCAGTAACACAGAGAAACACTAATAAACAGTAACAAAGTCATACACAGACACCAAGTAACACAGACACACACTTACACCAAGTAACAAAGACATACACTGATACCCAGGAACACAGACAAGCACTTACACCACGTAACACAGACACACACTTACACCATGTAACAAAGACATACACTTACACCAAGTAACACAGACATACACTGACACCAAGTAACACAGACATACACTGACACCAAGTAACACAGACACACACTTATACCAAGTAACACAGACATACACTGACACCAAGTAACAAAGACATACACTGATACCCAGTAACACAGACACACACTTACACCAAGTAACACAGACATACACTGACACCAAGTAACAAAGACATACACTGATACCGAGGAACACAGACACGCACTTCCACCAAGTAACACAGACACACACATTACACCAAGTAACAAAGACATGCACTTACAACAAGTAACACAGACATATACTGACACCAAGTAACAAAGACATACAATTACACCAATTAACAAAGACACTCACTTACCCCAAGTAACAAAGACAGACACTGATACCCAGTAACACAGACACACACTTACACCAAGTAACAAAGACATACACTGACACCAAGTAACACAAACCAACACACACTGACACCCAGTAACACAGAGAAACACTAATAAACAGTAACAAAGTCATACACAGACACCAAGTAACACAGACACACACTTACACCCAGTAAAAAAGACATACACTGACACCAAGTCACAAAGGCATACACTGATATCAAGTCACAAAGACATACACTGATACCCAGGAACACAGACACGCACTTACACCACGTAACAAAGACAGACAATTACACCAAGTAACAAAGACATACACCTACACCAAGTATATTGACATACACTGACACCAAGTAACAAAGACATGCACTGACACCCAGTAACACAGACACACACGGACACCAAGTAACAAAGACATAAACTTACACCAAGTAACACAGACAAACACTGACACCAAGTAACAAAGACATACACGGACACCAAGTAACAAAGACATACACTTACACCAAGTAACAAAGACAGACAATTACACCAAGTAACAAAGACATACACTTACACCAAGTATTTTGACATACACTGACACTAAGTCACAAAGACATGCACTGATACAAAGTAACACAGACACACACTTACACCAAGAAACACAGACATACACTGAGACCAAGTAAAAAAGACATGCACTGATACCCAGTAACACACAGACACACTTACACCAAGTAACAAAGACAGACACTGATACCCAGTAACACAGACACACACTTACACCAAGTAACAAAGACATACACTGACACCCAGTAACAAAGACATACACTGACACCCAGTAACACGGACCCACACGGACACCAAGTAACAAAGACATACACTTACACCAAGTAACACAGACAAACACTGACACCAAGTAACAAAGACATAAACTGATACCCAGAAACACAGACACACACTTACACCAAGTAAAAAAGACAGACACTGATACCCCGTAACACAGACACACACTTACACCAAGTAACAAAGACATACACTGACACCCAGTAACAAAGACATACACTGACACCCAGTAACAAAGACACACACGGACACCAAGTAACAAAGACACAGACTTACACCAAGTAACACAGACATACACTGACACCCAGTAACACAGACACACTTACACCAAGTAACACAGACATACACTGACACCAAGTAACAAAGACATACACTGATACCCTGGAACACAGACACACACTTACACCAAGTTACACAGGCACACACTTGCACCAAGTAACAAAGACATACACTGACACCAAGTAACAAAGACATACACTGATACCCTGGAACACAGACACACACTTACACCAAGTTACACAGACAAACACTGACACCAGGTAACAAAGACATACAATTAGACCAATAACAAAGACACACACTGACACCAAGTAACACAGAAAACACTGACACCCAGTAACACAGACACACACAGACACCAAGTAACAAAGACACACACAGACACCAAGTAACAAAGACACACACTTACACCAAGTAACACATACACACACTGACACCCAGTATCACAGACACACACTTACACCAAGTAACACAGACATACACTGACACCAAGTAACACAGACACACACTTACACCAAGTAACAAAGACATACACTTACACCAAGTAACAAGGACATACAATTACACCAAGTAAAAAAGACACACACTTACACCAAGTAACAAAGACAGACACTGATACCCAGTAACACAGACAGACACTTACACCAAGTGACAAAGACATAGACTGACACCAAGTAACAAAAACAAACACACACTGACACCCAGTAACACAGAGAAACACTAATAAACAGTAACAAAGACATACACTGACACCAAGTAACACAGTCGCACACTTACACCCAGTAACAAAGACATACACTGACACCAAATCACAAAGACATCCACTGACACCAAGTCACAAAGACACACACTGATACCCAGTAACACAGACACACACTGACACCACGTAACAAAGACATGCACTGATACCCAGTAACACAGACACACACTTACACCAAGTAACAAAGACAGACACTGATACCCAGTAACACAGACACACACTTACACCAAGTAACAAAGACATACACTGACACCCAGTAACAAAGTCATACACTGACACCCAGTAACACAGACACACACGGACACCAAGTAACAAAGACACAGACTTACACCAAGTAACACAGACATACACTGACACCAAGTAACACAGACATACACTGACACCAAGTAACAAAGACATACACTGATACCCTGGAACACAGACACACACTTACACCAAGTAACACAGGCACACACTTACACCAAGTAACAAAGACATACACTTACACCAAGTAACACAGACATACACTTACACCAAGTAACACAGACATACACTGACACCAGGTAACAAAGACATACACTTGCACCAAGTAACACAGACACACACTTACACCAAGTAACACAGACATACACTTGCACCAAGTAACAAAGAACACACACTCACACCAAGAAACAAAGACATACACTTACACCAAGCAACACAGACATACACTTACACCCAGTAACACAGACACACACTTACACCAAGTAACAAAGACAGACACTGACACCAAGTAACAAAGACATGCAATGATACCCAGTAACACAGACACACACTTACTCCAAGTCACAAAGACAGACACTGATACCCAGTAACACAGACACACACTTACACCAAGTAACAAAGACATACACTGACACCCAGTAACAAAGACATACACTGACACCCAGTAACACAGTCACACACGGACACCAAGTAACAAAGACACAGACTTACACCAAGTAACACAGACATAAACTGACACCCAGTAACACAGACACACACTAACACCAAGTAACAGAGACATACACTGACACCAAGTAACAAAGGCATACACTGACACCAAGTAACAAAGACATGCACTGACACCAAGTAACAAAGACGTACACTTACACCAAGTAACAAAGACACACACTGACACCAAGTATACAAAGACATACAAAGACACCAAGTAACAAAGACATACACTGATACCCAGTAACACAGACACACACTTACACCAAGTAACAAAGACATACAAAGATACCCAGCCACACAGACACACACTTACACCAAGTATCACAGACATACACAGACACCAAGTAACAAAGACATACACTGATACCAGTTAACACAGACACACACTTACACCATGTAACAAAGACATACACTGACACCAAGTAACAAAGACATACACTGATCCCTAGTAACACAGACAGACACTGACACCAAGTAACAAAGACACTCACTTACACCAAGTAACACAGACATACACTGACACCAAGTAACAAAGACATACACTGATATCCAGTAACACAGACACACACTTACACCAAGTAACAATGACAGACACTGATACCCAGTAACACAGACACACACTTACACCAAGTCACAAAGACATACACTGACACCCAGTAACAAAGACATACACTGACACCCAGTAACAAAGAAACCCAATGACACCAAGTAACAAAGGCACACACTGACACCAAGTAACAATGACATACACTGATACCCAGTAACACAGACACACACTTACACCAAGCAACAAAGACATACACTGACACCAAGTAACAAAGACATTCACTGATACCCAGTAACACAGACACACACTTACACCAAGTAACAAAGACATACACTGACACCAAGTAACAAAGGCATACATTGACACCCAGTAACAAAGACATACACTGACACCCAGTAACACAGACACACACGGACACCAAGTAACAAAGACATACACTGACACCCAGTAACAAAAACATACACTGACACCCAGTAACAAAGACATACACTGACACCAAGTAACAAAGACATTCACTGATGCCCAGTAACACAGACACACACTTACACCAAGTAACAGAGAAATACACTGACACCAAGTAACAAAGGCATACACTGGCACCAAGCAACAAAGACATGCACTGACACCAAGTAACAAAGACGTACACTTACACCAAGTAACAAAGACATGCACTGACACCAAGTAACAAAGATATACACTTACACCAAGTAACACATACATACACTGACACCAAGTAACAAAGACATACACTGATACCCAGTAACACAGACACACACTTGCACCAAGTAACAAAGACATACAAAGATACCCAGCCACACAGACACACACTGACACCCAGTAACAATGACATACACTGACACCCAGTAACAAAGAAACACACGGACACCAAGTAACAAAGACACAAACTGACACCAAGTAACACAGAAACACACTGACACCCAGTAACACAGACACACACTTACGCCAAGTAACACAAACATACACTGACACCAAGTAACAAAGACAGACACTGAAAACCAGTAACACAGACACACACGGACACCAAGTAACAAAGACACACACTGACACCAAGTCACAAAGACACACACTGACTCCCAGTAACAAAGACATACACTGACACCAAGTCACAAAGACATATACTGATACACAGACACACACTTACACCAAGTAACACAGACCACCACTGACACCAAGTAACAAAGACATACACTGATACCCAGTAACACAGGCACACACAGGGGGTCGGGGGGGGGTGGCACATTGGCGCAGTGGTTAGCACCGCAGCTTCACAGCTCCAGGGACCCGGGTTCGATTCTGGGTACTGCCTGTGCGGAGTTTGCAAGTTCTCCCTGTTTCTGCGTGGGTTTCCTCCGGGTGCTCCGGTTTCCTCCCACATGCCAAAGACTTGCAGGTTGATAGGTTAATGGGCCATTATAAATTGCCCCTGGTATAGGAAGGTGGTAGGGAAATATATACGGAACGGTGGGGATGTGATAGGAATACGGGATTAGTGTAGGATTAGTGTAGGATTACTGTAAATGGGTTGTTGATGGTCGGCACAGGCTCGGTGGGCCGAAGGGCCTGCTTAAGTGCTGCACCTCTAAACTAAACTAAATACTGACACCCAGTGTCACAGACACACACTGACACCCACTAACATAAACAAACACCAACTGACACCCAGTAACACAGAGAACCACTGATACACAGTAACAAAGACATACACTGACACCAAGTAACACAGACACACACTGACATCCAGTAAAAAGGACATACACTGATACCAAGTCAGAAAGACATACACTGATGCCCAGTAACAAAGACGCACACTTCCACCAAGTAACACAGGCATACACAGACACCAAGTAACAAAGATAGACAATTACACCAAGTAACAAAGACCTACACTTACACCAAGTATTTTGACATACATTGACACCAAGTAACAAAGACATACACTGATACCCAGTAACACAGACACACACTTACACCAAGTAACAAAGACATACACTGACACCAAGTCACAAAGATACACACTGACACTCAGTAACAAAGACAGACACTGACACCAAGTCACAAAGACATACACTGATACCCAGGAACACAGACACACAATTACACCAAGTAACACAGACATACACTGACACCAAGTAACAAAGACATGCTCTGACACCCAGTAACACAGACACATAATTACACCAAGTAACTAAGACATGCACTGACACCCAGTTACAAAGACATACACTGACACCCAGTAACACAGACACACGGACTCCAAGTAACAAAGACATACACTTACACCAAGTAACAAAGTCATGCACTGATACCCAGTAACACAAACAAACACACACTGTCACCCAGTAACACAGAGAAACACTGATACACAGTAACAAAGACATACACTGACACCAAGTAACAAAGACACACACTTACACCAAGTAACACAGACACACTTACACCAGGTAACAAAGACAAACACTGACACCCAGTGACAACGACATACACTGACACCCATTAACAAAGACACACACGGACACCAAGTAACAAAGACACAGACTTACACCAAGTAACACAGAAACACACTGGCACCCAGTAACACAGACACACATTTACACCAAGTAACACAGACATACACTGACACCAAGTAACAAAGACAGACACTGATACCCAGTATCACAGACAACACACTTACACCAAGTAACACAGACCACCACTGACACCAAGTCACAGAGACATAAACTGATGCCCAGGAACACAGACACACACTGACACCCAGCAACAAAGACATTCACTGATACCAAGTCACAAAGAAATACACTGATACCCAGTAACACAGGCACACACTGACACCAACTAACAAAGACGTACACTTACACCAAGTAACAAAGACACACACTTACACCAAGTAACACAGACATACACTGACACTAAGTAACAAAGACATACACTGACACCAAGTAACAAAGACATACACATACACCAAGTAACAAAGAAAGACAATTACAGCAAGT
This sequence comes from Heterodontus francisci, assembly GCF_036365525.1. Classification (NCBI taxonomy): domain Eukaryota; kingdom Metazoa; phylum Chordata; class Chondrichthyes; order Heterodontiformes; family Heterodontidae; genus Heterodontus; species Heterodontus francisci. Next base: position 64,774,205 of record NC_090391.1, read on the forward strand.
AACAAAGACATACAATTAAACCCAGTAACAAAGACATACACTGACACCCAGTAACACAGACACACATGGACACCAAGGAACAAAGACACAGACTTACACCAAGTAACACAGACACACACTGACACCCAGTAACACAGACACACACTTACACCAAGTAACACAGACATACACTGACACCAAGTAACAAAGACATACACTGACACCCGGTAACAAAGACTTACACTGACACACAGTGACGCAGACACACACGGCCACCAAGTAACAAAGACATACACTTACACCAAGTAACAAGGTCATGCACTGATACCCAGTAACACAGGCACACACTATGGGCGGGGGGGGGGCACATTGGCGCAGTGGTTAGCACCGCAGCTTCACAGCTCCAGGGACCCGGGTTCGATTCTGGGTACTGCCTGTGCGGAGTTTGCAAGTTCTCCCTGTGTCTGCGTGGGTTTCCTCCGGGAGCTCCGGTTTCCTGCCACATGCCAAAGACTTGCAGGTTGATAGGATAATTGGCCATTCTAAATTGCCCCTAGTATAGGTAGGTGGTAGGGAACTATATAGGGACAGGCAGGGATGTGATAGGAATACGGCATTAGTGTAGGATTAGTGTCGGATTACTGTAAATGGGTTGTTGATGGCCGGCACAGGCTCGGTGGGCCGAAGGGCCTGCTTAAGTGCTGCACCTCTAAACTAAACTAAATACTGACACCCAGTGTCACAGACACACACTGACACCCACTAACACAAACAAACACACACTGTCACCCAGTAACACAGAGAAACACTGATACACAGTAACAAAGACATACACTGACACCAAGTAACACAGACACACACTGACACACTTTGACACAGACACACACTTCCACCAAGTAACACAGACACACTTACACCAGGTAACAAAGACAAACACTGACACCTAGTGACAATGACATACACTGACACCCATTAACAAAGACACACACGGACACCAAGTAACAAAGGCACAGACTTACACCAAGTAACACAGAAACACACTGGCACCCAGTAACACAGACACACATTTACACCAAGTAACACAGACATACACTGACACCAAGTAACAAAGACAGACACTGATAACCAGTAACACAGACACACACTTACACCAAGTAACACAGACCACCACTGACACCAAGTAACAAAGACATACACTGATACCCAGTATCACAGACACACACTTACACCAAGTAACAAAGACATACACTGACACCAAGTCACAAAGACATAAACTGATGCCCAGGAACACAGACACACACTGACACCCAGTCACAAAGACATACACTGAAAACCAGTAACACAGACACACACTGACACCCAGTAACAAATACATTCATTGATACCAAGTCACAAAGAAATACAATGATACCCAGTAACACAGGCACACACTGACACCAAATAACAAAGACATACACTGACACCAAGTAACAAAGACGTACACTTACACCAAGTAACAAAGACGTACACTTCCACCAAGTAACACAGACATACACTGACACCAAGTAACAAAGACATACACTGACACCAAGTAACAAAGACATACACATACACCAAGTAACAAAGAAAGACAATTACAGCAAGTAACAAAGGCATACAATTAAACCCAGTAACAAAGACATACACTGACACCCAGTAACACAGACACACACGGACACCAAGGAACAAAGACACAGACTTCCACCAAGTAACACAGACATACACTGACACCCAGTAACACAGACATACACTGACACCAAGTAACAAAGACAGACACTGATACCCAGTATCACAGACAACACACTTACACCAAGTAACACAGACCACCACTGACACCAAGTCACAGAGACATAAACTGATGCCCAGGAACACAGACACACACTGACACCCAGTAACAAAGACATTCACTGATACCAAGTCACAAAGAAATAGACTGATACCCAGTAACACAGGCACACACTGACACCAAGTAACAAAGACGTACACTTACACCAAGTAACAAAGACACACACTTACACCAAGTAACACAGACATACACTGACACTAAGTAACAAAGACATACACTGACACCAAGTAACAAAGACATACACATACACCAAGTAACAAAGAAAGACAAATACAGCAAGTAACAAAGACATACAATTAAACCCAGTAACAAAGACATACACTGACACCCAGTAACACAGACACACATGGACACCAAGGAACAAAGACACAGACTTACACCAAGTAACACAGACACACACTGACACCCAGTAACACAGACACACACTTACACCAAGTAACACAGACATACACTGACACCAAGTAACAAAGACAGACACTGATACCCAGTAACACAGACACACACTTACACCAAGTAACAAAGACATACACTGACACCCGGTAACAAAGACTTACACTGACACACAGTGACGCAGACACACACGGACACCAAGTAACAAAGACATACACTTACACCAAGTAACAAAGTCATGCACTGATACCCAGTAACACAGGCACACACTATGGGGGGGGGGGGGCACATTATCGCAGTGGTTCGCACTGCAGCCTCACAGCTCCAGGGACCGGGTTCGATTCTGGGTACTGCCTGTGCGGAGTTTGCAAATTCTCCCTGTGTCTGCGTGGGTTTCTTCCGGGAGCTCCGGTTTCCTCCCACATGCCAAAGACTTGCAGCTTGATAGGTTAATTGGCCATTATAAATTGCCGCTAGTATAGCTAGGTGGTAGGGAAATATATAGGGACCGGTGGGGATGTGATAGGAATACGGGATTAGTGTAGGATTAGTAAAATGGGTTGTTGATGGTCGGCACAGACTCCGTGTGCCGAATGGCCTGTTTAAGTGCTGTATCACTAAACTAAACTAAATACTAACACCTAGTGTCACTGACACCCAGTAAAACAAACAAACACTGACACCCAGTAACAAAGACATACACTGATACCAAGTCACAAAGACATAGACTGATACCCAGTAACACAAACAAACACACACTGTCACCCAGTAACACAGAGAAACACTGATACACAGTAACAAAGACATACACTGACACCAAGTAACACAGACACACACTGACACCCAGTGACACAGACACACACTTACACCAAGTAACACAGACACACTTACAACAAGTAACAAAGACAGACACTGACACCCAGTAACAATGACATACACTGACACCCAGTAACAAAGACACACACGGACACCAAGTAACAAAGACACAGACTGACACCAAGTAACACAGAAACCCACTGACACCCGGTAACACAGACACACACTTACACCAAGTAACACAGATATACACTGACACCAAGTAACAAAGACAGACACTGATAACCAGTAACACAGACACACACTTACAGCAAGTAACAAAGACATACACTGACACCAACGAACAAAGACATACACTGACACCCAGTAACACAGACACACACGGACACCAAGTAACAAAGACACACACTGACACCAAGTAACAAAGACATACACTGACACCAAGTCACAAAGACATAAACTGATGCCCAGGAACACAGACACACACTGACACCCAGGAACAAAGACACACACTGACACCAAGTCACAAAGACACACACTGACACCCAGTAACAAAGACATACACTGACACCAAGTCACAAAGACATATAGTGATACACAGACACACACCTACACCAAGTAACACAGACCACCACTGACACCAAGTAACAAAGACATACACTGATACCCAGTAACACAGGCACACACAGGGGGTGGGGGTGGGCACATTGGCGCAGTGGTTAGCACCGCAGCTTCACAGCTCCAGGGACCCGGGTTCGATTCTGGGTACTGCCTGTGCGGTGTTTGCAAGTTCTCCCTGTGTCTGCGTAGGTTTCCTCCGGGTGCTCCGGTTTCCTCCCACATGCCAAAGACTTGCAGGTTGATAGGTTAATGGGCCATTATAAATTGCCCCTGGTATAGGTAGGTGGTAGGGAAATATATACGGAACGGTGGGGATGTGATAGGAATACGGGATTAGTGTAGGATTAGTGTAGGATTACAGTAAATGGGTTGTTGATGGTCGGCACAGGCTCGGTGGGCCGAAGGGCCTGCTTAAGTGCTGCACCTCTAAACTAAACTAAATACTGACACCCAGTGTCACAGACACACACTGACACCCACTAACATAAACAAACACACACTGACACCCAGTAACACAGAGAACCACTGATACACAGTAACAAAGACATACACTGACACCAAGTAACACAGACACACACTGACACCCAGTAAAAAGGACATACACTGATACCAAGTCACAAAGACATACACTGATGCCCAGTAACAAAGACACACACTTACACCAAGTAACACAGGCATACACAGACACCAAGTAACAAAGACAGACAATTACACCAAGTAACAAAGACCTACACTTACACCAAGTATTTTGACATACACTGACACCAAGTAACAAAGACATACACTGATACCCAGTAACACAGACACACACTTACACCAAGTAACAAAGACATACACTGACACCAAGTCACAAAGACACACACTGACAGCCAGTAACAAAGACAGACACTGACACCAAGTCACAAAGACATACACTGATACCCAGGAACACAGACACACAATTACACCAAGTAACACAGACATACAATGACACCAAGTAACAAAGACATGCACTGATACCCAGTAACACAGACACATAATTACACCAAGTAACTAAGACATGCAGTGACACCCAGTTACAAAGACATGCACTGACACCCAGTAACACAGACACACGGACACCAAGTAACAAAAACATACACTTACACCAAGTAACAAAGTCATGCACTGATACCCAGTAACACAGGCACACACTATGGGCGGGGGGGGGCACATTGGCGCAGTGGTTAGCACCGCAGCTTCACAGCTCCAGGGACCCGGGTTCGATTCTGGGTACTGCCTGTGCGGAGTTTGCAAGTTCTCCCTGTGTCTGCGTGGGTTTCCTCCGGGAGCTCCGGTTTCCTGCCACATGCCAAAGACTTGCAGGTTGATAGGATAATTGGCCATTCTAAATTGCCCCTAGTATAGGTAGGTGGTAGGGAACTATATAGGGACAGGCAGGGATGTGATAGGAATACGGCATTAGTGTAGGATTAGTGTCGGATTACTGTAAATGGGTTGTTGATGGCCGGCACAGGCTCGGTGGGCCGATGGGCCTGCTTAAGTGCTGCACCTCTAAACTAAACTAAATACTGACACCCAGTGTCACAGACACACACTGACACCCACTAACACAAACAAACACACACTGTCACCCAGTAACACAGAGAAACACTGATACACAGTAACAAAGACATACACTGACACCAAGTAACACAGACACACACTGACACACATTGACACAGACACACACTTACACCAAGTAACACAGACACACTTACACCAGGTAACAAAGACAAACACTGACACCCAGTGACAATGACATACACTGACACCCATTAACAATGACACACACGGACACCAAGTAACAAAGGCACAGACTTACACCAAGTAACACAGAAACACACTGGCACCCAGTAACACAGACACACATTTACACCAAGTAACACAGACATACACTGACACCAAGTAACAAAGACAGACACTGATAACCAGTAACACAGACACACACTTACACCAAGTAACACAGACCACCACTGACACCAAGTAACAAAGACATACACTGATACCCAGTATCACAGACACACACTTACACCAAGTAACAAAGACATACACTGACACCAAGTCACAAAGACATAAACAGATGCCCAGGAACACAGACACACACTGACACCCAGTAACAAAGACATACACTGATACCAAGTCACAAAGACATACACTGAAAACCAGTAACACAGACACACACTGACACCCAGTAACAAAGACATTCACTGATACCAAGTCACAAAGAAATACACTGATACCCAGTAACACAGGCACACACTGACACCAAGTAACAAAGACATACACTGACACCAAGTAACAAAGACGTACACTTACACCAAGTAACAAAGACATACACATACACAAAGTAACAAAGAAAGACAATTACAGCAAGTAACAAAGGCATACAATTAAACCCAGTAACAAAGGCATACACTGACACCCAGTAACACAGACACACACGGACACCAAGGAACAAAGACACAGACTTGCACCAAGTAACACAGACACACACTGACACCCAGTAACACAGACACACACTTACACCAAGTAACACAGACATACACTGACACCAAGTAACAAAGACAGACACTGATACCCAGTAACACAGACACACACTTACACCAAGTAACAAAGACATACACTGACACCCGGTAACAAAGACTTACACTGACACACAGTGACACAGACACACACGGACACCAAGTAACAAAGACATACACTTACACCAAGTAACAAAGTCATGCACTGATACCCATTAACACAGGCACACACTATGGGGGAGGGGGGGGGTGCACATTGTCGCAGTGGTTCGCACTGCAGCCTCACAGCTCCAGGGACCGTGTTCGATTCTGGGTACTGCCTGTGCGGAGTTTGCAAGTTCTCCCTTTGTCTGCGTGGGTTTCTTCCGGGAGCTCCGGTTTCCTCCCACATGCCAAATTCTTGCAGCTTGATAGGTTAATTGGCCATTATAAATTGCCGCTAGTGTAGCTAGGTGGTAGGGAAATATATAGGGACCGGTGGGGATGTGATAGGAATACGGGATTAGTGTAGGATTAGTAAAATGTGTTGTTGATGGTCGGCACAGACTCGGTGTGCCGAATGGCCTGTTTAAGTGCTGTATCTCTAAACTAAACTAAATACTAACACCTAGTGTCACTGACACCCAGTAAAACAAACAAACACTGACACCCAGTAACAAAGACATACACTGATACCAAGTCACAAAGACATACACTGATACCCAGTAACACAGACACACACTGACACCCAGTGACACAGACACACACTTACACCAAGTAACACAGACACACTTACAACAAGTAACAAAGACAGACACTGACACCCAGTAACAATGACATACACTGACACCCAGTAACAAAGACACACACGGACACCAAGTAACAAAGACACAGACTTACACCAAGTAACACAGAAACCCACTGACACCAAGTAACACAGACACACACTTACACCAAGTAACACAGACATACACTGACACCAAGTAACAAAGACAGACACTGATAACCAGTAACACAGACACACACTTACACCAAGTAACAAAGACATACACTGACACCAAGTCACAAAGACATACACTGACACCCAGTAACACAGACACACACGGACACCAAGTAACAAAGACACACACTGACACCAAGTCACAAAGACACACACTGACACCCAGTAACAAAGACATATACTGATTCACAGACACACACTTGCACCAAGGAACACAGACCACCACTGACACCAAGTAACACAGACATACACTGATACCCAGTAACACAGACACACACTTACACCAAGTAACAAAGACATACACTGACACCAAGTCACAAAGACAAACACTGACACTCAGTAACAAAGACATACACTGACACCAAGTCACAAAGACATGCACTGATCACCAGGAACACAGACACACAATTACACCAAGTAACACAGACATACACTGACACCAATTAACAAAGACATGCACTGATACCCAGTAACACAGACGCATAATTACACCAAGTAACTAAGACATGCACTGACACCCAGTTACAAAGACATACACTGACACCCAGTAACACAGACACACGGACACCAAGTAACAAAGACATACACTTACACCAAGTAACAAAGTCATGCACTGATACCCAGTAACACAAACAAACACACACTGTCACCCAGTAACACAGAGAAACACTGATACACAGTAACAAAGACATACACTGACACCAAGTAACACAGACACACACTGACACACTTTGACACAGACACACACTTACACCAAGTAACACAGACACACTTACACCAGGTAACAAAGACAAACACTGACACCTAGTGACAATGACATACACTGACACCCATTAACAAAGACACACACGGACACCAAGTAACAAAGGCACAGACTTACACCAAGTAACACAGAAACACACTGGCACCCAGTAACACAGACACACATTTACACCAAGTAACACAGACATACACTGACACCAAGTAACAAAGACAGACACTGATAACCAGTAACACAGACACACACTTACACCAAGTAACACAGACCACCACTGACACCCAGTAACAAAGACATACACTGATACCCAGTATCACAGACACACACTTACACCAAGTAACAAAGACATACACTGACACCAAGTCACAAAGACATAAACTGATGCCCAGGAACACAGACACACACTGACACCCAGTCACAAAGACATACACTGAAAACCAGTAACACAGACACACACTGACAACCAGTAACAAAGACATTCATTGATACCAAGTCACAAAGAAATACAATGATACCCAGTAACACAGGCACACACTGACACCAAATAACAAAGACATACACTGACACCAATTAACAAAGACGTACACTTACACCAAGTAACAAAGACGTACACTTACACCAAGTAACAAAGACACACACTTCCACCAAGTAACACAGACATACACTGACACCAAGTAACAAAGACATACACTGACACCAAGTAACAAAGACATACACATACACCAAGTAACAAAGAAAGACAATTACAGCAAGTAACAAAGGCATACAATTAAACCCAGTAACAAAGACATACACTGACACCCAGTAACACAGACACACACGGACACCAAGGAACAAAGACACAGACTTCCACCAAGTAACACAGACACACACTGACACCCAGTAACACAGACACACACTTACACCAAGTAACACAGACATACACTGACACCAAGTAACAAAGACAGACACTGATACCCAGTAACACAGACACACACTTACACCAAGTAACAAAGACATACACTGACACCCGGTAACAAAGACTTACACTGACACACAGTGACACAGACACACACGGACACCAAGTAACAAAGACATACACTTACACCAAGTAGCAAAGTCATGCACTGATACCCAGTAACACAGGCACACACTATGGGGGGGGGGGGGGGGGGGCACATTGTCGCAGTGGTTCGCACTGCAGCCTCACAGCTCCAGGGACCGGGTTCGATTCTGGGTACTGCCTGTGCGGAGTTTGCAAGTTCTCCCTGTGTCTGCGTGGGTTTCTTCCGGGAGCTCCGGTTTCCTCCCACATGCCAAAGACTTGCAGCTTGATAGGTTAATTGGCCATTATAAATTGCCGCTAGTATTGCTAGGTGGTAGGGAAATATATAGGGACCGGTGGGGATGTGATAGGAGTACGGGATTAGTGTAGGATTAGTAAAATGGGTTGTTGATGGTCGGCACAGACTCGGTGTGCCGAATGGCCTGTTTAAGTGCTGTATCTCTAAACTAAACTAAATACTAACACCTAGTGTCAATGACACCCAGTAAAACAAACAAACACTGACACCCAGTAACAAAGACATACACTGATACCAAGTCACAAAGACATACACTGATACCCAGTAACACAAACAAACACACACTGTCACCCAGTAACACAGAGAAACACTGATACACAGTAACAAAGACATACACTGACACCAAGTAACACAGACACACACTGACACCCAGTGACACAGACACACACTTACACCAAGTAACACAGACACACTTACAACAAGTAACAAAGACAGACACTGACACCCAGTAACAATGAGATACACTGACACCCAGTAACAAAGACACACAGGGACACCAAGTAACAAAGACACAGACTTACACCAAGTAACACAGAAACCCACTGACACCCAGTAACACAGACACACACTTACACCAAGTAACACAGACATACACTGACACCAAGTAACAAAGACAGACACTGATAACCAGGAACACAGACACACACTTACAGCAAGTAACAAAGACATACACTGACACCAAGGAACAAAGACATACACTGACACCCAGTAACACAGACACACACGGACACCAAGTAACAAAGACACACACTGACACCAAGTCACAAAGACACACACTGACACCCAGTAACAAAGACATACACTGACACCAAGTCACAAAGACATATACTGATACACAGACACACACTTACACCAAGTAACACAGACCACCACTGACACCAAGTAACAAAGACATACACTGATACCCAGTAACACAGGCACACACAGGGGGTGGGGGGGGGGCACATTGGCGCAGTGGTTAGCACCGCAGCTTCACAGCTCCAGGGACCCGGGTTCGATTCTGGATACTACCTGTGCGGAGTTTGCAAGTTCTCCCTGTGTCTGCGTGGGTTTCCTCCGGGTGCTCCGGTTTCCTCCCACATGCCAAAGACTTGCAGGTTGATAGGTTAATGGGCCATTATAAATTGCCCCTGGTATAGGTAGGTGGTAGGGAAATATATACGGAACGGTGGGGATGTGATAGGAATACGGGATTAGTGTAGGATTACTGTAAATGGGTTGTTGATGGTCGGCACAGGCTCGGTGGGCCGAAGGGCCTGCTTAAGTACTGCACCTCTAAACTAAACTAAATACTGACACCCAGTGTCACAGACACACACTGACACCCACTAACATAAACAAACACACACTGACACCCAGTCACACAGAGAACCACTGATACACAGTAACAAAGACAGACACTGACACCAAGTCACAAAGACATACACTGATACCCAGGAACACAGACACACAATTACACCAAGTAACACAGACATACACTGACACCAAGTAACAAAGACATGCACTGATACCCAGTAACACAGACACACAATTACACTAAGTAACTAAGACATGCTCTGACACCCAGTTACAAAGACATACACTGACACCCAGTAACACAGACACACGGACACCAAGTAACAAAGACATACACTTACACCAAGTAACAAAGTCATGCACTGATACCCAGTAACACAGGCACACACTATGGGCGGGGAGGGGGGGGGGCACATTGGCGCAGTGGTTAGCACGGCAGCCTCACAGCTCCAGGGACCCGGGTCCGATTCTGGGTACTGCTTGTGCGGAGTTTGCAAGTTCTCCCTGTGTCTGCGTGGGTTTCCTCCGGGAGCTCCGGTTTGCTCCCACATGCCAAAGACTTGCAGGTTGATAGGTTAATTGGCCATTATAAAATGCCCGTAGAATGGGTAGGTGGCAGGGAAATATATTGGGACCGGTGGGGATGTGATAGGAATACGGGATTAGTGTAGGATTAGTATAAATGGCGTGTTGATGGTCGGCACAGACTCGGTGGGACGAATGGCCTGTTTAAGTGCTGTATCTCTCAACTAAACTAAATAATAACACCAAGTGTCACTGACACCCAGTAAAACAAACAAACACTGACACCCAGTAACAAAGACATGCACTGATACCAAGTCACCAAGACATGCACTGATACCCAGTAACACAAACAAACACACACTGTCACCCAGTAACACAGAGAAACACTGATACACAGTAACAAAGACATACACTGACACCAAGTAACACAGACACACACTGACACCCAGTGACACAGACACACACTTACACCAAGTAACACAGACACACTTACAACAAGTAACAAAGACAGACACTGACACCCAGTAACAATGACATACACTGACACCCAGTAACAAAGACACACACGGACACCAAGTAACAAAGACACAGACTTACACCAAGTAACACAGAAACCCACTGACACCCAGTAACACAGACACACACTTACACCAAGTAACACAGACATACACTGACACCAAGTAACAAAGACAGACACTGATAACCAGTAACACAGACACACACTTACACCAAGTAACAAAGACATACACTGATACCCAGTAACACAGGCACACACAGGGGGTGGGGGTGGTGGGGGGGGGGCACATTGGCGCAGTGGTTAGCACCGCAGCTTCACAGCTCCAGGGACCCGGGTTCGATTCTGGGTACTGCCTGTGCGGAATTTGCAAGTTCTCCCTGTGTCTGCGTGGGTTTCCTCCGGGTGCTCCGGTTTCCTCCCACATGCCAAAGACTTGCAGGTTGATAGGTTAATGGGCCATTATAAATTGCCCCTGGTATAGGTAGGTAGTAGGGAAATATATACGGAACGGTGGGGATGTGATAGGAATACGGGATTAGTGTAGGATTAGTGTAGTCATCAGAGAACTCCTCTTTGCTGACGATGCTGCTTTAACATCTCACACTGAAGAATGCCTGCAGAGTCTCATCGACAGGTTTGCGTCTGCCTGCAATGAATTTGGCCTAACCATCAGCCTCAAGAAAACGAACATCATGGGGCAGGATGTCAGAAATGCTCCATCCATCAATATTGGCGACCACGCTCTGGAAGTGGTTCAGGAGTTCACCTACCTAGGCTCAACTATCACCAGTAACCTGTCTCTAGATGCAGAAATCAACAAGCGCATGGGTAAGGCTTCCACTGCTATGTCCAGACTGGCCAAGAGAGTGTGGGAAAATGGCGCACTGACACGGAACACAAAAGTCCGAGTGTATCAGGCATGTGTCCTCAGTACCTTGCTCTACGGCAGCGAGGCCTGGACAACGTATGCCAGCCAAGAGCGACGTCTCAATTCATTCCATCTTCGCTGCCTTCGGAGAATACTTGGCATCAGGTGGCAGGACTATATCTCCAACACAGAAGTCCTTGAAGCGGCCAACACCCCCAGCTTACACACACTACTGAGTCAGCGGCGCTTGAGATGGCTTGGCCATGTGAGCCGCATGGAAGATGGCAGGATCCCCAAAGACACATTGTACAGCGAGCTCGCCACTGGTATCAGACCCACCGGCCGTCCATGTCTCCGTTATAAAGACGTCTGCAAACGCGACATGAAATCGTGTGACATTGATCACAAGTCGTGGGAGTCAGTTGCCAGCATTCGCCAGAGCTGGCGGGCAGCCATAAAGACAGGGCTAAATTGTGGCGAGTCGAAGAGACTTAGTAGTTGGCAGGAAAAAAGACAGAGGCGCAAGGGGAGAGCCAACTGTGCAACAGCCCCAACAAACAAATTTCTCTGCAGCACCTGTGGAAGAGCCTGTCACTCCAGAATTGACCTTTATAGCCACTCCAGGCGCTGCTTCACAAACCACTGACCACCTCCAGGCGCGTATCCATTGTCTCTCGAGATAAGGAGGCCCAAAAGAAAGAAAAGAAAAGAAAGAAGTGTAGGATTACTGTAAATCGGTTGTTGATGGTCGGCACAGGCTCGGTGGGCCGAAGGGCCTGCTTAAGTGCTGCACCTCTAAACTAAACTAAATACTGACACCCAGTGTCACAGACACACACTGACACCCACTAACATAAACAAACACACACTGACACCCAGTAACACAGAGAACCACTGATACACAGTAACAAAGACATACACTGACACCAAGTAACACAGACACACACTGACACCCAGTAAAAAGGACATACACTGATACCAAGTCACAAAGACATACACGGATGCCCAGTAACAAAGACACACACTTACACCAAGTAACACAGGCATACACAGACACCAAGTAACAAAGACAGACAATTACACCAAGTAACAAAGACCTAAACTTACACCAAGTATTTTGACATACACTGACACCAAGTAACAAAGACATACACTGATACCCAGTAACACAGACACACACTTACACCAAGTAACAAAGACATACACTGACACCAAGTCACAAAGACACACACTGACACCCAGTAACAAAGACAGACACTGACACCAAGTCACAAAGACATACACTGATACCCAGGAACACAGACACACAATTACACCAAGTAACACAGACATACACTGACACCAAGTAACAAAGACATACACTGATACCCAGTAACACAGACACACAATTACACCAAGTAACTAAGACATGCACTGACACCCAGTTACAAAGACATACACTGACACCCAATAACACAGACACACGGACACCAAGTAACAAAGACATACACTTCCACCAAGTAACAAAGTCATGCACTGATACCCAGTAACACAGTCACACACTATGGGCGGCGGGGGGGGGGCACATTGGCGCAGTGGTGAGCACCGCAGCCTCACAGCTCCAGGGACCCGGGTCCGATTCTGGGTACTGCTTGTGCGGAGTTTGCAAGTTCACCCTGTGTCTGCGTGGGTTTCCTCCGGGAGCTCCGGTTTCCACCCACATGCCAAAGACTTGCAGGTTGATAGGTTAATTGGCCATTATAAATTGCCCGTAGTATGGGTAGGTGGCAGGGAAATATATTGGGACCGGTGGGGATGTGATAGGAATACGGGATTAGTGTAGGATTAGTATAAATGTGTTGTTGATGATCGGCACAGACTCGGTGGGCCGAATGGCCTGTTTAAGTGCTGTATCTCTAAACTAAACTAAATAATAACACCAAGTGTCACTGACACCCAGGAAAACAAACAAACACTGACACCCAGTAACAAAGACATACACTGATACCAAGTCACCAAGACATGCACTGATACCCAGTAACACAAACAAACACACACTGTCACCCAGTAACACAGAGAAACACTGATACACAGTAACAAAGACATACACTGAAACCAAATAACACAGACACACACTGACACCCAGTGACACAGACACACACTTACACCAAGTAACACAGACACACTTACAACAAGTAACAAAGACAGACACTGACACCCAGTAACAATGACATACACTGACACCCAGTAACAAAGACACACACGGACACCAAGTAACAAAGACACAGACTTACACCAAGTAACACAGAAACCCACTGACACCCAGTAACACAGACACACACTTACACCAAGTAACACAGACATACACTGACACCAAGTAACAAAGACAGACACTGATAACCAGTAACACAGACACACACTTACACCAAGTAACAAAGACATACACTGATACCCAGTAACACAGTCACACACAGGGGGTGGGGGGGGGGCACATTGGCGCAGTGGTTAGCACCGCAGCTTCACAGCTCCAGGGACCCGGGTTCGATTCTGGGTACTGCCTGTGCGGAATTTGCAAGTTCTCCCTGTGTCTGCGTGGGTTTCCTCCGGGTGCTCCGGTTTCCTCCCACATGCCAAAGACTTGCAGGTTGATAGGTTAATGGGCCATTATAAATTGCCCCTGGTATAGGTAGGTGGTAGGGAAATATATACGGAACGGTGGGGATGTGATAGGAATACGGGATTAGTGTAGGATTAGTGTAGGATTACTGTAAATGGGCTGTTGATGGTCGGCACAGGCTCGGTGGGCCGAAGGGCCTGCTTAAGTGCTGCACCTCTAAACTAAACTAAATACTGACACCCAGTGTCACAGACACACACTGACACCCACTAACATAAACAAACACACACTGACACCCAGTAACACACAGAAGCACTGATACACAGTAACAAAGACATACACTGACACCAAGTAACACAGACACACACTGACACCCAGTAAAAAGGACATACACTGATACCAAGTCACAAAGACATACACGGATGCCCAGTAACAAAGACACACACTTACACCAAGTAACACAGGCATACACAGACACCAAGTAACAAAGACAGACAATTACACCAAGTAACAAAGACCTACACTTACACCAAGTATTTTGACATCCACTGACACCAAGTAACAAAGACATACACTGATACCCAGTAACACAGACACACACTTACACCAAGTAACAAAGACATACACTGACACCAAGTCACAAAGACACACACTGACACCCAGTAACAAAGACAGACACTGACACCAAGTCACAAAGACATACACTGATACCCAGGAACACAGACACACAATTACACCAAGTAACTAAGACATGCACTGACACCCAGTTACAAAGACATACACTGACACCCAGTAACACAGACACACGGACACCAAGTAACAAAGACATACACTTCCACCAAGTAACAAAGTCATGCACTGATACCCAGTAACACAGTCACACACTATGGGCGGCGGGGGGGGGGGGCACATTGGCGCAGTGGTTAGCACCGCAGCCTCACAGCTCCAGGGACCCGGGTCCGATTCTGGGTACTGCTTGTGCGGAGTTTGCAAGTTCACCCTGTGTCTGCGTGGGTTTCCTCCGGGAGCTCCGGTTTCCACCCACATGCCAAAGACTTGCAGGTTGATAGGTTAATTGGCCATTATAAATTGCCCGTAGTATGGGTAGGTGGCAGGGAAATATATTGGGACCGGTGGGGATGTGATAGGAATACGGGATTAGTGTAGGATTAGTATAAATGGGTTGTTGATGATCGGCACAGACTCGGTGGGCCGAATGGCCTGTTTAAGTGCTGTATCTCTAAACTAAACTAAATAATAACACCAAGTGTCACTGACACCCAGGAAAACAAACAAACACTGACACCCAGTAACAAAGACATACACTGATACCAAGTCACCAAGACATGCACTGATACCCAGTAACACAAACAAACACACACTGTCACCCAGTCACACAGAGAAACACTGATACACAGTAACAAAGACATACACTGAAACCAAATAACACAGACACACACTGACACCCAGTGACACAGACACACACTTACACCAAGTAACACAGACACACTTACAACAAGTAACAAAGACAGACACTGACACCCAGTAACAATGACATACACTGACACCCAGTAACAAAGACACACACGGACACCAAGTAACAAAGACACAGACTTACACCAAGTAACACAGAAACCCACTGACACCCAGTAACACAGACACACACTTACACCAAGTAACACAGACATACACTGACACCAAGTAACAAAGACAGACACTGATAACCAGTAACACAGACACACACTTACACCAAGTAACAAAGACATACACTGATACCCAGTAACACAGTCACACACAGGGGGTGGGGGGGGGGCACATTGGCGCAGTGGTTAGCACCGCAGCTTCACAGCTCCAGGGACCCGGGTTCGATTCTGGGTACTGCCTGTGCGGAATTTGCAAGTTCTCCCTGTGTCTGCGTGGGTTTCCTCCGGGTGCTCCGGTTTCCTCCCACATGCCAAAGACTTGCAGGTTGATAGGTTAATGGGCCATTATAAATTGCCCCTGGTATAGGTAGGTGGTAGGGAAATATATACGGAACGGTGGGGATGTGATAGGAATACGGGATTAGTGTAGGATTAGTGTAGGATTACTGTAAATGGGCTGTTGATGGTCGGCACAGGCTCGGTGGGCCGAAGGGCCTGCTTAAGTGCTGCACCTCTAAACTAAACTAAATACTGACACCCAGTGTCACAGACACACACTGACACCCACTAACATAAACAAACACACACTGACACCCAGTAACACACAGAAGCACTGATACACAGTAACAAAGACATACACTGACACCAAGTAACACAGACACACACTGACACCCAGTAAAAAGGACATACACTGATACCAAGTCACAAAGACATACACGGATGCCCAGTAACAAAGACACACACTTACACCAAGTAACACAGGCATACACAGACACCAAGTAACAAAGACAGACAATTACACCAAGTAACAAAGACCTACACTTACACCAAGTATTTTGACATCCACTGACACCAAGTAACAAAGACATACACTGATACCCAGTAACACAGACACACACTTACACCAAGTAACAAAGACATACACTGACACCAAGTCACAAAGACACACACTGACACCCAGTAACAAAGACAGACACTGACACCAAGTCACAAAGACATACACTGATACCCAGGAACACAGACACACAATTACACCAAGTAACTAAGACATGCACTGACACCCAGTTACAAAGACATACACTGACACCCAGTAACACAGACACACGGACACCAAGTAACAAAGACATACACTTCCACCAAGTAACAAAGTCATGCACTGATACCCAGTAACACAGTCACACACTATGGGCGGCGGGGGGGGGGGCACATTGGCGCAGTGGTTAGCACCGCAGCCTCACAGCTCCAGGGACCCGGGTCCGATTCTGGGTACTGCTTGTGCGGAGTTTGCAAGTTCACCCTGTGTCTGCGTGGGTTTCCTCCGGGAGCTCCGGTTTCCACCCACATGCCAAAGACTTGCAGGTTGATAGGTTAATTGGCCATTATAAATTGCCCGTAGTATGGGTAGGTGGCAGGGAAATATATTGGGACCGGTGGGGATGTGATAGGAATACGGGATTAGTGTAGGATTAGTATAAATGGGTTGTTGATGGTCGGCACAGACTCGGTGGGCCGAATGGCCTGTTTAAGTGCTGTATCTCTAAACTAAACTAAATAATAACACCAAGTGTCACTGACACCCAGGAAAACAAACAAACACTGACACCCAGTAACAAAGACATACACTGATACCAAGTCACCAAGACATGCACTGATACCCAGTAACACAAACAAACACACACTGTCACCCAGTAAGACAGAGAAACACTGATACACAGTAACAAAGACATACACTGAAACCAAATAACACAGACACACACTGACACACAGTGACACAGACACACACGGACACCAAGTAACAAAGACACAGACTTACACCAAGTAACACAGAAACACACTGGCACCCAGTAACATAGAAACACACTTACACCAAGTAACACAGACATACACAGACACCAAGTAACACAGACAGACACTTACACCAAGTACCACAGACCACCACTAACACCAAGTAACAAAGACATACACTGATACCCAGTATCACAGACACACACTTACACCAAGTCACAAAGACACACACTGACACCGAGTAACAAAGACATACACTGACACCAAGTCACAAAGACATAAAATGATGCCCAGGAACACAGACACACACTGACACCCAGTAACAAAGACAGACACTGATACCAAGTCACAAAGACATACACTGATAACCAGTAACACAGACACACACTGACACCCAGTAACAAAGACATACACTGATACCAAGTCACAAAGAAATACACTGATACCCAGTAACACAGACACACACTGACACCAAGTAACAAAGACATACACTGACACCAAGTAACAAAGACGTACACTTACACCAAGTAACAAAGACACACACTTACACCAAGTAACGCAGACACACACTGACACCAAGAAACAAAGACATGCACTGACACCAAGTAACAAAGACATACACATACACCAAGTAACAAAGAAAGACAATTACACCAAGTAACAAAGACATAAAATTAAACCCAGTAACAAAGACATACACTGACACCCAGTAACACAGACACACACGGACACCAAGGAACAAAGACACAGACTTACACCAAGTGACACAGACACACACTGACACCCCGTAACAAAGACACACACTTACACCAAGTAACACAGACATGCACTGACACCAAGTAACAAAGACAGACACTGATACCCAGTAACACAGACACACACTTACACCAAGTAACAAAGACATACACTGACACCCGTTAACAAAGACATACAATGAAACACAGTAACACAGACACACACGGACACCAAGTAACAAAGACACACACTGACACCCAGTAACAAAGACATACACTGACACCAAGTCACAAGACAAACACTGATACACAGACACACACTTACACCAAGTAACACAGACCACCACTGACACCAAGTAACAAAGACATACACTGATACCCAGTATCACAGACACACACTTACACCAAGTAACAAAGACATACACTGACACCAAGTCACAAAGACACACACTGACACCCGGTAACAAACACATACACTGATACCAAGTCACAAAGACATACACTGATACCCAGTAACACAGACACACAATGACACCCAGTATCAAAGACATACACTGATACCAAGTCACAAAGACATGCACTGATACCCAGTAACACAGACACACACTGACACCAAGTAACAAAGACATGCACTGACACCAAGTAACAAAGACGTACACTTACACCAAGTAACAAAGACACACACTTGCACCAAGTAACACAGACATACACTGACACCAAGTAACAAAGACATACACAGACACCAAGTAACAAAGACATACACTTACACCAAGTAACAAAGACAGACAATTACACCAAGTAACAAAGACATACACTTACACCAAGTATTTTGACATACACTGACACTAAGTCACAAAGACATACACTGATACCCAGTAACACAGACACACACTTACACCAAGTAACACAGACATACACTGAGACCAAGTAAAAAAGACATGCACTGATACCCAGTAACACAGAGACACACATACACCAAGTAACAAAGACAGACACTGATACCCAGTAACACAGACACACACTTACACCAAGTAACAAAGACATACACTGACACCCAGTAACAAAGACATACAATGACACCCAGTAACACAGACCCACACGGACACCAAGTAACAAAGACATACACTTACAACAAGTAACACAGACAAACACTGACACCAAGTAACAAAGACATAAACTGATACCCAGAAACACAGACACACACTTACACCAAGTAACAAAGACAGACACTGATACCCCGTAACACAGACACACACTTACACCAAGTAACAAAGACATACACTGACACCCAGGAACAAAGACATACACTGACACCCAGTAACACAGACACACACGGACACCAAGTAACAAAGACACAGACTTACACCAAGTAACACAGACATACACTGACACCCAGTAACACAGACACACTTACACCAAGTAACACAGACATACACTGACACCAAGTAACAAAGACATACACTGATAACCTGGAACACAGACACACACTTACACCAAGTTACACAGGCACACACTTGCACCAAGTAACAAAGACATACACTGACACCAAGTAACAAAGACATACACTGATACCCTGGAACACAGACACACACTTACACCAAGTTACACAGACATACACTGACACGAAGTAACAAAGACATACAATTAGACCAAGTAACAAAGACACACACTTACACCAAGTAACACAGAAAACACTGACACCCAGTAACACAGACACACACGGACACCAAGTAACAAAGACACACACTTACACCAAGTAACACATACACACACTGACACCCAGTAACACAGACACACACTTACGCCAAGTAACACAGACAGACACTGACACCAAGTAACAAAGACATACACTGATAACCAGTAACACAGGCACACACTTACACAAAGTAACACAGACACACACTGACACCAAGTAACACAGACATACACTGTTACCCAGGAACACAGACATACACTTACACCAAGTAACACAGACACACACTTACACCAAGTAACACAGAGATACAATGACACCAAGTAACAAGGACATACAACTACACCAAATAAAAAAGACACACACTTACACCAAGTAACAAAGACAGACACTGATACCCAGTAACACAGACACACACTTACACCAAGTAACAAAGACATACACTGACACCAAGTAACACAAACAAACACACACTGACACCCAGTAACACAGAGAAACACTAATAAACAGTAACAAAGACATACACTGACACCAAGTAACACAGACACACACTTACACCCAGTAACAAAGACAGACACTGACACCTTGCCACAAAGACATACACCTACACCAAGTATTTTGACATACACTGACACCAAGTAACAAAGACATACCCTGATACCCAGTAACACAGACACTCACTTACACCAAGAAACAAAGACATACACTGACAACAAGTCACAAAGACACACACTGACACCCAGTAACAAAGACATACACTGACACCAAGTCACAAAGACACAAACTGACACCCAGTAACAAAGACATACACTGACACCAAGTCACTAAGACATACACTGATACCCAGTAACACAGACACACACTTACACCAAGTAACAAAGACACACACTTACATCAAGTAACACAGACACACGCTGACACCAAGTAACAAAGACAGGCAATTACACCAAGTAACAAAGACATACAGTTACACCAAGTATTTTGACATACACTGACACTAAGTCACAAAGACATACACTGATACCCAGTAACACAGACACACACTTCCACCAAGTAACACAGACATACACTGAGACCAAGTAACAAAGACATGCACTGATACCCAAATACACAGAGACACACTTACATCAAGTAACAAAGACAGACACTGATACCCATTAACACAGACACACACTTACACCAAGTAACAAAGACATACACTGACACCCAGTAACACAGACACACACGGACACCAAGTAACAAAGACACCGACTTACACCAAGTAACACAGACATACACTGACACCAAGTAACAAAGAAATACACTGATACCCTGGAACACAGACACACACTTACACCAAGTAACACATACACACACTGACACCCAGTAACACAGACACACACTTACACCAAGTAACAAAGACATACACTGATACCCAGTAACACAGACACACACTTACACCAAGTAACAAAGACATACACTTACACCAAGTAACACAGACATATACTGACACCAAGTAACAAAGACATACAATTATACCAATTAACAATGACACACACTTACACCAAGCAACAAACACAGACACTGATACCCAGTAACACAGACACACACTTACACCAAGTAACAAAGACATACACTGACACCCAGGAACAAAGACATACACTGACACCCAGTAACACAGACACACACGGACACCAAGTAACAAAGACACAGACTTACACCAAGTAACACAGACATGCACTGACACCCAGTAACACAGACACAGTTACACCAAGTAACACAGACATACACTGACACCAAGTAACAAAGACATACACTGATAACCTGGAACACAGACACACACTTACACCAAGTTACACAGGCACACACTTGCACCAAGTAACAAAGACATACACTGACACCAAGTAACAAAGACATACACTGATACCCTGGAACACAGACACACACTTGCACCAAGTTACACAGACATACACTGACACCAGGTAACAAAGACATACAATTAGACCAAGTAACAAAGACACACACTTACACCAAGTGACACAGAAAACACTGACACCCAGTAACACAGACACACACGGACACCAAGTAACAAAGACACACACTTACACCAAGTAACACATACACACACTGACACCCAGTAACACAGACACACACTTACACCAAGTAACACAGTCAGACACTGACACCAAGTAACAAAGACATACACTGATAACCAGTAACACAGGCACACACTTACACCAAGTAACACAGACACACACTTACACCAAGTAACAAAGACATACACTTACACCAAGTAACACAGAGATACATCGACACCAAGTAACAAGGACATACAACTACACCAAATAAAAAAGACACACACTTACACCAAGTAACAAAGACAGACACTGATACCCAGTAACACAGACACACACTTACACCAAGTAACACAAACAAACACACACTGACACCCAGTAACACAGAGAAACACTAACAAACAGTAACAAAGACATGCTCTGACACCAAGTAACAAAGACACACACTTACACCAAGTAACAAAGACATACACTGACACCCAGGAACAAAGACATACACTGACACCCAGGAACACAGACACACACGGACACCAAGTAACAAAGACACAGACTTACACCAAGTAACACAGACATACACTGACACCCAGTAACACAGACACACTTACACCAAGTAACACAGACATACACTGACACCAAGTAACAAAGACATACACTGATAACCTGGAACACAGACACACACGGACACCAAGTAACAAAGACACAGACTTACACCAAGTAACACAGACATACACTGATACCCAGTAACACAGACACACACTTACACCAAGTAACAAAGACATACACTGACACCAAGTAACACAAACAAACACACACTGACACCCAGTAACACAGAGAAACACTAATAAACAGTAACAAAGACATACACTGACACCAAGTAACACAGACACACACTTACACCCAGTAACAAAGACAGACACTGACACCTTGTCACAAAGACATACACCTACACCAAGTATTTTGACATACACTGACACCAAGTAACAAAGACATACCCTGATACCCAGTAACACAGACACTCACTTACACCAAGAAACAAAGACATACACTGACAACAAGTCACAAAGACACACACTGACACCCAGTAACAAAGACATACACTGACACCAAGTCACAAAGACACAAACTGACACCCAGTAACAAAGACATACACTGACACCAAGTCACTAAGACATACACTGATACCCAGTAACACAGACACACACTTACACCAAGTAACAAAGACACACACTTACATCAAGTAACACAGACACACGCTGACACCAAGTAACAAAGACAGGCAATTACACCAAGTAACAAAGACATACAGTTACACCAAGTATTTTGACATACACTGACACTAAGTCACAAAGACATACACTGATACCCAGTAACACAGACACACACTTCCACCAAGTAACACAGACATACACTGAGACCAAGTAACAAAGACATGCACTGATACCCAAATACACAGAGACACACTTACATCAAGTAACAAAGACAGACACTGATACCCAGTAACACAGACACACACGGACACCAAGTAACAAAGACACCGACTTACACCAAGTAACACAGACATACACTGACACCAAGTAACAAAGAAATACACTGATACCCTGGAACACAGACACACACTTACACCAAGTAACACATACACACACTGACACCCAGTAACACAGACACACACTTACACCAAGTAACAAAGACATACACTGATACCCAGTAACACAGACACACACTTACACCAAGTAACAAAGACATACACTTACACCAAGTAACACAGACATATACTGACACCAAGTAACAAAGACATACAATTATACCAATTAACAATGACACACACTTACACCAAGCAACAAACACAGACACTGATACCCAGTAACACAGACACACAATTACACCAAGTAACACAGACAAACACTGACACCAAGTAACAAAGACATAAACTGATACCCAGAAACACAGACACACACTTACACCAAGTAACAAAGACAGACACTGATACCCCGTAACACAGACACACACTTACACCAAGTAACAAAGACATACACTGACACCCAGGAACAAAGACATACACTGACACCCAGTAACACAGACACACACGGACACCAAGTAACAAAGACACAGACTTACACCAAGTAACACAGACATGCACTGACACCCAGTAACACAGACACAGTTACACCAAGTAACACAGACATACACTGACACCAAGTAACAAAGACATACACTGATAACCTGGAACACAGACACACACTTACACCAAGTTACACAGGCACACACTTGCACCAAGTAACAAAGACACACACTTGCACCAAGTTACACAGACATACACTGACACCAGGTAACAAAGACATACAATTAGACCAAGTAACAAAGACACACACTTACACCAAGTGACACAGAAAACACTGACACCCAGTAACACAGACACACACGGACACCAAGTAACAAAGACACACACTTACACCAAGTAACACATACACACACTGACACCCAGTAACACAGACACACACTTACACCAAGTAACACAGTCAGACACTGACACCAAGTAACAAAGACATACACTGATAACCAGTAACACAGGCACACACTTACACCAAGTAACACAGACACACACTTACACCAAGTAACAAAGACATACACTTACACCAAGTAACACAGAGATACAACGACACCAAGTAACAAGGACATACAACTACACCAAATAAAAAAGACACACACTTACACCAAGTAACAAAGACAGACACTGATACCCAGTAACACAGACACACACTTACACCAATTAACACAAACAAACACACACTGACACCCAGTAACACAGAGAAACACTAACAAACAGTAACAAAGACATGCTCTGACACCAAGTAACAAAGACACACACTTACACCAAGTAACAAAGACATACACTGACACCCAGGAACAAAGACATACACTGACACCCAGTAACACAGACACACACGGACACCAAGTAACAAAGACACAGACTTACACCAAGTAACACAGACATACACTGACACCCAGTAACACAGACACACTTACACCAAGTAACACAGACATACACTGACACCAAGTAACAAAGACATACACTGATAACCTGGAACACAGACACAAACTTACACCAAGTTACACAGGCACACACGTGCACCAAGTAACAAAGACACACAATGACACCAAGTGACACAGACATACACTGACACCCAATAACACAGACACACACGGACACCAAGTAACAAAGACACACACTTACACCAAGTAACACATACACACACTGACACCCAGTAACACAGACACACACTTACACCAAGTAACACAGTCAGACACTGACACCAAGTAACAAAGACATACACTGATAACCAGTAACACAGGCACACACTTACACAAAGTAACACAGACACACACTGACACCAAGTAACACTGACATACACTGTTACCCAGGAACACAGACATACACTTACACCAAGTAACACAGACACACACTTACACCAAGTAACAAAGACATACACTTACACCAAGTAACACAGAGATACAATGACACCAAGTAACAAGGACATACAACTACACCAAATAAAAAAGACACACACTTACACCAAGTAACAAAGACAGACACTGATACCCAGTAACACAGACACACACTTACACCAAGTAACAAAGACATGCACTGACACCAAGTAACACAAACAAACACACACTGACACCCAGTAACACAGAGAAACACTAACAAACAGTAACAAAGACATACTCTGACACCAAGTAACACAGACACACACTTACACCCAGTAACAAAGACAGACACTGACACCTTGTCACAAAGACATACACCTACACCAAGTATTTTGACATACACTGACACCAAGTAACAAAGACATACCCTGATACCCAGTAACACAGACACTCACTTACACCAAGAAACAAAGACATACACTGACAACAAGTCACAAAGACACACACTGACACCCAGTAACAAAGACATACACTGATACCCAGTAACACAGACACACACTTACACCAACTAACACAGACATACACATACACCAAGTCACAAAGACATACACTGATACCCAATAACACAGACACACACTTACACCAACTAACCCAGACATACACAAACACCAAGTAACAAAGACACACTGATACCCAATAACACAGACACACACTTACACCAACTAACACAGACATACACATACAGTAAGTAACAAAGACAGACACTGATACCCAGTAACACAGACACACACTTACACCAAGTCACAAAGACATACACTGACATCCAGTAACAAAGACACACACTTACACCAAGTAACAAAGACATACACCGACACCAATTAACAAAGACATACAATTACACCAAGTAAAAAAGACAGACACAGACACCAAGTAACAAAGACATACACTGATACCCAGTAACACAGACACACACTTACACCAAGTAACACAGACACACACTGACACCAAGTAACAAAGACAGGCACTGATACCCAGTAACACGGACACACACTTACACCAAGTCACAAAGACATACACTGATACCCAGTAACACAGACACACACTTACACCAAGTAACAAAGACATACACTGACACAAAGTAACAAAGACATACGCTTACACCAAGTAACAAAGACATACACTGACACCAAGTAACAAAGACATACACTGATACCCAGTAACACAGACAAACACTTACACCAATTAACAAAGACATGCACTGATACCCAATAACACAGACACACACTTACACCAACTTACACAGATATACACTGACACCAAGTAACAAAGACATACACTGACACCCAGGAACACAGATACACACTGACACCCAGTAACACAGAGAAACACTTACACCACGTAACAAAGACAGACACTGGTACCCAGTAACACAGACACACACGTACACCAAGTCACAAAGACATGCACTGACACCCAGTAGCAAAGACATGCACTGACACCCAGTAACAAAGACACACACTGACACCAAGTATCAAAGGCATACACGTACACCAAGTAACACAGACACACAGTGACACCAAGTAACACAGACATACACTGACACCAAGTCACAAAGACATACACTGATACCCAGTAACACAGACACACACTTACACCAAGTAACAAAGACAGACACTGACACCAAGTAACAAAGACATACAATGATACCCAGTAACACAGACACACACTGACACCAAGTAACACAGACACACACTGACACCCAGCAACACAAACAAACACACACTGACACCCAGTAACACAGAGAAACACTGATATACAGTAACAAAGACATACACTGACACCAAGTAACACAGACAGACACTGACACCCAGTAACAAAGACATACACTGACACCGAGTCACAAAGACTTACACTGATACCAAGTGACAAAGACATACACTGATACCAAGTGACACATACACGAACTGACACCAAGTAACAAAGACATACACTTACTCCAAGTATTTTGACATACTCTGACACCAAGTAACAAAGACATACTCTGATACCCAGTAACACAGACACACACTTATACCAAGTAACAAAGACAGACACTGATACCCAGTAACACAGACACACACTTACACCAAGTAACAAAGACATACACTGACACCAAGTAACAAAGCCATACAATAACACCAAGTAACAAAGACATACACTGACACCAAGAAACAAAGACATACACTGATACCCAGTAACACAGATACAAACTTACACCAAGTAACACAGACATACACTGACATCAAGTAACAAAGACACACACTGACACCCAGTAACAAAGGCATACACTGACACCAAGTCACAAAGACATACACAGATACCCAGTAACACAGACACACACTTACACCAAGTAACACAGACATACACTGACACCAAGTAATAAAGACAGGCACTGATACCCAGTAACACAGACACACACTTACACCAAGTAACAAAGACAGACACTGATACCCAGTAACACAGACACACACTTACACCAAGTAACCATTACATACACTGACACCAAGTAACAAAGACATAAACTGACACCCAGTAACGCAGACACACACGGACAGCAAGTAACAAAGGCACACACTTACACCAAGTATCACAGACACACACTGACACCCAGTAACACAGACACACACTTACACCAAGTAACAAAGACATACACTGACACCAAGTAACAAAGACATACACTGATACCCAGTAACACAGACACACACTTACACCAAGTAACAAAGACAGACAATGATACCCAGTAACACAGACACACACAAACCAAGTAACAAAGACATACACTGACACCAAGTAACAAAGACATAAACTGACACCCAGTAACACAGACACTCATGGAAACCAAGTAACAAATACAGACACTTACACCAAGTAACACAGACACACACTGACACCAGTAACACAGACACACACTTACACCAAGTAACAAAGACATTCAATGACACCAAGTAACAAAGACATACACTTACACCAAGTAACAAAGACATACAATGACACCAAGTCACAAAGACATACACTGATACCCAGTAACACAGACACACTCTTACACCAAGTAAGAAAGACATACACTGACACCAAGTAACAAAGACATACACTGACAACCAGTAACACAGACACACACTTACACCAAGTAACAGAGACACCACTGACACCAAGTAACAAAGACATACACTGATACCCAGTAACACAGACACACACTTACAACAAGTAACAAAGACAGACACTGATACCCAGTAACACAGACACACACTTACACCAAGTAACAAAGACATACACTGACACCAAGTAACAAAGACAAAAACTGACACCCAGTAACACAGTCACACACGGACACCAATTAACACAGACACACACTTACACCAAGTAACAAAGACATGCACTAACACCAAGTAACAAAGACTTACACTTACACCAACTTACAAAGATATACACTGACACCAAGTAACACAGACACATACTTACACCAAGCAACAAAGACATACACTGATACCCAGTAACACAGACACACACTTGCACCAAGTAAAACAGACATACACTGACACCAAGTAACAAAGACATACACTGACACCCAGTAACAAAGACACACACTTACACCAAGTAACAAAGACAGACACTGATGCCCAGTAACACAGACACACACTTACACCAAGTAACAAAGACAGACACTGATACCCAGTAACACAGACACACACTTACACCAAGTAACCATTACATACACTGACACCAAGTAACAAAGACATAAACTGACACCCAGTAACAAAGGCATACACTGACACCAAGTAACAAAGACATACACTGATACCCAGTAACACAGACATACACTTACACCAAGTAACAAAGACATACACTGATACCCAGTAACATAGACACACAATTACACCAAGTAACACAGACATACACTGACACCAAGTAACAAAGACATACACTGATACCCAGTAACACAGACACACACTTACACCAAGTAACAAAGACAGACAATGATACCCAGTAACACAGACACACACACACCAAGTAACAAAGACATACACTGACACCAAGTAACAAAGACATACACTGATACCCAGTAACACAGACACACACTTACACCAAGTAACAAAGACACACACTAACACCAAGTAACAAAGACAGACACTTACACCAAGTAACACAGACATACACTGACACCAAGTAACAAAGACATACACTGATACCCAGTAACACAGACACACTCTTACACCAAGTAACAAAGATATACACTGATACCCAGTAACACAGACACACACTTACACCAAGTAACAAAGAGAGACACTGACACCAAGTAACGCAGATATACAATGATACCCAGTAACACAGACACACACTGACACCAAGTAACAAAGACATACACTGACACCAAGTAACAAAGACATACACTTACACCAAGTTACAAAGACATACACTGACACCAAATAACAAAGACATACACTGATACCCAGTAACACAGACACATACTTACACCAAGCAACAAAGACATACACTGATACCCAGTAACACAGACACAGACTTACACCAAGTAAAACAGACATACACTGACACCAAGTAACAAAGACATACACTGATACCCAGTAACACAGATACACACTTGCAACAAGTAACAAAGACATACACTGACACCAAGTAACAAAGACATACAATGATACCCAGTAACACAGACACACACTGACACCAAGTAACAAAGACATACACTGACACCAAGAAACACAGACAAACACTGACACCCAGCAACACAAACAAACACACACTGACACCCAGTAACACAGAGAAACACTGATACACAGTAACAAAGACATACACTGACACCAAGTAACACAGACAGACACAGACACCCAGTAACAAAGACATACACTGACACCGAGTCACAAAGACTTACACTGATACCAAGTGACAAAGACATACACTGATACCCAGTAACACATACACGCACTGACACCAAGTAACAAAGACATACACTTACTCCAAGTATTTTGACATACTCTGACACCAAGTAACAAAGACATACTCTGATACCCAGTATCACAGACACACACTTATACCAAGTAACAAAGACAGACACTGATACCCAGTAGCACAGACACACACTTACACTAAGTAACAAAGACATACACTGACACCAAGTAACAAAGACATACAATAACAACAAGTAACAAAGACATACACTGACACCAAGTAACAAAGACATACAATGATACCCAGTAACACAGACACACACTTACACCAAGTAACAAAGACATACAAAGATACCCAGTAACACAGATACAAACTTACACCAAGTAACACAGACATACACTGACATCAAGTAACAAAGACACACACTGACACCCAGTAACAAAGGCATACACTGACACCAAGTCACAAAGACATACACAGATACCCAGTAATACAGACACACACTTACACCAAGTAGCACAGACATACACTGACACCAAGTAATAAAGATAGGCACTGATACCCAGTAACACAGACACACACTTACACCAAGTAACAAAGACAGACACTGATACCCAGTAACACAGACACACACTTACACCAAGTAACCATTACATACACTGACACCAAGTAACAAAGACATAAACTGACACCCAGTAACACAGACACACACGGACAGCAAGTAACAAAGGCACACACTTACACCAAGTATCACAGGCACACACTGACACCCAGTAACACAGCCACACACTTACACCAAGTAACAAAGACATACACTGACACCAAGTAACAAAGACATACACTGACACCATGTAACCAAGACATACACTGATACCCTGTAACACAGACATACACTTACACGAAGTAACAAAGACATACACTGATAACCAGTAACATAGACACACACTTACACCAAGTAACAAAGACAGACAATGATACCCAGTAACACAGACACACACACACCAAGTAACAAAGACATACACTGATACCCAGTAACACAGACACACACTTACACAAAGTAACAAAGACAGACAATGATACCCAGTAACACAGACACACACACACCAAGTAACAAAGACGGACACTGACACCAAATAACAAAGACATAAACTGACACCCAGTGACACAGACACACATGGAAACCAAGTAACAAATACACACATTTACACCAATTAACACAGACACACACTGACACCCAGTAACAGAGACACACACTTACACCAAGTAACAAAGACATACAATGAAACCAAGTAACAAAGACATACACTTACACCAAGTAACTAAGACATACACTGACACCAAGTAACAAAGACATACACTGATACCCAGTAACACAGACACACTCTTACACTAAGGAAGAAAGACACACACTTACACCAAGTAACACAGACACACACTGACACCCAGTAACACAAACAAACACACTGACACCAAGTAACACAGACATAAACTGACACCAAGTAACACAGACATAAACTGACACCAAGTAACAAAGATGTACACTTACACCAAGTAACAAAGACATACACTGACACAAAGTAACAAAGACATACACTTACACCAAGTAACACAGACATGCACTCACACCAAGTAACAAAGACTGACACTGACACCAAGTAACAAAGACACAAACTTACAACAAGTCACACAGACATACACTGACACCAATTATCAAAGAATGACACTGACACCCAGTAACACAGACACACACTTACAGCAAGTCACAAATACATACACTGATACCCAGGAACACAGACACAAACTTACACAAAGTAACAAAGACATACACTGACACCAAGTAACAAAGACATACACTGACACCCAGTAACAAAGACACACACTGACACCAAGTAACAAAGACACACACATACACCAAGTAACACAGACACACACTGACACACTGCAACACAAACAAACACACTGAAAGCAAGTAACACAGACATACACTGACACCAAGTAACACAGACATACACTGATACCCAGTAACACAGACACACACTTACACCAAGTAACAAAGACAGACACTGATGCCCAGTAACACAGTCACACAATTACACCAAGTAACAAAGACATACACTGACACCAAGTAACAAAGACATACACTGATACCCAGTAACACAGACACACACTTACACCAAGTAACAAAGACATACACTGACACCAAGTGACAAAGACATAAACTGACACCCAGTAACACAGACACACACGGACACCATGTAACAAAGACACACACGGACACCAATTAACAGACACACACTGACACCCAGTAACACAGACACACACTTACACCATGTAACAACGACAAACACTGATACCAAGTGACAAAGACATACACTGACACCAAGTAACAAAGACATAAACTGACACCCAGTAACGCAGACACACACGGACACCAATTAACAGACACACACTGACACCCAGTAACACAGACACACACTTACACCATGTAACAACGACAAACACTGATACCAAGTGACAAAGACATACACTGACACCAAGTAACAAAGACATACACTGATACCCAGTAACACAGACATACACTTACACCAAGTAACAAAGACATACACTGATACCCAGTAACATAGACACACAATTACACCAAGTAACACAGACATACACTGACACCAAGTAACAAAGACATACACTGATACCCAGTAACACAGACACACACTTACACCAAGTAACAAAGACAGACAATGATACCCAGTAACACAGACACACACACACCAAGTAACAAAGACATACACTGACACCAAGTAACAAAGACATACACTGATACCCAGTAACACAGACACACACTTACACCAAGTAACAAAGACATACACTAACACCAAGTAACAAAGACAGACACTTACACCAAGTAACACAGACATACGCTGACACCAAGTAACAAAGACATACACTGAGACCCAGGAACACAGACACACTCTTACACCAAGTAACAAAGATATGCACTTACACCAAGTAGGAAAGACACACACTGACACCAAGTAACAAAGATATACACTGATACCCAATAACACAGACACACACTTACACCAAGTAACAAAGACAGTCACTGACACCCAGCAACAAAGACATACACTGACACACAGTAACACAGACACACACGGACACCAAGTAACAAAGACACACACATACACCAAGTAACACAGACACACACTGACACACTGCAACACAAACAAACACACTGAAAGCAAGTAACACAGACATACACTGACACCAAGTAACAAAGACATACACTGATACCCAGTAACACAGACACACACTTACACCAAGTAACAAAGACAGACACTGATGCCCAGTAACACAGTCACACAATTACACCAAGTAACAAAGACATACACTGACACCAAGTAACAAAGACATACACTGATACCCAGTAACACAGACACACACTTACACCAAGTAACAAAGACTTACACTGACACCAAGTGACAAAGACATAAACTGACACCCAGTAACACAGACACACACGGACACCAAGTAACAAAGACACACACTTACACCAATTAACACAGACACATACTGACACCCAGTAACACAGACACACACTTACACCATGTAACAACGACAAACACTGACACCAAGTGACAAAGACATACACTGACACCAAGTAACAAAGACATAAACTGACACCCAGTAACACAGACACACACGGACACCAAGTAACACAGATACACACTTACACCAAGTAACAAAGACATACACTGACACCAAGTAACAAAGACATACACTGATACCCAGTAACACAGACATACACTTACACCAAGTAACAAAGACATACACTGATACCCAGTAACATAGACACACAATTACACCAAGTAACACAGACATACACTGACACCAAGAAACAAAGACATACACTGATACCCAGTAACACAGACACACACTTACACCAAGTAACAAAGACAGACAATGATACCCAGTAACACAGACACACACACACCAAGTAACAAAGACATACACTGACACCAAGTAACAAAGACATACACTGATACCCAGTAACACAGACACACACTTACACCAAGTAACAAAGACATACACTAACACCAAGTAACAAAGACAGACACTTACACCAAGTAACACAGACATACACTGAGACCCAGGAACACAGACACACTCTTACACCAAGTAACAAAGATATACACTGATACCCAGTAACACAGACACACACTTACACCAAGTAACAAAGACAGACACTAACACCAAGTAACGCAGGCATACAATGATACCCAGTAACACAGACACACACTGACACCAAGTAACAAAGACATACACTGACACCAAGTAACAAAGACATACACTTACACCAAGTTACAAAGACATACACTGACACCAAATAACAAAGACATACACTGACACCAAGCAACAAAGACATACACTGATACCCAGTAACACAGACACAGACTTACACCAAGTAAAACAGACATACACTGACACCAAGTAACAAAGACATACACTGATACCCAGTAACACAGATACACACTTGAAACAAGTAACAAAGACATACACTGACACCAAGTAACAAAGACATACAATGATACCCAGTAACACAGACACACACTGACACCCAGCAACACAAACAAACACACACTGACACCCAGTAACACAGAGAAACACTGATACACAGTAACAAAGACATACACTGACACCAAGTAACAAATACACACACTTACACCAAGTAACACAGACACACACTGACACCCAGTAACAGAGACACACACTTACACCAAGTAACAAAGACATACAATGACACCAAGTAACAAAGACATACACTTACACCAAGTAACAAAGACATACACTGACACCAAGTAACAAAGACATACACTGATACCCAGTAACACAGACACACTCTTACACAAAGGAAGAAAGACATACACTGACACCAAGTAACAAAGACATACACTGACAACCAGTAACACAGACACACACTTACACCAAGTAACAGAGACACCACTGACACCAAGTAACAAAGACATACACTGATACCCAGTAACACAGACACACACTTACACCAAGTAACAAAGACAGACACTGATACCCAGTAACACAGACACACACTTACACCAAGTAACAAAGACATACACTGACACCAAGTAACAACGACATACACTGACACCAAGTAACAAAAGACTTACACTGATACCCAGCAACACAGACACACACTTACACCAAGTAACACAGACATACACTGACACCAAGTAACAAAGACATACACT
The DNA here is from genome assembly GCF_036365525.1 of Heterodontus francisci. NCBI lineage: Eukaryota > Metazoa > Chordata > Chondrichthyes > Heterodontiformes > Heterodontidae > Heterodontus > Heterodontus francisci. Next base: position 64,810,836 of record NC_090391.1, read on the forward strand.
GATACCCAGTAACACAGACACACACTGACACCCAGTAACACAGAGAAACACTGATACACAGTAACAAAGACAGACACTGACACCAAGTAACACAGACAGACACTGACACCCAGTAACAAAGACATACACTGACACCGAGTCACAAAGACTTACACTGATACCAAGTGACAAAGACATACACTGATACCCAGTAACACATACACGCACTGACACCAAGTAACAAAGACATACACTGACACCAAGTAACAAAGACATACAATAACAACAAGTAACAAAGACATACACTGACACCAAGTAACAAAGACATACAATGATACCCAGTAACACAGACACACACTTACACCAAGTAACAAAGTCATACAAAGATACCCAGTAACACAGATACAAACTTACACCAAGTAACACAGACATACACTGACATCAAGTAACAAAGACACACACTGACACCCAGTAACAAAGGCATACACTGACACCAAGTCACAAAGACATACACAGATACCCAATAATACAGACACACACTTACACCAAGTAACACAGACATACACTGACACCAAGTTATAAAGATAGGCACTGATACCCAGTAACAAAGGCACACACTTACACCAAGTATCACAGACACACACTGACACCCAGTAACACAGCCACACACTTACACCAAGTAACAAAGACATACACTGACACCAAGTAACAAAGACATACACTGACACCAAGTAACCAAGACATACACTGATGCCCTGTAACACAGACATACACTTACACGAAGTAACAAAGACATACACTGATAACCAGTAACATAGTCACACACTTACACCAAGTAACAAAGACAGACAATGATACCCAGTAACACAGACACACACACACACCAAGTAACAAAGACATACACTGATACCCAGTAACACAGACACACACTTACACAAAGTAACAAAGACAGACAATGATACCCAGTAACACAGACACACACACACCAAGTAACAAAGACGGACACTGACACCAAGTAACAAAGACATAAACTGACACCCAGGAACACAGACACACATGGAAACCAAGTAACAAATACACACACTTACACCAAGTAACACAGACACACACTGACACCCAGTAACAGAGACACACACTTACACCAAGTAACAAAGACATACAATGACACCAAGTAACAAAGACATACACTTACACCAAGTAACAAAGACATACACTGACACCAAGTAACAAAGACATACACTGATACCCAGTAACACAGACACACTCTTACACTAAGGAAGAAAGACATACACTGACACCAAGTAACAAAGACATACACTGACAACCAGTAACACAGACACACACTTACACCAAGTAACAAAGACAGACACTGATACCCAGTAACACAGACACACACTTACACCAAGTAACAAAGACATACACTGACACCAAGTAACAACGACATACACTGACACCAAGTAACAAAAGACTTACACTGATACCCAGCAACACAGACACACACTTACACCAAGTAACACAGACATACACTGACACCAAGTAACAAAGACATACACTGATACCCAGTAACACAGACACACACTGACACCCAGTGACACAGAGAAACACTGAAACACATTAACAAAGACATACACTGACACAAAGTAACAAAGACATACACTGACACCAAGTCACAAAGACATCCACTTCCACCAAGTAACACAGACATACACTTACACCATGTAACACAGACATACAATGACACCAAGTAACAAAGACAAGCACTGATACCCAGTAACACAGACACACATTTACACCAAGTAAAAAAGACAGACACTGATACCCAGTAACACAGACACACACTTACACCAAGTAACAAAGACATACACTGACACCCAGTAACAAACACATAATCTGACACCCAGTAACACAGACACACACGGACACCAAGTAACAAAGACACACACTTACACCAAGTAACACAGACACACACTGACACCCAGTAACACAAACAAACACACTGACACCAAGTAACACAGACATAAACTGACACCAAGTAACACAGACATAAACTGACACCAAGTAACAAAGATGTACACTTACACCAACTAACAAAGACATACACTGACACAAAGTAACAAAGACATACACTTACACCAAGTAACACAGACATGCACTCACACCAAGTAACAAAGACAGACACTGACACCAAGTAACAAAGACACAAACTTACAACAAGTCACACAGACATACACTGACACCAAGTATCAAAGAATGACACTGACACCCAGTAACACAGACACACACTTACAGCAAGTCACAAATACATACACTGATACCCAGTAACACAGACACACACTTACACAAAGTAACAAAGACATACACTGACACCAAGTAACAAAGACATGCACTGATACCCAGTAGCAAAGACATACACTGGCACCAAGTAACAAAGACACAAACTTATGCCAAGTAACACAGACACACACTGACACCAAGTATCAAGGACATACACTGACACCAAGTAATAAAGACATACACGTACACCAAGTAGCAAAGACATACACTGATACCCAGTAACACAGACACACACTTACACCAAGTAACAAAGACAGACACTGATAACCAGTAACACAGACACACACTTACACCAAGACACAAAGACATACACTGACACCCAGTAACAAAGACATACACTGACACCCAGTAACAAAGACACACACTGACACCCAGTAACAAAGACATACACTGATACCCAGTAACACAGACACACAGTTACACCAAGTAACAAAGACATACACTGACACCAAGTAACAAAGACATACACAGACACCAATTAACAAAGACATACACTGATACCCAGTAACACAGACACACACTTACACCAAGTAACAAATGCATACACTTACACCAAGTAACAAAGACATACACAGACACCAAGTAACAAAGACATACACTGATACCCAGTAACACAGACACACACTTAGACGAAGTAACAAAGGAATACACAGATACCCAGTAACACAGACACACAATTCCACCAAGCATCACAGACATACACAGACACCAACTAACAAATTCATACACTGATACCCAGTAACACAGACAAACACTTACATCAAGTAACAAAGACATACACTGACACCAAGTAACAAACACAGACACTTACACCAAATAACACAGACATACACTTACACCAAGTAACAAAGACATACACTTACACCCATAACAAAGACACACACATACACCAAGTAACAAGACATACACTGACACGAAGTAACAAAGACATGCACTTACACCAAGTAGGAAAGACACACACTGACACCAAGTAACAAAGATATACACTGATACCCAATAACACAGACACACACTTACACCAAGTAACAAAGACAGTCACTGACACCCAGCAACAAAGACATACACTGACACACAGTAACACAGACACACACGGACACCAGGTAACAAAGACACACACATACACCAAGTAACACAGACACACACTGACACACTGCAACACAAACAAACACACTGAAAGCAAGTAACACAGACATACACTGACACCAAGTAACAAAGACATACACTGATACCCAGTAACACAGACACACACTTACACCAAGTAACAAAGACAGACACTGATGCCCAGTAACACAGTCACACACTTACACCAAGTAACAAAGACATACACTGACACCAAGTAACAAAGACATACACTGATACCCAGTAACACAGACACACACTTACACAAAGTAACAAAGACATACACTGACACCAAGAGACAAAGACATAAACTGACACCCAGTAACACAGACACACACGGACACCAAGTAACAAAGACACACACGGACACCAAGTAACACAGACACACACTGACACCCAGTAACACAGACACATACTTACACCATGTAACAAAGACAAACACTGACACCAAGTGACAAAGACATACACTGACACCCAGTAACAAAGACATACACTGACACCAAGTCACAAAGACATACACTGATACCCAGTAACACAGACACACACTTACACCAAGTCACACAGACATACACTGTCACCAAGTAACAAAGACATACACTGACACCAAGTAACACAGACACACACTGCCACCCAGTAACACAGACACACACTTACACCAAGTAACAAAGACATACACTGACACCAAGTAACAAAGACATCCACTTACACCAAGGAACAAAGACATACACTGACACCAAGAAACAAAGACATACACTGATACCCAGTAACACAGACACAAACTTACAACAAGTAACAAAGACATACACTGATACCCAGTAACACAGACACACACTTACACCAAGTAACAAAGACATACACTGACACCCAGTAACAAAGACATACACTGACACCCAGTAACAAAGACACACACTGACACCCAGTAACAAAGACATACACTGATACCCAGTAACACAGACACACAGTTACACCAAGTAACAAAGACATACACTGACACCAAGTAACAAAGACATACACAGACACCAATTAACAAAGACATACACTGATACCCAGTAACACAGACACACACTTACACCAAGTAACAAATGCATACACTTACACCAAGTAACAAAGACATACACAGACACCAAGTAACAAAGACATACACTGATACCCAGTAACACAGACACACACTTAGACGAAGTAACAAAGGAATACACAGATACCCAGTAACACAGACACACAATTCCACCAAGCATCACAGACATACACAGACACCAACTAACAAATTCATACACTGATACCCAGTAACACAGACAAACACTTACATCAAGTAACAAAGACATACACTGACACCAAGTAACAAACACAGACACTTACACCAAATAACACAGACATACACTTACACCAAGTAACAAAGACATACACTTACACCCATAACAAAGACACACACATACACCAAGTAACAAGACATACACTGACACGAAGTAACAAAGACATGCACTTACACCAAGTAGGAAAGACACACACTGACACCAAGTAACAAAGATATACACTGATACCCAATAACACAGACACACACTTACACCAAGTAACAAAGACAGTCACTGACACCCAGCAACAAAGACATACACTGACACACAGTAACACAGACACACACGGACACCAGGTAACAAAGACACACACATACACCAAGTAACACAGACACACACTGACACACTGCAACACAAACAAACACACTGAAAGCAAGTAACACAGACATACACTGACACCAAGTAACAAAGACATACACTGATACCCAGTAACACAGACACACACTTACACCAAGTAACAAAGACAGACACTGATGCCCAGTAACACAGTCACACACTTACACCAAGTAACAAAGACATACACTGACACCAAGTAACAAAGACATACACTGATACCCAGTAACACAGACACACACTTACACAAAGTAACAAAGACATACACTGACACCAAGAGACAAAGACATAAACTGACACCCAGTAACACAGACACACACGGACACCAAGTAACAAAGACACACACGGACACCAAGTAACACAGACACACACTGACACCCAGTAACACAGACACATACTTACACCATGTAACAAAGACAAACACTGACACCAAGTGACAAAGACATACACTGACACCCAGTAACAAAGACATACACTGACACCAAGTCACAAAGACATACACTGATACCCAGTAACACAGACACACACTTACACCAAGTCACACAGACATACACTGTCACCAAGTAACAAAGACATACACTGACACCAAGTAACACAGACACACACTGCCACCCAGTAACACAGACACACACTTACACCAAGTAACAAAGACATACACTGACACCAAGTAACAAAGACATCCACTTACACCAAGGAACAAAGACATACACTGACACCAAGAAACAAAGACATACACTGATACCCAGTAACACAGACACAAACTTACAACAAGTAACAAAGACATACACTGATACCCAGTAACACAGACACACACTTACACCAAGTAACAAAGACATACACTGACACCAAGTAACAAAGACATAAACTGGCAACCAGTAACACCGACACACACGCACACCAAGTAACAAAGACACAGACTTACACCAAGTAACACAGATACACACTGACACCCAGTAACACAGACACACACTTACACCATGTAACAAAGACATGCAATGACACCAAGTAACAAAGACATACACTTGCACCAAGAAACAAAGACATACACTGACACCAAGTAACAAAGACATACACTGACACCAAGTAACAAAGACATACACTGATACACAGTAACACAGACACACACTTACACAAAGTAACAATGACATACACTGATACCCAGTAACACAGACACACACTTACACCAAGTAGCACAGACATACACTGACACCAAGTAACAAAGACATACACTGATGCCCAGTAACACAGACACACACTTACACCAGTAACAAAGGCATACACTGACACCCAGTAACACAGACACACACTGACACCAAGTAACAAAGACACACACTTACACCAAGTAACACAGACACACACTGACACACAGTAACACAAACAAACACACTGACACCAAGTGACACAGACATACACTGACACCAAGTAACAAAGACATTCACTGACACCAAGTAACACAGACACACACTGACACCAAGTAACACAAACACACACTTACACCAAGTAACAAAGACGTACACTGACACTACGTAACAAAGACACACACTTACACCAAGTAACACAGACATAGACTAACACCAAGTAACAAAGACACACACTTACACCAAGTAGCACAGACATAAACTGACACCAAGTCACAAAGACACACACTGACACCCAGTAACAAAGACATACACTGACACCAAGTCACAAAGACATACACTGATACCCAGTAACACAGACAAACACTTACACCAAGTAACACAGACATACACTGACCCCCAGTAACACAGACACACACTTACACCAAGTAACAAAGACATACACTGACACCAAGAAACAAAGACATAAACTGACACCCAGTAACACAGACACACACGGAAACCACGTAACAAAGACACACACTTACACCAAGTAACACAGACACACACTGACACCCAGTAACACAGACACACACTGACACCCAGTAACAAAGACATACACTGACATCAAGTAACAAAGACATACACTGACACCCAGTAACAAAGACATACACTGACACCCAGTAACAAAGACATACACTGACACCAAGTCACATTGACATACACTGATACCCAGTAACACAGACACACACTTACACTAAGTCACACAGACATACACTGACACCAAGTAACAAAGACATACACTGACACCAAGTAACACAGACATACACTGACACCAAGTAACAAAGACATACACTTACACCAAGGAACACAGACACACACTTACACCAAGTAACAAAGACAGACACTGATACCCAGTAACACAGACACACACTTACACCAAGTAACAAAGACATGCACTGACACCAAGTAACAAAGACATAAACTGACACCCTGTAACACAGACACACACGGACATCAAGTAACAAAGACACACACTTACACCAAGTAACACAGACACACACTGACACCCAGTAACACAGACACACACTGACACCAAGTAACAAAGACATACACTGACACCAAGTAACAAAGACACACACTTGCACCAAGTAACACAGACACACACTGACACCCAGTAACACAGACATACACTGACACCAAGTAACAAAGACATACACTGACTCCCAGTAACAAAGACATGCACTGACACCCACTAACAAAGACATACACTGACACCAAGTCACAAAGACATACACTGATACCCAGTATCACAGACACACACTTACACCAAGTAACACAGACATACACTGACACCAAGTAACAAAGACATACACTGATACCCAGTAACACAGACACACACTTACACCAAGTAACAAAGACAGACACTGATACCCAGTAACACAGACACACTTACACCAAGTAACAAAGACGTACACTGACACCAAGAATCAAAGACATAAACTGACAACCAGTAACACAGAGACACACAGACACCAAGTAACAAAGACACAGACTTACACCAAGTAACACAGATACACACTGACAACCAGTAACACAGACACACACTTACACCAATTAACAAAGACATACAATGACACCAAGTAACAAAGACATACACTTACACCAAGCAACAAAGACATACACTGACACCAAGTAACAAAGACATTCACTGATACACAGTAACACAGACACACACTTACACCAAGTAACAAAGACATACACTGATACCCAGTAACACAGACACACACTGACACCAAGTAACAAAGACATACACTGATACCCAGTAACACAGACACACACTTACACCAAGTAACAAAGATAGACACTGATACCCAGTAACACAGACACACACTTCCACCAAGTAACAAAGACATACACTGACAACCAGTAACAAAGGCATACACTGACACCAAGTAACAAAGACATACACTTACACCAAGTAACACAGACATCGACTAACACCAAGTAACAAAGACATACACTTACACCAAGTAGCACTGACATACACTGACACCAAGTCACAAAGACTCACACTGACACCCAGTAACAAAGACATACACTGACACCAAGTCACAAAGACATACACTGATACCCAGTAACACAGACACACACTTACACCAAGTAACACAGACATACACTGACCCCCCAGTAACACAGACATACACTGATACCAAGCAACACAGACACACACTGACACCCAGTAACACAGCCACACACTTACAACAAGTAACAAAGACATACACTGACACCAAGTAACAAAGACATACACTGACTCCAAGTAACAAAGTCATACACTGAAACAAAATAACAAAGACATACACTGATACCCAGTAACACAGACACAAACTTACAACAAGTAACAAAGACATACACTGATACCCAGTAACACAGACACACACTTACACCAAGTAACACAGATATACACTGACATCAAGTAACAAAGACGTACACTGATACCCAGTAACACAGACACACACTTACACCAAGTAACAAAGACAGACACTTACACCAAGTAACACAGGCACACACTGACACACAGTAACACAGACACACACGAACACCAAGTAACAAAGACATACACTGACACCAAGTAACAAAGACATACACTGACACCCAGTAACAAAGACATACACTGACACCAAGTCACAAACTCATGCACTGATACCCAGTAACACAGACACACACTTACACCAAGTAACAAAGACATACACTGATACCCAGTAACACAGACACACACTTACACCAAGTAACAAAGACAGACACTGACACCCAGTAACACAGACACACACTTACACCAAGTAACAAAGACATGCACTGACACCAAGTAACAAAGACATACACTTACACCAAGTAACAAAGACATACACTGACACCAAGTAACAAAGGCATACACTGATACCCAGTAACACAGACACAAAATTACAACAAGTAACAAAGACATACACTGATACCCAGTAACACAGACACACACTTAAACCAAGTAACACAGACATACACTGACACCAAGTAACAAAGACATACACTGATACCCAGTAACACAGACACACACTTACACCAAGTAACAAAGACAGACACTGATACCCAGTAACACAGACACACACTTACACCAAGTCACAGAGACAAACACTGACACCAAGAATCAAAGTCATAAACTGACAACCAGTAACACAGACATACACGGACACCAAGTAACAAAGACACAGACTTACACCAAGTAACACAGATACACACTGACACCCAGTAACACAGACACACACTTACACCAAGTAACAAAGACATACAATGACACCAAGTAACAAAGACATACACTTACACCAAGTAACAAAGACAGACACTGATACCCAGTAACACAGACACACTTACACCAAGTAACAAAGACGTACACTGACACCAAGAATCAAAGACATAAACTGACAACCAGTAACACAGAGACACACAGACACCAAGTAACAAAGACACAGACTTACACCAAGTAACACAGATACACACTGACAACCAGTAACACAGACACACACTTACACCAAGTAACAAAGACATACAATGACACCAAGTAACAAAGACATACACTTACACCAAGTAACAAAGACATACACTGACACGAAGTAACAAAGACATTCACTGATACACAGTAACACAGACACACACTTACACCAAGTAACAAAGGCATACACTGATACCCAGTAACACAGACACACACTGACACCAAGTAACAAAGACATACACTGATACCCAGTAACACAGACACACACTTACACCAAGTAACAAAGACAGACACTGATACCCAGTAACACAGACACACACTTCCACCAAGTAACAAAGACATACACTGACAACCAGTAACAAAGGCATACACCGACACCCAGTAACACAGACACACACGGACACCAAGTAACAAAGACACACACTTACACCCAGTAACACAAACACACAATTACACCAAGTAACAAAGACATACACTGACACCAAGTAACAAAGACATACACTTACACCAAGTAACACAGACATCGTCTAGCACCAAGTCACAAAGACATACACTGATACCCAGTAACACAGACACACACTTACACCAAGTAACACAGACATACACTGACCCCACAGTAACACAGACATACACTGATACCCAGCAACACAGACACACACTGACACCCAGTAACACAGACACACACTTACAACAAGTAACAAAGACATACACTGACACCAAGTAACAAAGACATACACTGACTCCAAGTAACAAAGACATACACTGAAACCAAGTAACAAAGACATACACTGATACCCAGTAACACAGACACAAACTTACAACAAGTAACAAAGACATACAATGATGCCCAGTAACACAGACACACACTTACACCAAGTAACACAGATATACACTGACATCAAGTAACAAAGACATACACTGATACCCAGTAACACAGACACACACTTACACCAAGTAACAAAGACAGACACTGATACCCAGTAACACAGACACACACTTACACCAAGTAATAAAGACATACACTGACACCAAGTAACAAAGACATAACTGACACCCAGTAACACAGACACACACGGACATCAAGTAACAAAGACACACACTTACACCAAGTAACACAGGCACACACTGACACCCAGTAACACAGACACACACGAACACCAAGTAACAAAGACATACACTGACACCAAGTAACAAAGACATACACTGACACCCAGTAACAAAGACATACACTGACACCAAGTCACAAAGACATACACTGACACCAAGTCACAAAGACATGCACTGATACCCAGTAACACAGACACACACTTACACCAAGTCACACAGACATACACTGACACAAAGTAACAAAGACATACACTGACACCAAGTAACACAGACACACACTGACACCCAGTAACACAGACACACACTTACACCAAGTAACAAAGACATACACTGACACCAAGTAACAAAGACATACACTTACACCAAGTAACAAAGACATACACTGACACCAAGTAACAAAGGCATACACTGATACCCAGTAACACAGACACAAAATTACAACAAGTAACAAAGACATACACTGATACCCAGTAACAAAGACACACACTTACACCAAGTAACACAGACATACACTGACACCAAGTAACAAAGACATACACTGATACCCAGTAACACAGACACACACTTACACCAAGTAACAAAGACAGACACTGATACCCAGTAACACAGACACACACTTACACCAAGTCACAAAGACAAACACTGACACCAAGAATCAAAGACATAAACTGACAACCAGTAACACAGACATACACGGACACCAAGTAACAAAGACACACACTTAAACCAAGTAACACAGACACACACTGACACCCAGTAACACAAACAAACACACTGACACCAAGTGACACAGACATACACTGACACCAAGTTACAAAGACATACACTGACACCAAGTAACAGAGACACACACTGACACCAAGTAACACAAACACACACTGACACCAAGTAACAAAGACATACACTTACACCAAGTAGCACAGACATACACTGACACCAAGTCACAAAGACACACACTGACACCCAGTAACAAAGACATACACTGACACCAGTTCACAAAGACATACCCTGATACCCAGTAACACAGACACACAGTTACACCAAGTAACACAGACATACACTGACCCCCAGTAACACAGACATACACTGATACCCAGTAACACAGACACACACTGACACCCAGTAACACAGACACACACTTACACCAAGGAACAAAGACATACACTGACACCAAGTAACAAAGACATACACTGACACCAAGTAACAAAGACATACACTGACTCCAAGTGACAAAGACATACACTGATACCCAGTAACACAGACACTAACTTACAACAAGTAACAAAGACATACACTGATACCCAGTAACACAGACACACACTTACACCAAGTAACACAGATATACACTGACACCAGGTAACAAAGACATACACTGATACCCAGTAACACAGACACACAATTACACCAAGTAACAAAGACAGACACTGATACCCAGTAACACAGACACACACTTACACCAAGTAATAAAGACATAAACTGACACCCAGTAACACAGACCAAGTAACAATGACACACACTTACACCAAGTAACAGACACACACTGACACCCAGTAACACAGACACACACTTACACCCAGTAACAAAGACATACACTGACACCAAGTCACAAAGACATACACTGATACCCAGTAACACAGACAAACACTGACACCAATTCACACAGACATACACTGACACCAAGTAACAAAGACATACACTGACACCAAGTAACAAAGACATACACTGACACCAAGCAACACAGACACACACTGACACCCAGTAACACAGACACACACTTACACCAAGTAACAAAGACATACACTGACACCAAGTAACAAAGACATACACTTACACCAAGTAACAAACACATGCACCGACACCAAGTAACAAAGGCATACACTGATACCCAGTAACACAGACACAAAATTACAACAAGTAACAAAGACATACACTGATACCCAGTAACACAGACACACACTTACACCAAGTAACACAGACATACACTGACACACAGTAACAAAGACATACACTGACACACAGTAACACAGACACACACTGGCACCCAGTAACAAAGACATACACTGACACCAAGTCACAAAGACATACACTGATACCCAGTAACACAGACGCACACTTACACCAAGTAACACAGACTTACACTGACTCCAAGTAACAAAGACATACACTGATGCCCAGTAACACAGACACACACTTACACCAAGTAACAAAGACATACACTGACACCAAGTAACAAAGACATAAACTGACACCCAGTAACACAGACACACAGGGACACCAAGTAACAAAGACACACACTTACACCAAGTAACACAGTCACTCACTGACACGCAGTAACACAAACACACACTTACACCAAGTAACAAAGACATACACTGACACCAAGTAGCAAAGACATTCACTGATACCCAGTAACTCAATCACACACTTACACCAGGTAACAAAGACATACACTGATACCCAGTAACAAAGACACACACTTACACCAAGTAACACAGATATACACTGACACCAAGGAACAAAGATATACACTGATACCCAGTAACGCAGACACACACTTACAACAAGTAACAAAGACAGACACTGACACCCAGTAACACAGACACACACTTGCACCAAGTAAAACAGACATACACTGACACCAAGTAACAAAGACATACACTGATACCCAGTAACATAGGCACACACTTACACCAAGTAACACAGACATACACTGACATCAAGTAATAAAGACATACACTGACACCAAGTAACAAAGACACACACTTACACCAAGTAACACAGGCATACACTGACACCAAGTAACAAAGACAGACAATTACACCAAGTAACAAGACATAAACTTACACCATGTATTTTGACATACACTGACACCAAGTAACAAAGACATACACTGATACCCAGTAACACAGACACACACTTACACCATGTAACAAAGACATACACTGACACAAAGTCACAAAGACACACACTGGCTCCCAGTAACAAAGACATACACTGACACCAAGTCACAAAGACATACACTGATACACAGTAACACAGACGCACACTTACACCAAGCAACACAGACTTACACTGACTCCAAGTAACAAAGAAATACACTGATACCCAGTAACACAGACACACACTTACACCAAGTAACAAAGACAGTCACTGATACCCAGTAACACAGACACACAATTACACCAAGTAACAAAGACATATACTGACACCCAGCAACAAAGACATACCCTGACACACAGTAACACAGACACACACGGACACCAAGTAACAAAGACACACACATACACCAAGTAACACAGACACACACTGACACACTGCAACACAAACAAACACACTGAAAGCAAGTAACAAAGACATACACTGATACCCAGTAACACAGACACACACTTACACCAAGTAACAAAGACAGACACTGATGCCCAGTAACACAGTCACACACTTACACCAAGTAACAAAGACATACACTGACACCAAGTAACAAAGACATACACTGATACCCAGTAACACAGACACTCACTTACACCAAGTAACAAAGACATACACTGACACCAAGTAACAAAGACATAAACTGACACCCAGTAACACAGACACACACGGACACGAAGAAAGAAAGACACACACTGACACCAAGTAACACAGTCACACACTGACACCCAGTAACACAGACACACACTTACACCAAGTAACAAAGACATACACTGACACCAAGTAACAAAGACATACACTGACACCAAGTAACAAAGACATTCACTGATACCCAGTAACTCAATCACACACTTACACCAAGTAACAAAGATATACACTGATACCCAGTAACAAAGACACACACTTACACCAAGTAACACAGACATACACTGACACCAAGTAACAAAGATATACACTGATACCCAGTAACACAGACACACACTTACACCAAGTAACACGGACACACACTGACACCCAGTAAGAGAGACACACACTTACACCATGTAACAAAGACATACACTGACACCAAGTGACAAAGACAAACACTGACACCCAGTAACAAAGACATACACTGACACCAAGTCACAAAGACATACACTGATACCCAGTCACAAAGACATACACTGATACCCAGTAACACAGACACACACTTACACCAAGTCACACAGACATACACTGTCACCAAGTAACAAAGACATACACTGACACCAAGTAACACAGACACACACTGCCACCCAGTAACACAGACACACACTGACACCAAGTAACAAAGACAGACACTGATACCCAGTAACACAGACACAAACTTACAACAAGTAACAATGACATACACTGATACCCAGTAACACAGACACACACTTACACCAAGTAACAAAGACATACACTGACACCAAGTAACAAAGACATAAACTGACACCCAGTAACACAGACACACACTTACACCAAGTAACAAAGACATACACTGACACCAAGTAACAAAGACATACACTGACACCAAGTAACAAAGACATTCACTGATACCCAGAAACTCAATCACACACTTACACCAAGTAACAAAGACATACACTGATACCCAGTAACAAAGACACACACTTACACCAAGTAACACAGACATACACTGACACCAAGTAACAAAGATATACACTGATACCCAGTAACACAGACACACACTTACACCAAGTAACAAAGACAGACACTGACACCCAGTAACACAGACACACACTTGCACCAAGTAACACAGACATACACTGACACCAAGTAACAAAGACATACACTGACACCAAGTAACAAAGACACACACTTACACCAAGCAACACAGGCATACACTGACACCAAGTAACAAAACAGACAATTACACCAAGTAACAAGACATAAACTTACACCAAGTATTTTGACATACCCTGACACCAAGTAACAAAGACATACACTGATACCCAGTAACACAGACACACACTTACACCATGTAACAAAGACATACACTGACACAAAGTCACAAAGACACACACTGGCACCCAGTAACAAAGACATACACTGACACCAAGTCACAAAGACATACACTGATACCCAGTAACACAGACGCACACTTACACCAAGTAACACAGACATACACTGATACTCAGTAACACAGACACACACTTACACCAAGTAACAAAGACATACACTGACACCAAGTAACAAAGACATAAACTGACACCCAGTAACACAGACACACACGGACACCAAGTAACAAAGACACACACTTACACCAAGTAACACAGTCACACACTGACACGCAGTAACACAGACACACACTTACACCAAGTAATAAAGACATACACTGACACCAAGTAACAAAGACATACACTGACAACAAGTAACAAAGACATTCACTGATACCCAGTAACTCAATCACACACTTACACCAAGTAACAAAGGCAGACACTGATACCCAGTAACAAAGACACACACTTACACCAATTAACACAGACATACACTGACACCAAGTAACAAAGATATACACTGATACCCAGTAACACAGACACACACTTACACCAAGTAACAAAGACAGACACTGACACCCAGTAACACAGACACACACTTGCACCAAGTAACACAGACATACACTGACACACAGTAACACAGACACACAATTGCACCAAGTAACAAAGACAGTCACTGACACCAAGTCACAAAGACATACACTGATACACAGTAACACAGAGACACACTTACACCAAGTAACAAAGACATATACTGATACCCAGTAACACAGACACACACTTAAACCAAGTAACACAGACATATACTGACACCAAGTAACAAAGACATACACTGATACCCAGTAACATAGGCACACACTTACACCAAGTAACACAGACATACACTGACATCAAGTAATAAAGACATACACTGACACCAAGGAACAAAGACACACACTGACACCAAGCAACACAGGCATACACTGACACCAAGTAACAAGACATAAACTTACACCAAGTATTTTGACATACACTGACACCAAGTAACAAAGACATACACTGATACCCAGTAACACAGACACACACTTACACCATGTAACAAAGACATACACTGACACAAAGTCACAAAGACACACACTGGCACCCAGTAACAAAGACATACACTGACACCAAGTCACAAAGACATACACTGATACCCAGTAACACAGACGCACACTTACACCAAGTAACACAGACTTACACTGACTCCAAGTAACAAAGACATACACTGATACCCAGTAAGACAGACACAAACTTACAACAAGTAACAAAGACATACACTGATACCCAGTAACACAGACACACACTTACACCAAGTAACAAAGACATACACTGACACCAAGTAACAAAGACATAAACTGACACCCAGTAACACAGACACACACGGACACCAAGTAACAAAGACACACACTTACACCAAGTAACACAGTCACACACTGACACGCAGTAACACAGACACACACTTACACCAAGTAACAAAGACATACACTGACACCAAGTAAGAAAGACATACACTGACACCAAGTAACAAAGACATTCACTGATACCCAGTAACTCAATCACACACTTGCACCAAGTAACAAAGGCAGACACTGATACCCAGTAACAAAGACACACACTTACACCAATTAACACAGACATACACTGACACCAAGTAACAAAGATATACACTGATACCCAGTAACACAGACACACACTTACACCAATTAACACAGACATACACTGACACCAAGTAAAAAAGACATACACTGATACCCAGTAACATAGGCACACACTTACACCAAGTAACACAGACATACAGTGACATCAAGTAATAAAGACATACACTGACAGCAAGTAACAAAGACACACACTTACACCAAGTAATACAGGCATACACTGACACCAAGTAACAAAGACAGACAATTACACCAAGTAACAAGACATAAACTTACACCAAGTATTTTGACATACACTGACACCAAGTAACAAAGACATACACTGATACCCAGTAACACAGACACACACTTACACCATGTAACAAAGACATACACTGACACAAAGTCACAAAGACACACACTGGCACCCAGTAACAAAGACATACACTCTCACCAAGTCACAAAGACATACACTGATACCCAGCAACACAGACGCACACTTACACCAAGTAACACAGACTTACACTGACTCCAAGTAACAAAGAAATACACTGATACACAGCAACACAGACACACACTTACACCAAGTAACAAAGACAGTCACTGATACCCAGTCACACAGACACACAATTACACCAAGTAACAAAGACATACACTGACACCCAGCAACAAAGACATACACTGACACACAGTAACACAGACACACAATTGCACCAAGTAACAAAGACAGTCACTGACACACTGCAACACAAACAAACACACTGACATCAAGTAACACAGACATACACTGACTCCAAGTAACAAAGACATACACTGATACCCAGTAACACAGACACACACTTACACCAAGTAACAAAGACAGACACTGATGCCCAGTAACACAGTCACACACTTACACCAAGTAACAAAGACATACACTGACACCAAGTATCAAAGACATAAACTGACACCCAGTAACACATACACACATGGACACCAAGTAACAAAGACACAGACTTACACCAAGTAACACAGACACACGCTGACACCCAGTAACACAGACACACACTTACACCAAGTAACAAAGACATACAATGACACCAAGTAACAAAGACATACACTGACACCAAGTAACAAAGACATACACTGATACACAGTAACACAGAGACACACTTACACCAAGTAACAAAGACATATACTGATACCCAGTAACACAGACACACACTTAAACCAAGTAACACAGACATATACTGACACCAAGTAACAAAGACATACACTGATACCCAGTAACACAGACATACACTTACACCAAGTAACAAAGACAGACACTGATACCCAGTCACACAGACACACACTGACACCAAGAAACAAAGACATATACTGACACCAAGTAACAAAGACATACACTGACACCAAATAACAAAGACATACACTGAATCCAATTAACAAAGACATACACTGACACCCAGTAACTAAGACATGCACTGACACAAAGTAACAAACACATACACTGACACCCAGTTACTAAGACATACACTGACACCCAGTTACAAAGACACACACTGACACAAAGTAACAAAGACATACACTGACACCAAATAACAAAGACACACACTTACACCAAGTAACAAAGACATACACTGACACCAAGTCACAAAGAAATATACTTACACCAAGTAACAAAGACATACACTGACACCAAGTAACAAAGACAGACACTGACACCAAGTAACAAAGACACAAACTTACACCAAGTAACACAGACATACACTGACACCAAGTATCAAAGACATACACTGACACCAAGTAACAAAGACATGCACTTACACCAAGTAACAAAGACAGACACTGATACCCAGTAACACAGACACACACTTACACCAGGTCACAAAGACACAAACTGACACCCAGTAACAAAGACAGGCACTGATACCCAGTAACACAGACACACACTTACACCAAGTCACAAATACATACACTGACACCAAGTAACAAAGACATACACTGATACCCAGTAGCAAAGACATACACTGATACCCAGTAACACAGACACACACTTACACCAAGAAACAAAGACATACACTGACACCAAGTAACAAAGACATACACTTACACCAAGTAACAAAGACATACACTGACACCAAGTAACAATGACATACATTAATACCCATTAACACAGACACACACTTACACCAAGTAACAAAGAAATACACTGATACCCAGTAACACAGACACACACTTATACCAAGTAACACAGACATGCACTGACACCAAGAAACAAAGACATACACTGACACCCAGGAATACAGATACACTGACACCCAGTAACTCAAAGAAAAACTGACACCAAGTAACGAAGACACACACTGACACCAAGTAACACAGACATACACTGACACCAAGTAACAAAGACATCCACTTATACGAAGTACAAATACATACACTGACACCAAGTAACAAAGACATACAATTATACCCAGTAGCACAGACACGCACTGACACCCAGTAACAAAGACATACACTGATACCCAATAACACAGACACACACTGACACCAACTAACACAGACATACACTGACACAAAGTAACAAATACAAACACTGACACCCAGTAACAAAGACATACACTGACACCAAGTAACAAAGACATACACTGACACCAATTAACAAAGACACACACTTACACCAAGTAACAAAGACATACACTGACACCAAGTAACAAAGACATACACTTACACCAAGTAACAAGGACATACACTGACACCAAGTAACAAAGACATACACTGATACCCAGTGACGCAGACACACACTTGCACCAAGAAACAAAGACATACACTGATACCCAGTTACACAGACACACACTTGCACCAAGTAACACAGACGCACACAGACACCAAGTAACAAAGACATACACTGATACCCAGTAACACAGACACACACTAAAACCAAGTCACAAAGACATACACTGATACCCAGTAACACAGACACACACTTACACCAAGTAACAAAGACATACACTGACACAAAGTAACAAAGACATACACTTACACCATGTAACAAAGACATGCATTGACACCAAGTAACAAAGACATACACTGATACCCAGTAACAAAGACATACACTGACACCAAGTAACAAAGACATACACTTACACCAAGTAACACAGACATACACTGACACCAAGTAACAAAGACAGACACTGACACCAAGTAACAAAGACACAAACTTACACCAAGTAACACAGACATACACTGACACCAAGTATCAAAGACATACACTGACACCAAGTATCAAAGACATACACTGACACCAAGTAACAAAGACATGCACTTACACCAAGTAACAAAGGCAGACACTGATACCCAGTAACACAGACACACACTTACACCAGGTCACAAAGACACAAACTGACACCCAGTAACAAAGACAGGCACTGATACCCAGTAACACAGACACTCACTTACACCAAGTCACAAATACATACACTGACACCAAGTAACAAAGACATACACTGATACCCAGTAGCAAAGACATACACTGACACCAACTAACACAGACATACACTTACACCAAGTAACAAAGACAGATACTGATACCCAGTAACACAGACACACACTTACACCAAGTCACAAAGAAATACACTGATACCCAATAACACAGACACACATTTACACCAAGTAACAAAGACATACACTGATACCCAATAACACAGACACACATTTACACCAACTAACACAGACATACACTTACACCAAGTAACAAAGACAGATACTGATACCCAGTAACACAGACACACACTTACACCAAGTCACAAAGAAATACACTGACACCCAGTAACAAAGACATGCACTGACACCCAGTAACAAAGACACACACTGATACCAAGTAACAAAGACATACATTGATACCCAGTAACACAGACACACATTTACACCAAGTAACAAAGACAGACACTGACACCAATTAACAAAGACATACACTGATCCCCAGTGACACAGACACAAACTTACACCAAGTAACAAAGACAAACACTGACACCAAGTTACACAGACACACAATTGCACCAAGTAACACAGAGGCACACAGACACCAAGTTACAAAGACATACACTGATACCCAGTAACACAGACACACACTTACACCAGGTAACAAAGACATACACTGACACCCAGTAACAAAGAAACACACTGACACCAAGTAACAAAGACATACACTGATACCCAGTAACAAAGACATACACTGACACCAATTAACAATGACATACATTAATACCCAGTAACACAGTCACACACTTACACCAAGTTACAAAGACATACACTGATACCCAGTAACACAGACACACACTTACACCAAGTAACACAGACATACACTGACACCAAGTAACAAAGACATCCACTTATACCAAGTACAAAGACATACACTGACACCAAGTAACAAAGACATACAATTATACCCAGTAACACAGACACGCACTGATACCCAGTAACAAAGACATACACTGACACCAAGTAACAAAGACAGACACTGATACCCAGTAACACAGACACACACTTACACCAAGTAACAAAGACATACACTGATACCCAATAACACAGACACACACTTACACCAACTAACACAGACATACACTGACACAAAGTAACAAAGGCAGACACTGACACCCAGTAACAAAGACGTACACTGACACCCAGTAACAAAGACACACACTGACACCAAGTAAAAAAGACATACACTGACACCAATTAACAAAGTCACACACTTCACCAAGCAACAAAGACATACACTGACACCAAGTAACAAAGACATACACTTACACCAAGTAACAAAGACATACACTGACACCAAGTTAAAAGACATACACTGATACCCAGTAACACAGACACACACCTACACCAACTAACAAAGACATACACTGATACCCAATAACACAGACACACACTTACACCAAGTCTCAAAGACATACACTGACACCCAGTAACAAAGACATGCACTGACACCCAGTAACAAAGACACACACTGATACCAAGTAACAAAGACATACACTGATACCCAGTAACACAGACACACACTTACACCAATTAACGAAGACAGACACTGACACCAATTATCAAAGACATACACTGATACCCAGTCAAACAGACACACACTTACACCAAGAAACAAAGACAGACACTGATACCCAGTAACACAGACACTCACTTACACCATGTAACAAAGACAGAGACTGATACCCAGTAACACAGTCACACACTTCCACCAAGTCACAAAGACACACACTGACACTCCGTAACAAAGACATACACTGACACCCAGTAACAAAGAAACACACTGACACCAAGTAACAAAGACATACACTGACACCCAGTAACACAGACACACACTTACACCAAGTAACAAAGACTTACACTGACACCCAGTAACAAAGACATACACTGACACCAATTAACAAAGACATACACTGATACCCAGGAACACCGACACACACTTACACCAAGAAACAAAGACATACACTGACACCCAGTAACAAAGTCATACACTTACACCAAGTAACAAAGACATACACTGACACCAAGTAACAATGACATACATTAATACCCAGTAACACAGACACACACTGACACCAACTAACACAGACATACACTGACACAAAGTAACAAATACAAACACTGACACCCAGTAACAAAGACATACACTGACACCCAGTAACAAAGACACACAGTGACACCAAGTAACAAAGACATACACTGACACCAAGTTAAAAGACATACACTGATACCCAGTAACACAGACACACACCTACACCAAGTAACAAAGACATACACTGATACCCAATAACACAGACACACATTTACAGCAACTAACACAGACATACACTTACACCAAGTAACAAAGACAGATACTGATACCCAGTAACACAGACACACACTTACACCAAGTCACAAAGACATACACTGACACCCAGTAACAAGGACATGCACTGACACCCAGTAACAAAGACACACACTGATACCAAGTAACAAAGACATACACTGATACAAAGTAACAAAGACATACACTGATACCCAGTAACACAGACACACACTTACACCAATTAACAAAGACATACACTGACACCAATTATCAAAGACATACACAGATACCCAGTAACACAGACACACACTTACACCAAGAAACAAAGACAGACACTGATACCCAGTAACACAGACACTCACTTACACCATGTAACAAAGACAGAGACTGATACCCAGTAACACAGTCAACACTTACACCAAGTCACAAAGACACACACTGACACTCCGTAACAAAGACATACACTGACACCCAGTAACAAAGAAACACACTGACACCAAGTAACAAAGACATACACTGATACCCAGGAACACAGACACACACTTACACCAAGAAACAAAGACATACACTGACACCAAGTAACAAAGACATACACTTACACCAAGTAACAAAGACATACACCGACACCAAGTAACAATGACATACATTAATACCCATTAACACAGCCACACACTTACACCAAGTAACAAAGACATACACTGATACCCAGTAACACAGACACACACTTACACCAAGTAACACAGACATGCACTGACACCAAGTAACAAAGACATACACTGACACCCAGGAACACAGATACACACTGACACCCAGTAACACAAATAAAAACTGACACCAAGTAACAAAGACACACACTGACACCAAGTGACACAGACATACACTGACACCAAGTAACAAAGACATCCACTTATACCAAGTACAATGACATACACTGACACCAAGTAACAAAGACATACAATTATACCCAGTAGCACAGACACGCACTGACACCCAGTAACAAAGACATACACTGACACCAAGTAACAAAGACAGACACTGATACCCAATAACACAGACACACACTGACACCAACTAACACAGACATACACTGACCCAAATTAACAAATACAAACACTGACACCCAGTAACAAAGACATACACTGACACCCAGTAACAAAGACACACACTGACATCAAGTAACAAAGACATACACTGACACCAATTACCAAAGACACACACTTACACCAAGTAACAAAGACATACACTGACACCAAGTAACAAAGACATACACTTACACCAAGTAACAAGGACATACACTGACACCAAGTAACAAAGACATACACTGATACCCAGTGACACAGACACACACTTACACCAAGAAACAAAGACATACACTGATACCCAGTTACACAGACACACAGTTGCACCAAGTAACAAAGACATACACTGATACCCAATAACACAGACACACATTTACACCAACTAACACAGACATACACTTACACCAAGTAACAAAGACAGATACTGATACCCAGTAACACAGACACACACTTACACCAAGTCACAAAGACATACACTGACACCCAGTAACAAAGACATGCATTGACACCCAGTAACAAAGACACACACTCATACCAAGTAACAAAGACATACACTGATACCCATTAACATGGACACACACTGACACCAAGTAACAAAGACATTCACTGACACCAATATCCAAAGACATACACTGATACCCAGTGACACAGACACGCACTTACACCAAGAAACAGAGACATACACTGATACCCAGTTACACAGACACACACTTGCACCAAGTAACACAGACGCACACAGACACCAAGTAACAAAGACATACACTGATACCCAGTAACACAGACACACACTAACACCAAGTCACAAAGACATACACTGATACCCAGTAACACAGACACACACTTACACCAAGTAACACAGACATGCACTGACACCAAGTAACAAAGACATACACTGACACCCAGGAACACAGATACACACTGACACCCAGTAACACAAATAAAAACTGACACCAAGTAACAAAGACACACACTGACACCAAGTAACACAGACATACACTGACACCAAGTAACAAAGACATCCACTTATACCAAGTACAATGACATACACTGACACCAAGTAACAAAGACATACAATTATACCCAGTAGCACAGACACGCACTGACACCCAGTAACAAAGACATACACTGACACCAAGTAACAAAGACAGACACTGATACCCAATAACACAGACACACACTGACACCAACTAACACAGACATACACTGACCCAAATTAACAAATACAAACACTGACACCCAGTAACAAAGACATACACTGACACCCAGTAACAAAGACACACACTGACATCAAGTAACAAAGACATACACTGACACCAATTACCAAAGACACACACTTACACCAAGTAACAAAGACATACACTGACACCAAGTAACAAAGACATACACTTACACCAAGTAACAAGGACATACACTGACACCAAGTAACAAAGACATACACTGATACCCAGTGACACAGACACACACTTACACCAAGAAACAAAGACATACACTGATACCCAGTTACACAGACACACAGTTGCACCAAGTAACAAAGACATACACTGATACCCAATAACACAGACACACATTTACACCAACTAACACAGACATACACTTACACCAAGTAACAAAGACAGATACTGATACCCAGTAACACAGACACACACTTACACCAAGTCACAAAGACATACACTGACACCCAGTAACAAAGACATGCATTGACACCCAGTAACAAAGACACACACTCATACCAAGTAACAAAGACATACACTGATACCCATTAACATGGACACACACTGACACCAAGTAACAAAGACATTCACTGACACCAATATCCAAAGACATACACTGATACCCAGTGACACAGACACACACTTACACCAAGAAACAGAGACATACACTGATACCCAGTTACACAGACACACACTTGCACCAAGTAACACAGACGCACACAGACACCAAGTAACAAAGACATACACTGATACCCAGTAACACAGACACACACTAACACCAAGTCACAAAGACATACACTGATACCCAGTAACACAGACACACACTTACACCAAGTAACAAAGACATACACTGACACAAAGTAACAAAGACATACACTTACACCATGTAACAAAGACATGCATTGACACCAAGTAACAAAGACATACACTGATACCCAGTAACAAAGACATACACTGACACCAAGTAACAAAGACATACACTTACACCAAGTAACACAGACATACACTGACACCAAGTAACAAAGACAGACACTGACACCAAGTAACAAAGACACAAACTTACACCAAGTAACACAGACATACACTGACACCAAGTATCAAAGACATACACTGACACCAAGTAACAAAGACATGCACTTACACCAAGTAACAAAGACAGACACTGATACCCAGTAACACAGACACACACTTACACCAGGTCACAAAGACACAAACTGACACCCAGTAACAAAGACAGGCACTGATACCCAGTAACACAGACACACACTTACACCAAGTCACAAATACATACACTGACACCAAGTAACAAAGACATACACTGATACCCAGTAGCAAAGACATACGCTGACACCAAGTAACAAAGACACAAACTTACATCAAGTACACAGACATACACTGACACCAAGTATCAAAGACATACACTGACACCAATTAACAAAGACATACACTGATACCCAGTAACACAGACACACACTTACACCAAGAAACAAAGACATACACTGACACCAAGTAACAAAGACATGCACTTACACCAAGAAACACAGACATGCACTGACACCAAGAAACAAAGACATACACTGACACCCAGGAACACAGATACACACTGACACCCAGTAACACAAAGAAAAACTGACACCAAGTAACGAAGACACACACTGACACCAAGTAACACAGACATACACAGACACCAAGTAACAAAGACATCCACTTATACGAAGTACAAAGACATACACTGACACCAAGTAACAAAGACATACAATTAAACCCAGTAGCACAGACACGCACTGACACCCAGTAACAAATACATACACTGACACCAAGTAACAAAGACAGACACTGATACCCAATAACACAGACACACACTGACACCAACTAACACAGACATACACTGACACAAAGTAACAAATACAAACACTGACACCCAGTAACAAAGACATACACTGACACCCAGTAACAAAGACACACACTGACACCAAGTAACAAAGACATACACTGACACCAATTAACAAAGACACACACTTACACCAAGTAACAAAGACATACACTGACACCAAGTAACAAAGTCATACACTTCCACCAAGTAACAAGGACATACACTGACACCAAGTAACAAAGACATACACTGATACCCAGTGACACAGACACACACTTGCACCAGGAAACAAAGACATACACTGATATCCAGTTACACAGACACACACTTGCACCAAGTAACACAGACGCACACAGACACCAAGTAACAAAGACATACACTGATACCCAGTAACACAGACACACACTAATACCAAGTCACAAAGACATACACTGATACCCAGTAACACAGACACACACTTACACCAAGTAACAAAGACACAAACTTACACCAAGTAACACAGACATACACTGACACCAAGTATCAAAGACATACACTGACACAAAGTAACAAAGACATACAATTACACCATGTAACAAAGACATGCATTGACACCAAGTAACAAAGACATACACTGATACCCAGTAACAAAGACATACACTGACACCAAGTAACAAAGACATACACTTACACCAAGTAACACAGACATACACTGACACCAAGTAACAAAGACAGACACTGACACCAAGTAACAAAGACACAAACTTACACCAAGTAACACAGACATACACTGACACCAAGTATCAAAGACATACACTGACACAAAGTAACAAAGACATGCACTTACACCAAGTAACAAAGGCAGACACTGATACCCAGTAACACAGACACACA
This sequence comes from Heterodontus francisci, assembly GCF_036365525.1. Classification (NCBI taxonomy): domain Eukaryota; kingdom Metazoa; phylum Chordata; class Chondrichthyes; order Heterodontiformes; family Heterodontidae; genus Heterodontus; species Heterodontus francisci. The sequence continues at coordinate 64,839,378 of NC_090391.1, forward strand.
CTTACACCAGGTCACAAAGACACAAACTGACACCCAGTAACAAAGACAGGCACTGATACCCAGTAACACAGACACACACTTACACCAAGTCACAAATACATACACTGACACCAAGTAACACAGACATACACTGATACCCAGTAACACAGACACACATCTACACCAAGTAACAAAGACATACACTGATACCCAGTAACAAAGACACACACTTACACCAAGTCACAAAGACATACACTTACACCAAGTAACAAAGACAGATACTGATACCCAGTAACACAGACACACACTTACACCAAGTCACAAAGACATACACTGACACCCAGTAACAAAGACATGCACTGAAACCCAGTAACAAAGACACACACTGATACCAAGTAACAAAGACATACATTGATACCCTGTAACACAGACACACATTTACACCAAGTAACAAAGACAGACAATGACACCAATTAACAAAGACATACACTGATCCCCAGTGACACAGACACAAACTTACACCAAGTAACAAAGACAAACACTGACGCCAAGTAACAAAGACATACAATTGCACCAAGTAACACAGAGGCACACAGACACCAAGTTACAAAGACATACACTGATACCCAGTAACACAGACACACACTTACACCAGGTAACAAAGACATACACTGACACCCAGTAACAAAGACATACACTGACACCCAGTAACAAAGAAACACACTGACACCAAGTAACAAAGACATACACTGATACCCAGTAACACAGACACACACTTACACCAAGTAACAAAGACATACACTGACACCAAGTAACAAAGACATACACTGACACCAATTAACAAAACATACACTGATACCAAGTAACACAGACACACACTTACACCAAGGAACAAAGACATACACTGACACCAAGTAACAAAGACATACACTTACACCAAGTAACAAAGACATACACTGACACCAGGTAACAATGACATACATTAATACCCAGTAACACAGTCACACACTTACATCAAGTAACAAAGACATACACTGATACCCAGTAACACAGACACACACTTACACCAAGTAACACAGACATACACTGACACCAAGTAACAAAGACATCCACTTATACCAAGCACAAAGACATACACTGACACCAAATAACAAAGACATACAATTATACCCAGTAACACAGACACGCACTGATACCCAGTAACACAGACACACACTTACACCAAGTAACAAAGACATACACTGATACCCAATAACACAGACACACACTTACACCAACTAACACAGACATACACTGACACAAAGTAACAAAGGCATACACTGACACCCAGTAACAAAGACACACACTGACACCAAGTAAAAAAGACATACACTGACACCAATTAACAGAGTCACACACTTCACCAAGCAACAAAGACATACACTGACACCAAGGAACAAAGACATACACTTACACCAAGTAACAAAGACATACACTGACACCAAGTTAAAAGACATACACTGATACCCAGTAACACAGACACACACCTACACCAACTAACAAAGACATACACTGATACCCAATAACACAGACACACACTTACACCAAGTCACAAAGACATACACTGATACCCAGTAACACAGACACACACTGACACCAATTAACAAAGACATACACTGACACCAATTATCAAAGACATACACTGATACCCAGTCACACAGACACACACTTACACCAAGAAACAAAGACAGACACTGATACCCAGTAACACAGACACTCACTTACACCATGTAACAAAGACAGAGACTGATACCCAGTAACACAGTCACACACTTACACCAAGTCACAAAGACACACACTGACACTCCGTAACAAAGACACACACTGACACCCAGTAACAAAGAAACACACTGACACCAAGTAACAAAGACATACACTGACACCCAGTAACACAGACACACACTTACACCAAGTAACAAAGACTTACACTGACACCAAGTAACAAAGACATACACTGACACCAATTAACAAAGACATACACTGATACCCAGTAACACAGACACACACTTACGCCAAGAAACAAAGACATACACTGACACCAAGTAACAAAGACATACACTTACACCAAGTAACAAAGACATACACTGACACCAACTAACAATGACATACATTTATACCCAGTAACACAGACACACACTTACACCAAGTAACAAAGACATACACTGATACCCAGTTACACAGACACACACTTACACCAAGTAACACAGACATGCACTGACACCAAGTAACAAAGACATACACTGACACCCAGGAACACAGATACACACTGACACCCAGTAACACAAAGAAAAACTGACACCAAGTAACAAAGACACACACTGACACCAAGTAACAGAGACATACACTGACACCAAGTAACAAAGACATCCACTTATAAAAAGTACAAAGACATACACTGACACCAAGTAACAAAGACATACAATTTTACCCAGTAGCACAGACACGCACTGACACCCAGTAACAAAGACATACACTGACACCAAGTAACAAAGACAGACACTGATACCCAATAACACAGACACACACTGACACCAACTAACACAGACATACACTGACACAAAGTAACAAAGACATACACTGACACCCAGTAACAAAGACATACACTGACACCCAGTAACAAAGATACACACTGACACCCAGTAACAAAGACATACACTGACACCAATTAACAAAGACACACACTTCCACCAAGTAACAAAGACATACACTGACACCAAGTAACAAAGACATACACTTACGCCAAGTAACAAGGACATACACTGACACCAAGTAACAAAGACATACACTGATACCCAGTTACACAGACACACACTTGCACCAAGTAACAAAGACATACACTGATACCCAATAACACAGACACACATTTACACCAACGAACACAGGCATACACTTACACCAAGTAACAAAGACAGATACTGATACCCAGTAACACAGACACACACTTACACCAAGTCACAAAGACATACACTGACACCCAGTAACAAAGACATGCATTGACACCCAGTAACGAAGACACACAGTGATACCAAGTAACCAAGACATACACTGATAACCATTAACATGGACACCCACTTACACCAAGTAACAAAGACATACACTGACACCAATTAACAAAGACATACACTGATACCCAGTGACACAGACACACACTTACACCAAGAAACAAAGACATACACTGATACCCAGTTACACAGACACACACTTGCATCAAGTAACACAGACGCACACAGACACCAAGTAACAAAGACATACACTGATACCCAGTAACACAGACACACACTTACACCAAGTAACAAAGACATACACTGACACAAAGTAGCAAAGACATACACTGACACCAAGTAACAAAGATATACACTGATACCCAGTAACAAAGACATACACTGACACCAAGTAACAAAGACATACACTTACACCAATTAACACAGACATACACTGACACCAAGTAACAAAGACAGACACTGACACCAAGTAACAAAGACACAAACTTACACCAAGTAACACAGACATACACTGACACCAAGTATCAAAGACATACACTGACACCAAGTAACAAAGACATGCACTTACACCAAGTAACAAAGACATGCACTTACACCAAGTAACAAAGACAGACACTGATACCCAGTAACACAGACACACACTTACACCAGGTCACAAAGACACAAACTGACACCCAGTAACAAAGACAGGCACTGATACCCAGTAACACAGACACACACTTACACCAAGTCACAAATACATGCACTGATACCCAGTAACACAGACAAACACTTACACCAAGTAACAAAGACATACACTGATACCCAGTAGCAACGACATACACTGACACCAAGTAACAAAGACACAAACTTACATCAAGTAACACAGACATACACTGACACCAAGTATCAAAGACATACACTGACACCAAGTAACAAAGACATACACTTACACTAAGTAACAAAGACATACACTGATACCCAGTAACACAGACACACACCTACACCAAGTAACAAAGACAGACACTGATACCCAATAACACAGACACACATTTACACCAACGAACACAGACATACACTTACACCAAGTAACAAAGACAGATACTGATACCCAGTAACACAGACACACACTTACACCAAGTCACAAAGACATACACTGACACCCAGTAACAAAGACATGCACTGACACCCAGTAACAAAGACACACACTGATACCAAGTAACAAAGACATACATTGATACCCAGTAACACAGACACACATTTACACCAAGTAACAAAGACAGACACTGACACCAATTAACAAAGACATACACTGATCCCCAGTGACACAGACACAAACTTACACCAAGTAACAAAGACATACACTGACACCAAGTAACAAAGACATACAATTGCACCAAGTAACACAGACATACACTGACACCAAGTAACAAAGACAGACACTGACACCAAGTAACAAAGACATGCACGTACACCAAGTAACATAGACAGACACTAATACCCAGTAACACAGACACACACTTACACCAGGTCACAAAGACACAAACTGACACCCAGTAACAAAGACAGACACTGATACCCAGTAACACAGACACACACTTACACCAAGTCACAAAGACATACACTGACACCCAGTAACAAAGACATGCAATGACACCCAGTAACAAAGACACACACGGATACCAAGTAACAAAGACATACACTGATACCCATTAACATGGACACACACTTACACCAAGCAACAAAGACATACACTGACACCGATTAACAAAGACAAACACTGATACCGAGTGACACAGACACACACTTACACCTAGAAACAAAGACATACACTGATACCCAGTTACACAGACACACACTTGCACCAAGTAACACAGACACACACTTACACCAAGTAACAAAGACATACACTGATACCCAGTAACACAGACACACACTTACACCAAGTCACAAAGACATACACTGATACCCAGTAACACAGACACACACTTACACCAAGTAACAAAGACATACACTGACACAAAGTAACAAAGACATACACTTACACCAAGTAACAAAGACAGACACTGACACCAAGTAACAAAGACACAAACTTACACCAAGTAACACAGACATACACTGACACCAAGTATCAAAGACATACACTGACACCAAGTAACAAAGACATGCATTTACACCAAGTAACAAAGACAGACACTGATACCCAGAAACACAGACACACACTTACACCAGGTCACAAAGACACAAACTGACACCCAGTAACAAAGACAGGCACTGATACCCAGTAACACAGACACACACTTACACCAAGTCACAAATACATACACTGACACCAAGTAACAAAGACATACACTGATACCCAGTAACACAGACACACAATTACACCAAGAAACAAAGACATACACTGATACCCAGTTACACAGACACACAATTGCACGAAGTAACACAGACGCACACAGACACCAAGTAACAAAGACATACTCTGATACCCAGTAACACAGACACACACTTGCACCAAGTAACAAAGACATACACTGACACCAAGTAACAAAGACAGACACTGACACCAAGTAACAAAGACATGCACGTACACCAGGTCACAAAGACACAAACTGACACCCAGTAACAAAGACAGACAGTGATACCCAGTAACACAGACACACACTTACACCACGTAACAAAGACATACACTGACACAAAGTAACAAAGACATACACTTGCACCAAGTAACACAGACATACACTGACACCAAGTAACAAAGACAGACACTGACACCAAGTAACAAAGACATGCACGTACACCAAGTAACAAAGACAGACACTAATACCCAGTAACACAGACACAAACTTACACCAGGTCACAAAGACACAAACTGACACCCAGTAACAAAGACAGACAGTGATACCCAGTAACACAGACAAACACTGACACCAAGTAACAAAGACATACACTGACACCAAGTAACAAAGACATACACTGATCCCCAGTAGCAAAGACATATACTGACACAAAGTAACAAAGACACAAACTTACACAAAGTAACACAGACATACACTGACACCAAATATCAAAGAAATACACTGACACCAAGTAACAAAGACATACACTGATACCCAGTAACACAGACGCACACTTACACCAAGTAACAAAGACATACACTGATACCCAGTAACACAGACGCACACTTATACCAAGTAACAAAGACAGACACTGATACCCTGTAACTCAGATACACACTTACACCAAATCACAAAGACATACACTGACACCCAGTAACAAAGACATACACTGACACCCATTAACGAATACACACACTGACACCAAGTAACAAAGACTTACACTGATACCCAGTAACAAAGACATACACAGACACCAATTAACAAAGACACACACTTACACCAAGTAACAAAGACATAGACTGATACCAAGTAACAAAGACATACACTTACACCAAGTAACAAGGACATACACTGACACCAAGTAACAAAGACAGACACTGATACCCAGTGACACAGACACACACTTACACCAAGAAACAAAGACATACACTGATACCCAGTTACACAGACACACACTTGCACCAAGTAACAAAGACATACACTGATACCCAATAACACAGACACACATTTACACCAACTAACACAGACATACATTTACACCAAGTAACAAAGACAGATACTGATACCCAGTAACACAGACACACACTTACACCAAGTCACAAAGACATACACTGACACCCAGTAAGAAAGACATGCATTGACACCCAGTAACAAAGACACACACTGATACCAAGTAACAAAGACATACACTGATACCCATTAACATGGACACACACTTACACCAAGTAACAAAGACATAGACTGGCACCAATTAACAAAGACATACACTGATACCCAGTAACACAGACACACACTTACACCAAGTCACAAAGACATACACTGATACCCAGTAACACAGACACACACTTACACCAAGTAACAAAGACATACACTGACACAAAGTAACAAAGACATACTCTTACACCAAGTAACAAAGACATACACTGACACCATTTAACAAAGACATACATTGATACCCAGTAACAAAGACATACACTGACACCAAGTAACAAAGACAGACACTGACACCAAGTAACAAAGACACAAACTTACACCAAGTAACACAGACATACACTGACACCAAGTATCAAAGACATACACTGACACCAAGTAACAAAGACATGCACTTACACCAAGTAACAAAGACAGACACTGATACCCAGTAACACAGACACACACTTACACCAGGTCACAAAGACACAAACTGACACCCAGTAACAAAGACAGGCACTGATACCCAGTAACACAGACACACACTTACACCAAGTCACAAATACATACACTGATACCCAGTAACACAGACATACACTGACACCAAGTAACAAAGACACAAACTTACATCAAGTAACACAGACATACACTGATACCCAGTAGCAAAGACATACACTGACACCAAGTAACAAAGACACAAACTTACATCAAGTAACACAGACATACACTGACACCAAGTATCAAAGACATACACTTACACCAAGTAACAAAGACATACACTGATACCCAGTAACACAGACACACACCTACACCAAGTAACACAGACATACACTTACACCAAGTAACAAAGACAGATACTGATACCCAGTAACACAGACACACACTTACACCAAGTCACAAAGACATACACTGACGCCCAGTAACAAAGACATGCACTGACACCCAGTAACAAAGACACACACTGATACCAAGTAACAAAGAAATACATTGATACCCAGTAACACCGACACACATTGACACCAAGTAACAAAGACAGACGCTGACACCAATTAACAAAGACATACTCTGATCCCCAGTGACACAGACACAAACTTACAACAAGTAACAATGACATACACTGACACCAAGTAACAAAGACATACAATTGCACCAAGTAAAAAAGACATACACTGACACCAAGTAACAAAGACATTACTGATACCCAGTAACACAGACACACACTTACACCAAGAAACAAAGACATACACTGATACCCAGTTACACAGACACACAATTGCACCAAGTAACACAGACGCACACAGATACCAAGTAACAAAGACATACACTGATACCAAGGAACGCAGACACACACTTGCACCAAGTAACAAAGACATACACTGACGCCAAGTAACAAAGACAGGCACTGATACCCAGTAACACAGACACACACTTACACCACGTAACAAAGACATACACTGACACAAAGTAACAAAGACATACACTTGCACCAAGTAACACAGACATACACTGACACCAAGTAACAGAGACAGACACTGACACCAAGAAACAAAGACATGCACGTACACCAAGTAACAAAGACAGACACTGATACCTAGTAACACAGACACACACTTACACCAAGTCACAAATACATACACTGATACCCAGTAACACAGGCACACACTGACACCAAGTAACAAAGACATAGACCGACACCAAGTAACAAAGACATACACTGATCCCCAGTAGCAAAGACATACACTGACACAAAGTAACAAAGACACAAACTTACACCAAGTAACACAGACATACACTGACACCAAATATCAAAGAAATACACTGACACCAAGTAACAAAGACATACACTGATACCCAGTAACACAGACGCACACTTAAACCAAGTAACAAAGACATACACTGATACCCAGTAACACAGACGCACACTTACACCAAGTAACAAAGACAGACACTGATACCCAGTAACTCAGACACACACTTACACCAAATCACAAAGACATACACTGACACCCAGTAACAAAGACATACACTGACACCCATTAACGAAGACACACACTGAAACCAAGTAACAAAGACATACACTGATACCCAGTAACACAGACACACAGTTACACCAAGTAACAAAGACATATACTGACTCCAAGTAACAAAGACATACACAGACACCAATTAACAAAGACATACACTGATACCCAGTAACACAGACACACACTTACACCAAGTATCACAGACATACACAGACATCAAATAACAAAGACATACACTGATTTCCAGTAACACAGACAAACACTTACACCAAGTAACAAAGACATACACTGACACCAAGTAACAAACACAGACACTTACACCAAATAACACAGACATACACTGACACCCAGTAACAAAGACATACACTAACACACAGAAACAAAGACACACACTGACATCAAGTAACAAAGACATACACTGATACCCAGTAACACAGACACACAGTTAGACCAAGTAACAAAGACATACACTGATACCCAGTAACACAGACGCACACTTACACCAAGTAACAAAGACATACACTGATACCCAGTAACACAGACACACACTTACACCAAGTAACAAAGACATACACTGACACCAAGTAACAAAGACAGGCACTGATACCAAGTAACACAGACACACACTTACACCAAGTCACAAAGACATACACTGATACCCAGTAACACAGACACAAACTTACAACAAGTAACAAAGACATACACTGAAACAAAGTAACAAAGACATACACTTACACCAAGTAACAAAGACATACACTGACACCCAGTAACAAAGACATACACTGATACCCAGTAACAAAGACATACACTGACACCAAGTAACAATGACATACACTTACACCAAGTAACACCGACATACACTGACACCAAGTAACAAAGACAGACACTGACACCAAGTAACAAAGACAGACACTGACACCAAGTAACAAAGACACAAACTTACACCAAGTAACACAGACATACACAGGCACCATGTATCAAAGACATACACCGACACCAAGTAACAAAGACATGCACGTACACCAAGTAACAAAGACATACCCTGATACCCAGTAACACAGACGCACACTTACATCAAGAAACAAAGACATACACTGATACCCAGTAACACAGACACACACTTACTCCAAGTAACAAAGACATACACTGATACCAAGTAACAAAGACAGGCACTGATACCCAGTAACACAGACACACACTTACACCAAGTCACAAAGACAGACACTGATACCCAGTAACACAGACACACACTTACAACAAGTAACAAAGACATACACTGACACCAAGTAACAAAGACACAAACTTACATCAAGTAACACAGACATACACTGACACCAAGTATCAAAGACATACACTTACACCAAGTAACAAAGACATACACTGATACCCAGTAACACAGACACACACCTACACCAAGCAACAAAGACATACACTGATACCCAGTAACAAAGACATGCACTGACACCCAGTAACAAAGACACACACTGATACCAAGTAACAAAGACATACATTGATACCCAGTAACACAGACACACATTTACACCAAGTAACAAAGACAGACACTGACACCAATTAACAAAGACATACACTGATCCCCAGTGACACAGACACAAACTTACACCAAGTAACAAAGACATACAATGACAGCAAGTAACAAAGACATACAATTGCACCAAGTAAAAAAGACATACACTGACACAAAGTAACAAAGACATACACTGATACCCAGTAACACAGACACACACTTACACCAAGAAACAAAGACATACACTGAAACCCAGTTACACAGACACACAATTGCACCAAGTAACACAGACGCACACAGACACCAAGTAACAAAGACATACACTGATACCCAGGAACGCAGACACACACTTGCACCAAGTAACAAAGACATACACTGACACCAAGTAACAACGACAGGCACTGATACCCAGTAACACAGACACACACTTACACCACGTAACAAAGACATGCACTGACACAAAGTAACAAAGACATACACTTGCACCAAGTAACACAGACATACACTGACACCAAGTAACAAAGACAGACACTGACACCAATTAACAAAGACATGCACGTACACCAAGTAACAAAGACAGACACTAATACCCAGTAACACAGACACACACTTACAACAGGTCACAAAGACACAAACTGACACCCAGTAACAAAGACAAACACTGATACCAAGTAACACAGACACACACTTACACCAAGTCACAAATACATACACTGATACCCAGTAACACAGACACACACTGTCACCAAGTAACAAAGACATACACTGACACCAAGTAACAAAGACATACACTGATCCCCAGTAGCAAAGACATACACTGACACAAAGTAACAAAGACACAAACTTACACCAAGTAACACAGACATACACTGACACCAAATATCAAAGAAATCCACTGACACCAAGTAACAAAGATATACACTGATACCCAGTAACACAGACGCACACTTACACCAAGTAACAAAGACATACACTGATAACCAGTAACACAGACGCACACTTACACCAAGTAACAAAGACAGACACTGATACCCAGTAACTCAGACACAAACTTACACCAAATCACAAAGACATACACTGACACCCAGTAACAAAGACATACACTGACACCCATTAACGAAGACACACACTGACACCAAGTAACAAAGACATACACTGATACCCAGTAACACAGACACACAGTTACACCAAGAAACAAAGACATACACTGACTCCAAGTAACAAAGACATACACAGACACCAATTAACAAAGACATACACTGATACCCAGTAACACAGACACACACTTACACCAAGGAACAAATGCATAAACTTGCACCAAGTAACAAAGACATACACTGATACCCAGTAACACAGACACACAGTTAGACCAAATAACAAAGACATACACTGATACCCAGTAACACAGACGCACACTTACACCAAGTAACAAAGACATTCACTGATACCCAGTAACACAGACACACACTTACACCAAGTAACAAAGACATACACTGACACCAAGTAACAAAGACAGGCACTGATACCAAGTAACACAGACACACACTTACACCAAGTCACAAAGACATAGACTGATACCCAGTAACACAGACACACACTTGCAACAAGTAACAAAGACATACACTGAAACAAAGTAACAAAGACATACACTTACACCAAGTAACAAAGACATACACTGACACCCAGTAACAAAGACATACACTGATACCCAGTAACAAAGACATACACTGACACCAAGTAACAAAGACATACACTTACACCAAGTAACACAGACATACACTGACACCAAGTTACAAAGACAGACACTGACACCAAGTAACAAAGACACAAACTTACACCAAGTAACACAGACATACACTGGCACCATGTATCAAAGACATACACCGACACCAAGTAACAAAGACATGCACGTACACCAAGTAACAAAGACAGACACTGATACCCAGTAACACAGACACACACTTACACCAGGTCGCAAAGACACACACTGACACCCAGTAACAAAGACAGACACTGATACCCAGTAACACAGGCACACACTTACACCAAGTCACAAACACATACACTGACACCAAGTAACAAAGACATACACTGAAACAAAGTAACAAAGACATACACTTACACCAAGTAACAAAGACATACACTGACACCCAGTAACAAAGACATACACTGACACCCAGTAACAAAGACATACACTGATACCCAGTAACAAAGACATACACTGACACCAAGTAACAATGACATACACTTACACCAAGTAACACCGACATACACTGACACCAAGTAACAAAGACAGACACTGACACCCAGTAACAAAGACATACACTGACACCCAGTAACAAAGACATACACTGATACCCAGTAACAAAGACATACACTGACACCAAGTAACAATGACATACACTTACACCAAGTAACACCGACATACACTGACACCAAGTAACACAGACATACACTGGCACCATGTATCAAAGACATACACCGACACCAAGTAACAAAGACATGCACGTACACCAAGTAACAAAGACAGACACTGATACCCAGGAACACAGACACACACTTACACCAGGTCGCAAAGAGACACACTGACACCCAGTAACAAAGACAGACACTGATACCCAGTAACACAGGCACACACTTACACCAAGTCACAAATACATACACTGACACCAAGTAACAAAGACATACACTGATACCCAGTAGCAAAGGCATACACTGACACCAAGTAACAAAGACACAAACTTTCACCAAGTAACACAGACATACACTGACACCAAGTATCAAAGACATACACTGACACCAAGTAACAAAGACATACACTGACACCAAGTAACAAAGACATACACTGATACACAGTAACACAGACACCCACTTACACGAAGTAACAAAGTCACACACAGATACCCAGTAAGACAGACACACACTTACACCAAGTATCACAGACATACACAGACACCAAATAACAAAGACATACACTGATACCCAGTAACACAGACAAACACTTACACCAAGTCACAAAGACATACACTGATACCCAGTAACACAGACACACACTTACACCAAGTAACAAAGACATACACTGACACCAAGTAACAAAGACATACACTTACACCAAGTAACAAAGACATACACTGATACCCAGTAACACAGACGCACACTTACACCAAGAAACAAAGACATACACTGATACCCAGTAACACAGACACACCCTTACTCCAAGTAACAAAGACATACACTGATACCAAGTAACAAAGACAGGCACTGATACCCAGTAACACAGACACACACTTACACCAAGTCACAAAGACAGACACTGATACCCAGTAACACAGACACACACTTTCAACAAGTAACAAAGACATACACTGACACCAAGTAACAAAGACACAAACTTACATCAAGTAACACAGACATACACTGACACCAAGTATCAAAGACATACACTTACACCAAGTAACAAAGACATACACTGATACCCAGTAACACAGACACACACCTACACCAAGCAACAAAGACATACACTGATACCCAGTAACAAAGACATGCACTGACACCCAGTAACAAAGACACACACTGATACCAAGTAACAAAGACATACATTGATACCCAGTAACACAGACACACATTTACACCAAGTAACAAAGACAGACACTGACACCAATTAACAAAGACATACACTGATCCCCAGTGACACAGACACAAACTTACACCAAGTAACAAAGACATACAATGACAGCAAGTAACAAAGACATACAATTGCACCAAGTAAAAAAGACATACACTGACACAAAGTAACAAAGACATACACTGATACCCAGTAACACAGACACACACTTACACCAAGAAACAAAGACATACACTGAAACCCAGTTACACAGACACACAATTGCACCAAGTAACACAGACGCACACAGACACCAAGTAACAAAGACATACACTGATACCCAGGAACGCAGACACACACTTGCACCAAGTAACAAAGACATACACTGACACCAAGTAACAACGACAGGCACTGATACCCAGTAACACAGACACACACTTACACCACGTAACAAAGACATGCACTGACACCCAGTAACAAAGACAAACACTTGCACCAAGTAACAAAGACACACACTTACACCAAGTCACAAATACATACACTGACACCAAGTAACACAGACACACACTGTCACCAAGTAACAAAGACATACACTGACACCAAGTAACAAAGACATACACTGATCCCCAGTAGCAAAGACATACACTGACACAAAGTAACAAAGACACAAACTTACACCAAGTAACACAGACATACACTGACACCAAATATCAAAGAAATCCACTGACACCAAGTAACAAAGATATACACTGATACCCAGTAACACAGACGCACACTTACACCAAGTAACAAAGACATACACTGAAACCCAGTTACACAGACACACAATTGCACCAAGTAACACAGACGCACACAGACACCAAGTAACAAAGACATACACTGACACCAAATATCAAAGAAATCCACTGACACCAAGTAACAAAGACATACACTGATACCCAGTAACACAGACACACAGTTACACCCAGAAACAAAGACATACACTGAAACCCAGTTACACAGACACACAATTGCACCAAGTAACACAGACGCACACAGACACCAAGTAACAAAGACATACACTGATACCCAGGAACGCAGACACACACTTGCACCAAGTAACAAAGACATACACTGACACCCAGTAACACAGACACACAGTTAGACCAAATAACAAAGACATACACTGATACCCAGTAACACAGACGCACACTTACACCAAGTAACAAAGACATTCACTGATACCCAGTAACACAGACACACACTTACACCAAGTAACAAAGACATACACTGACACCAAGTAACAAAGACAGGCACTGATACCAAGTAACACAGACACACACTTACACCAAGTCACAAAGACATAGACTGATACCCAGTAACACAGACACACACTTGCAACAAGTAACAAAGACATACACTGAAACAAAGTAACAAAGACATACACTTACACCAAGTAACAAAGACATACACTGACACCCAGTAACAAAGACATACACTGATACCCAGTAACAAAGACATACACTGACACCAAGTAACAAAGACATACACTTACACCAAGTAACACAGACATACACTGACACCAAGTTACAAAGACAGACACTGACACCAAGTAACAAAGACACAAACTTACACCAAGTAACACAGACATACACTGGCACCATGTATCAAAGACATACACCGACACCAAGTAACAAAGACATGCACGTACACCAAGTAACAAAGACAGACACTGATACCCAGTAACACAGACACACACTTACACCAGGTCGCAAAGACACACACTGACACCCAGTAACAAAGACAGACACTGATACCCAGTAACACAGGCACACACTTACACCAAGTCACAAACACATACACTGACACCAAGTAACAAAGACATACACTGATACCCAGTAGCAAAGGCATACACTGACACCAAGTAACAAAGACACAAACTTTCACCAAGTAACACAGACATACACTGACACCAAGTATCAAAGACATACACTGACACCAAGTAACAAAGACATACACTGACACCAAGTAACAAAGACATACACTGATACACAGTAACACAGACACACACTTACAACAAGTAACAAAGTCACACACAGATACCCAGTAAGACAGACACACACTTACACCAAGTATCACAGACATACACAGACACCAAATAACAAAGACATACACAGATACCCAGTAACACAGACAAACACTTACAAAAAGTAACAAAGACACACACTGATACCCAGTAACACAGACACACACTTACAACAAGTAACAAAGACATACACTGAAACAAAGTAACAAAGACATACACTTACACCAAGTAACAAACACATACACTGACACCAAGTAACAAAGACATAGACTGATACCCAGCAACAAAGACATACACTGACACCAAGTCACAAATACATACACTTACACCAAGTAACACAGACATACACTGACACCAAGTAACAAAGACAGACACTGATACCAAGTAACAAAGACACAAACTTACACCAAGTATCACAGACATACACTGGCACCATGTATCAAAGACATACACTGACACCAAGTAACAAAGACATGCACGTACACCAAGTAACAAAGACAGACACTGATACCCAGTAACACAGACACACACTTACACCAGGTCGCACAGACACACACTGACTCCCAGTAACAAAGACAGACACTGATACCCAGTAACACAGGCACACACTTACACCAAGTCACAAATACATACACTGACACCAAGTAACAAAGACATACACTGATACCCAGTAGCAAAGGCATACACTGACACCAAGTAACAAAGACATACACTTACACCAAGTAACAAAGATGTACACTGACACAAAGTAACAAAGACATACACTTACACCAAGTAACAAAGACAGACAAATACAACAAGCAACAAAGACATAAACTGACACCAAGTAACAAAGACATACACTTACACCAAGTAACACAGACATACACTGACACCAAGTAACAAAGAAACACACTGACACCCAGTAACAAAGACATACACTGACACCAAGTCACAAAGACATGCACTGATACCAAGTAACAAAGAAATACAATTACACCAAGTAACAAAGACACACACTTAGACAAAGTAACACAGACACACACTTAGACCAAGTAACAAAGGCATACACTGATACCCAGTAACACAGACACACACTTACACCAAGTAACAAAGAGATACACTGACACCAAGTAACAAAGACATGCACTGATACCCAGTAACACAGGCACACACTGGGGGCGGGGGGGGGCGGGGGGGGGGACACATTGGCGCAGTGGTTAGCACCGCAGCCTCACAGCTCCAGGGAGCCGGTTTCGATTCTGGGTACTGCCTGTGCGGAGTTTGCAAGTTCTCCCTGTGTCTGCGTTAGTTTCCTCCGGGTGCTCCGGTTTCCTCCCACATGCCAAAGACTTGCAGGTTGATAGGGTAATTGGCCATCATAGATTGCCCCTAGTATAGGTAGGTGGTAGGGAAATATATAGGGACAGGTGGGGATGAGATCGGAATACGGAATTTGTGTAGGATTGGCATAAATGGGTGGTTGATGGTCGGCACAGACTCGGTGGGCCGAAGGGCCTGTTTAAGTTCTGTATCTCTAAAATAAGCTAAATACTGACACCTAGTGTTACAGACACAAACTGACAGCCAGTAACACAAACAAACACACACTGACACACAGTAACACAGAGAACCACTGATACACATCAACAAAGACAGACACTGACAACAAGTAACACAGACACACACTGACACCCAATAACAAAGACATACACTGACACCAAGTAACAAAGACATACATTGATACCAAGTCACAAAGACATACACTGATACCCAGTAACACAGACACACACTGACACCAAGTAACAATGACATACACTGACACCAAATAACAAAGACATACACTGATACCCAGTAACACAGACACACACTTACAACAAGTAACAAAGACATTTCTTTTCTTTCTTTCTTTTGGGCCTCCTTATCTCGAGAGACAATGGATACGCGCCTGGAGGTGGTCAGTGGTTTGTGAAGCAGCGCCTGGAGTGGCTATAAAGGCCAAT
Source organism: Heterodontus francisci (assembly GCF_036365525.1). Classification (NCBI taxonomy): domain Eukaryota; kingdom Metazoa; phylum Chordata; class Chondrichthyes; order Heterodontiformes; family Heterodontidae; genus Heterodontus; species Heterodontus francisci. The sequence continues at coordinate 64,857,386 of NC_090391.1, forward strand.
TCTGGAGTGACAGGCTCTTCCACAGGTGCTGCAGAGAAATTTGTTTGTTGGGGCTGTTGCACAGTTGGCTCTCCCCTTGCGCCTCTGTCTTTTTTCCTGCCAACTACTAAGTCTCTTCGACTCGCCACAATTTAGCCCTGTCTTTATGGCTGCCCGCCAGCTCTGGCGAATGCTGGCAACTGACTCCCACGACTTGTGATCAATGTCACACGATTTCATGTCGCGTTTGCAGACGTCTTTATAACGGAGACATGGACGGCCGGTGGGTCTGATACCAGTGGCGAGCTCGCTGTACAATGTGTCTTTGGGGATCCTGCCATCTTCCATGCGGCTCACATGGCCAAGCCATCTCAAGCGCCGCTGACTCAGTAGTGTGTATAAGCTGGGGATGTTGGCCGCTTCAAGGACTTCTGTGTTGGAGATATAGTCCTGCCACCTGATGCCAAGTATTCTCCGAAGGCAGCGAAGATGGAATGAATTGAGACGTCGCTCTTGGCTGGCATACGTTGTCCAGGCCTCGCTGCCGTAGAGCAAGGTACTGAGGACACAGGCCTGATACACTCGGACTTTTGTGTTCCGTGTCAGTGCGCCATTTTCCCACACTCTCTTGGCCAGTCTGAACATAGCAGTGGAAGCCTTACCCATGCGCTTGTTGATTTCTGCATCTAGAGACAGGTTACTGGTGATAGTTGAGCCTAGGTAGGTGAGCTCTTGAACCACTTCCAGAGCGTGGTCGCCAATATTGATGGATGGAGCAATTCTGACATCCTGCCCCATGATGTTCGTTTTCTTGAGGCTGATGGTTAGGCCAAATTCATTGCAGGCAGACGCAAACCTGTCGATGAGACTCTGCAGGCATTCTTCAGTGTGAGATGTTAAAGCAGCATCGTCAGCAAAGAGGAGTTCTCTGATGAGGACTTTCCGTACTTTGGACTTCGCTCTTAGACGGGCAAGGTTGAACAACCTGCCCCCTGATCTTGTGTGGAGGAAAATTCCTTCTTCAGAGGATTTGAACGCATGTGAAAGCAGCAGGGAGAAGAAAATCCCAAAAAGTGTGGGTGCGAGAACACAGCCCTGTTTCACACCACTCAGGATAGGAAAGGGCTCTGATGAGGAGCCACCATGTTGAATTGTGCCTTTCATATTGTCATGGAATGAGGTGATGATACTTAGTAGCTTTGGTGGACATCCGATCTTTTCTAGTAGTCTGAAGAGACCACGTCTGCTGACGAGGTCAAAGGCTTTGGTGAGATCAATGAAAGCAATGTAGAGGGGCATCTGTTGTTCACGGCATTTCTCCTGTATCTGACGAAGGGAGAACAGCATGTCAATAGTCGATCTCTCTGCACGAAAGCCACACTGTGCCTCAGGGTAGACGCGCTCGGCCAGCTTCTGGAGCCTGTTCAGAGCGACTGGAGCAAAGACTTTCCCCACTATGCTGAGCAGGGAGATTCCACGGTAGTTGTTGCAGTCACCGCGGTCACCTTTGTTTTTATAGAGGGTGATGATGTTGGCATCGCGCATGTCCTGGGGTACTGCTCCCTCGTCCCAGCACAGGCATAGCAGTTCATGTAGTGCTGAGAGTATAGCAGGCTTGGCACTCTTGATTATTTCAGGGGTAATGCTGTCCTTCCCAGGGGCTTTTCCGCTGGCTAGGGAATCAATGGCATCACTGAGTTCCGATTTGGTTGGCTGTATGTCCAGCTCATCCATGACTGGTAGAGGCTGGGCTGCATTGAGGGCAGTCTCAGTGACAGCATTCTCCCTGGAGTACAGTTCTAGGTAGTGCTCAACCCAGCGGTCCATCTGTTTGCGTTGGTCAGTGATTATGTCCCCCGATTTAGATTTGAGGGGGGTGATCTTCTTGATGGTTGGCCCAAGAGCTCTCTTCATGCCATCATACATTCCTCTGATGTTTCCGGTGTCTGAGGCCAGCTGAATATGGCTGCATAGGTGTTGCCAGTAGTCGTTTGCGCAACGCCTAGCTGTTCTTTGTGCAGTACTTCTGGCTGCTTTAAGTGCTGCGGATGTTAAATCGCTGGGGGCTTTCTTGTAGTTCAAAAGTGCAATGCGCTTAGCGGCTATGACAGGTTCCAACTCTTCATTATGAGATTGAAACCAGTCTGCATTTCTCTTCGCACTTTTGCCGTAGGTGGTCAAAGCTGACTCATAGATGGCGTCTCTGATGTGGGCCCACTTGGTCTCAGCATCCCCTGTGGGAGTGTTTTGAAGGGCTGTTACAAGTGAATTTAGAAATTTTTCTAACAGCTGTGGGTGAGAAATTCTGCTCGTGTTGATGCGCGGGTGGCCCTTCTGCTTGGAATGATGCAACTTCTATGGTCTGAGTCTAACCTTGCTGCACACCAGGGAGTGGTCGGTGTCGCAGTCCGCACTGTGGAAGCTGCGTGTGATTTGAACACTGTTTAAGGCGGCTCGCCTTGTGACAATGAGGTCTAGCTGGTGCCAACGACGTGATCTTGGGTGCCTCCATGAAACCTGGTGACAGGGTTTAGTGTGAAAGAACGAGTTGGTGATGCAGAGGTTATGATAGGTACACAACTCAAGCAGTCTCTGCCCGTTCTCATTCATCCTTCCAACGCCATAGCGCCCAAGGCAGGAGGGCCATGAGTCATGGTCGGCCCCAACCCTGGCATTAAAGTCCCCCAGCAGGAATAGGTGTTCGGTGTTGGGGATGCTGCTAATGATGTTATGGAGTTGTTCATAGAACTGGTCTTTAGCTTCTATGACATACTCTGAAACAAAGTAACAAAGACATACACTTACACCAACTAACAAACACATACACTGACACCAAGTAACAAAGACATAGACTGATACCCAGCAACAAAGACATCCACTGACACCAAGTCACAAAGACATACACTTACACCAAGTAACACAGACATACACTGACACCAAGTAACAAAGACAGACACTGACACCAAGTAACACAGACATACACTGGCACCATGTATCAAAGACATACACTGACACCAAGTAACAAAGACATGCACGTACACCAAGTAACAAAGACAGACACTGATACCCAGTCACACAGACACACACTTCCACCAGGTCGCAAAGACACACACTGACTCCCAGTAACAAAGACAGACACTGATACCCAGTAACACAGGCACACACTTACACCAAGTCACAAATACATACACTGACACCAAGTAACAAAGACATACACTGATACAAAGTAGCAAAGTCATACACTGACACCAAGTAACAAAGACATACACTTACACCAAGTAACAAAGACGTACACTGACACAAAGTAACAAAGACATACACTTACACCAAGTAACAAAGACATACACTTACACCAAGTAACAAAGACAGACAAATACACCAAGCAACAAAGACATAAACTGACACCAAGTAACAAAGACATACACTTACACCAAGTAACACAGACATACACTGACACCAAGTAACAAAGAAACACACTGACACCCAGTAACAAAGACATACACTGACACCAAGTCACAAAGACATGCACTGATACCAAGTAACAAAGAAATACAATTACACCAAGTAACAAAGACACACACTTAGACAAAGTAACACAGAAATACACTGACACCATGTAACAAAGACATGCACTGACACCCAGTAACACAGACACACACTTACACCAAGTAACAAAGGCATGCACTGATACCCAGTAACACAGACAAACACTTACACCAAGTAACAAAGACATACACTGACACCAAGTAACAAAGACAGACACTTACACCAAGTAACAAAGACATACACTGATACCCAGTCACACACTGTCACCAAGTAACAAAGACACACATTTACACCAAGTAACACAGACATATACTGACACCAAGTAACAAAGACATACACTGTTACCCAGTAACACAGACACGCACCGGGCGGCACATTGGCACAGTGGTTATCAGCCTCACAGCTCCGGGGACCGGGCTGGATTCTGGGTACTGCCTGTGCGGAGTTTGCAAGTACTCCCTGTGTCTGCGTGAGTTTCCTCCGGGTGCTCAGTTGTCCACCTACATGCCAAAGACTTGCAGGTTGATAGGTTAATTGGCCGTTATAAATTGACCCTAGTATAGGTAGGTGGCAGGGAAATATATAGGGACAGGTGGGGATGTGATAGGAATACGGGATTAGTGCAGGATTAGTATAAATGGGTGGTTGATGGTCGGCACAGACACGGTTGGCCGAAGGTCCTGTTTCAGTGCTGTATCACTAAACTAAATACTGACACACAGTGACACAAACAAACACACACTGACAACTAGTAACATAGAGAAACACTGATACACAGGAACAAAGACATACACTGACACACAGACACACACTGTCACCAAGTGACAAAGACATACATTGACACCCAGTAACAAAGACAGACAATGACACCGAGTCACAAAGACATACACTGATAACCAGTAACACAGACACACACTTACACCAAGTAACAAAGACATACACTGACACCAAGTCACAAAGACATACACTGATACCCAGTAACTCAGACACACACTTCCACCAAGTAACACAGACACACACTGACACCAAGTAACAAAGACATACACTGATACCCAGTAACACAGACAAACACTTACACCAAGTATCAAAGACAGACACTGATACCCAGTAACACAGACACACACTTACAACAAGTAACAAAGACATACACTGACACCCATTAACAAAGACATACACTGACACCCAGTAACACAGACACACACGGACACCAAGTAACAAAGACATACACTGACACCAAGTAACAAAGACAGACAATTACACCAATTAACAATGACATACTCTTACACCAGGTATTTTGACATACACTGACACCAAGTAACAAAGACATACACTGACACCAAGTAACAAAGACAGACAATTACACCAAGTAACAAAGATATACACTTACACCAAGTATTTTGACATACACTGACACCAAGTAACAAAGACATACACTGATACCCAGTAACACAGACACACACTTCCACCAAGTAATACAGACATACACTGACACCAAGTAACAGCCATATACACTGATACCCAGTAACACAGACACACACTTACACCAAGTAACAAAGACAGACACTGATACTCAGTAACACAGACACACACTGACACCAAGTAACAAAGAATACACTAACACCCAGTAACAAAGATATACACTGACACCCAGTAACACAGACACACACGGACACCAAGTAACAAAGACACACACTTACAACAAATAACACAGACACACACTGACACGCAGTAACACAGACACACACGGACACCAAGTAACAAAGACACACACTTGCACCAAGTAACAAAGACATACACTGACACCAAGTAACAAAGACAGACAATTACACCAAATAACAATGACATACTCTTACACCAAGTATTTTGACATACACTGACACCAAGTAACAAAGACATACACTGACACCAAGTAACAAAGACAGACAATTACACCAAGTAACAAAGACATACACTTACACCAAGTATTTTGACATACACTGACACCAAGTAACAAAGACATACACAGATACCCAGTAACACAGACACACACTTTCACCAAGTAACAAAGACATACACTGACACCAAGTCACAAAGACATACACTGATACCCAGTAACTCAGACACACACTTCCACCAAGTAACACAGACACACACTGACACCAAGTAACAAAGACATACACTGATACCCAGTAACACAGACAAACACTTACACCAAGTATCAAAGACAGACACTGATACCCAGTAACACAGACACACACTTACAACAAGTAACAAAGACATACACTGACACCCATTAACAAAGACATACACTGACACCCAGTAACACAGACACACACGGACACCAAGTAACAAAGACATACACTGACACCATGTAACAAAGACATACACTGACACCAAGTAACAAAGACAGACAATTACACCAAATAACAATGACATACTCTTACACCAAGTATTTTGACATACACTGACACCAAGTAACAAAGACATACACTGACACCAAGTAACAAAGACAGACAATTACACCAAGTAACAAAGACATACACTTACACCAAGTATTTTGACATACACTGACACCAAGTAACAAAGACATACACTGATAGCCAGTAACACAGACACACACTTCCACCAAGTAATACAGACATACACTGACACCAAGTAACAAAGATATACACTGATACCCAGTCACACAGACACACACTTACACCAAGTAACAAAGACAGACACTGATACTCAGTAACACAGACACACACTGACACCAAGTAACAAAGAATACTCTAACACCCAGTAACAAAGATATACACTGACACCCAGTAACACAGACACATACGGACACCAAGTAACAAAGACACACACTTACACCAAATAACACAGACACACACTGACACGCAGTAACACAGACACACACTGACACCCAGTAACACAGACGCACACTTACACCAAGTAACAAAGACATACACTGACACCAAGTAACAAAGACATACCCTTAAACCAAGTAACAAAGACATACACTGACACCAAGTAACAAAGACATACACTGATACCCAGTAACACAGACACACACTTACACCAAGTAACACAGACATACACTGACACCAAGTAACAAAGACATACATTGAGACCCAGTAACACAAGCACACACTGCGGGAGGCGGTGGGGCACATTGGCGCAGTGGTTCGTTCCGCAGCCTCACAGCTCCAGGGACCCGTTTTCGATTCTGGGCACTGACTGTGCGGAGTTTGCAAGTTCTCCCTTTGTCCGCGTGAGTTTCCTCCGGGTGCTCCGGTTTCCTCCCACATGCCAAAGACTTGCAGGTTGATAGGTTAATTGGCCATTATAAATTGCCCCTAGTATAGGTAGGTGGCAGGGAAATATATAGGGACCGGTGGGGATGTGATAGAAATGCGGGATTAGTGCAGGATTAGTAGAAATGGGTGGTTGAAGGTCGGCACAGACTCGGTGGGCCGACGGGCCTGTTCAAGTGCTGCATCTCTAAACTAAACTAAATACTGACACCTAGTGTCACAGACACACACTGACACCCGGTAACAAAGACATGCACTGACACCAAGTAACAAAGACACACACTGACACCCAGTAACAAAGACATAAACTGATACCCAGTAACACAGTCACACAGTTACAACAAGTAACACAGACATACACTGACACCAAGTAACAAAGACATACACTTACACCAAGTACCACAGACATACACTTACACCAAGTACCACAGACATACACTGACACCAAGTACCACAGACATACACTGACACCAAGTAGCAAAGACAGACACTGATACCCAGTAACAAAGAAACACACTTACACCAAGTAACAAAGACATACACTGACACCCAGTTACAAAGACATACACTGACACCCAGTAACACAGACACACGCGGACACCAAGTCACAAAGACACACACTTACACCAAGTAACACAGATACACACTGACACCCAGTAACACAGACAAACACTTACACCAAGTAACATAGACATACACTGACACCAAGTAACAAAGAAATACACTGATACCCAGTAACACAGGCACACACTTACACAAAGTAACACAGACATACTTTGACACCAAGGAACAAAGACATAAACTGACAGCAAGTAACAAAAACAGACACTGACACCAAGTAACAAAGACATACACTGATACCCAGTAACACAGACACACACTTACACCAAGTAACAAAGACATACACTGACACCAGGTCACAAAGACATACACTGATACCCAGTAACACAGACACACACTTCCACCAAGTAAGACAGACATACACTGACACCAAGTAACAAAGATATACACTGATACCCAGTAACACAGTCACACACTTACACCAAGTAACAATGACAGACTCTGATACTCAGTAACACAGACACACACTTACACCAAGTAACAAGTAATACACTAACACCCAGTAACAAAGACATACACTGACACCAAGGAACAAAGACATACACTGACAGCAAGTAACAAAGACATACACTTACACGAAGTAACAAAGACACACACTTACACCAAGTAACACAGACATACACTGACACCAAGTAACAAAGACAGACAATTACACCAAGTAACAAAGTCACACACTTACACCAAGTATTTTGACACACACTGACACAAAGTAACAAAGATATACACTGATACCCAATAACACAGACACACACTTACACCAAGTAACAAAGACATACACTGACACCAAGTCACAAAGACACACACTGACACTCAGTAACAAAGACATACACTGACACCAAGTCACAAAGACATACACTGATACCCATTAACACAGACACACACTTACACCAAGTAACAAAGACAGACACAGATACTCAGTAACACAGACATACACTTACACCAAGTAACAAAGAATACACTGATATCCAGTAACAAAGACATACACTGACACCCAGTAACACAGACACACACTGACACCAAGTAACAAAGACATACACTGATACCCAGTAACACAGGCACACACTGACACCAAGTAACACAGACATACACTGACACCAAGTAACAAAGGCATACACTGACACCAAGTAACAAAGACATACACTTACACCAAGTAACAAAGACACACACTTACACCAAGTAACACAGACATACACTGACACCAAGTAACAAAGGCAGACAATTACACCAAGTAACAAAGACATACACTTACACCAAGTATTTTGACATACACTGACACCAAGTAACAAAGACATACACTGATACCCAGTAACACAGACGCAGACTTACACCAACTAACAAAGACATACGCTGACACCAAGTCACAAAGACACTCACTGACACCCAGTAACAAAGACATACACTGACACCAAGTCACAAAGACACACACTGATACCCAGTAACACAGACACACACTTACACCAAGTAACACAGACATACACTGACACCAAGTAACAAAGATATACACTTTGAATTAGACCATTACAGCGCAGTACAAGCCCTTCGGCCCTCGATGTTGCGCCGACCTGTGAAACCATCTGACCTACACTATTCCATTTTCATCCATGTGTCTATCCAATGTCCACTTCAATGCCCTTAAAGTTGGCGAATCTACTACTGCTGCAGGCAGGGCGTTCCACGCCCTTACTACTCTCTGAGTAAAGAAACTACCTCTCACATCTGTCCTATATCTATCACCCCTCAACTTGAAGCTATGTCCCCTCGTGTTTGCCATCACCATCCGAGGAAAATGACGCTCACTATTCACCCTATCTAACCCTCTGATTATCTTATATGTCTCGATTAAGTCACCTCTCCTCCTCCTTCTCTCCAACGAAAACAACCTCAAGTCCCTCAGCCTTTCCTCGTAAGACCTTCCCTCCATACCAGGCAACATCCTCGTAAATCTCCTCTGCACCCTTTCCATAGCTTCCACATCCTTCCTATAATGCGGTGACCAGAACTGCACGCAATACTCCAGGTGCGGCCGCACCAGAGTTTTGTACAGCTGCAGCATGACCTCGTGGCTCCGAAAGTCGATCCCCCTACTAATAAAAGCTAACACACCATATGCCTTCTTAACAGCCCTATTAACCTGGTTAGCAACCTTCAGGGATTTATGCACCTGGACACCAAGATCTCTCTGCTCATCTACACTACCAAGAATCTTCCCATTAGCCCAGTACTCTGCATTCCTGTTACTCCTTCCAAAGTGAATCACCTCACGCTTTTCCGCATTAAACTCTATTTGCCATCTCTCAGCCCAGCTCTGCAGCCTATCTATGTCTCTCTGTACCCTACAACATCCTTCGGCACTATCCACAACTCCACCGACCTTAGTGTCATCTGCAAATTTACTAACCCACCCTTCTACACCCTCTTCCAGGTCATTTATAAAAATGAGAAACAGCAGTGGCCCCAAAACAGATCCTTGCAGTACACCACCAGTAACTAAACTCCAGGATGAACATTTGCCATCAACCACCACCCTCTGTCTTCTTTCAGCTAGCCAATTTCTGATCCAAAGCTCTAAATCGCCTTCAACCCCATACTTCCGTATTTTCTGCAATAGCCTACCGTGGGGAACCTTATCAAACGCCTTACTGAAATCCATATACACCACATCCACTGCTTTACCCTCATCCACCTGTTTGGTCACCTTCTCGAAAAACTCAATAAGGTTTGTGAGGCACGACCTACCCGTCACAAAACCGTGCTGACTATCTGTAATGTACTTATTCTTTTCAAGATGATTATAAATCCTGTCTCTTATAACCTTTTCCAACATTTTACCCACAACCGAAGTAAGGCTCACACGTCTATAATTACCAGGGCTGTCTCTACTCCCCTTCTTGAACAAGGGGACAACATTTGCAATTCTCCAGTCTGCCGGCACTATTCCTGTCGACAATGACGACATAAAGATCAAGGACAAAGGCTCTGCAATCTCCTCCCTAGCTTCCCAGAGAATCCTGGGATAAATCCCATCTGGCCCAGGGGACTTATCTATTTTCACACTTTCCAAAATTGCTAACACCTCCTCCTTGTGAACCTCAATCCCATCTAGCCTCGTAGCCTGAATCTCAGTATTCTCAACAACATTTTATTTCTCTACTGTAAATACTGACGCAAAATATTCATTTAACACTTCCCCTATCTCCTCTGATTCCACACACAACTTCCCACTATTATCCTTGATTGGCCATAATCTAACTCTAGTCATTCTTTTCTTCCTGATATACCTATAGAAAGCCTTAGGGTTTTCCCTGATCCGATCCACCAATGACTTCTCGTGTCCTCTCCTTGCTCTTCTTAGCTCTCCCTTTAGATCCTTCCTGGCTAAGTTGTAGCTCTCAAGCGCCGTAACTGAGCCTTCATGTCTGATCCTAACATAAGCCTTCTTCTTCCTCTTGACAAGCGCTTCAACTTCTTCAGTAAACCACGGCTCCCTCGCACGACAACTTCCTCCCTGCCTCACAGGTACATACTTATCAAGGACACGCAGTAGCTGCTCCTTGAATAAGCTCCACATTTCGATTGTTCCCATCCCCTGCAGTTTCCTTCCCCATCCTACGCATCCTAAATCTTGCCTAATCGCATCATAATTTCCTTTCCCCCAGTTATAATTCTTGCCCTGCGGTATATACCTGTCCCTGCCACTCGCTAAGGTAAACCTAACCGAATTGTGATCACTATCACCAAAGTGCTCACCTACATCTAAATCTAACACCTGGCCGGGTTCATTTCCCAGTACCAAATCCAATGTGGCATCGCCCCTGGTTGGCCTGTCTACATACTGTGTCAGAAAACACTCCTGCACACACTGGACAAAACTGACCCATCTAAAGTACTCGAACTATAGTATTTCCAGTCGATATTTGGAAAGTTAAAGTCCCCCATAACAACGACCCTGTTACTCTCACCCCTGTCGAGAATCATCTTCGCTATCCTTTCTTCTACATCTCTGGAACTATTCGGAGGTCTATAAAAGACTCCCAACAGGGTAACCTCACCTCTCCTGTTTCTAACCTCAGCCCATACTACCTCAGTAGACGAGTCCTCAAACGTCCTTTCTGTCGCTGTCATACTCTCCTTGATTAACAATGCCACACCCCCCCCCCTCTTTTACCATCTTCTCTGTTCTTACTGAAACATCTAAATCGCGGAAGCTGCAACATCCATTCCTGCCCCTGCTCTACCCATGTCTCCGAAATGGCCACTACATCAAGATCCCAGGTGAGAACCCATGCTGCAAGCTCACCCACCTTATTCCGGATGCTCCTGGCGTTGAAATAGACACACTTTAAACCAGGTTCTTGCTTGCCAGTGCCCTCTTGCGTCCTTGTAACCATATCCCTGACATCACTACTCTCAACATCCTGTACACTGGCACTACAATTTAGGTTCCCATTCCCCTGCTGAATTAGTTTAAACCCCCCCGAAGAGCACTAGCAAACCTGCCCCCCAGGATATTGGTACCCCTCTGGTTCAGGTGAAGACCATCCTGTTTGTCGAGGTCCCACCTACCCCAGAAAGAGCCCCAATTATCCAGGAAACCAAAACCCTCCCTCCTGCACCATCCCTGCAGCCACGTGTTCAACTCCTCTCTCTCCCTATTCCTCGCTTCGCTATTACGTGGCATGGGCAACAACCCAGAGATAACAACTCTGTTTGTTCTCGCTCTAAGCTTCCACCCTAGCTCCCTAAATTTCTGTCTTAAATCCCCATCTCCCTTCCTACCTATGTCGTTGGTGCATATGTGGACCACGACTTGGGGCTGCTCCCCCTCCCCATTAAGGATCCCAAAAACACGATCCGAGACATCACGAACCCTGGCACCTGGGAGGCAACATACCAACCGTGAGTCTCTCTCGTTCGCACAGAACCTCCTATCTGTTCCCCTAACTATGGAGTCCCCAATGACTAATGTTCTGCTCCTCTTCCCCCTTCCCTTCTGAGCAACAGGGACAGACTCTGTGACAGATATCTGTACCCCATTGCTTACCCCTGGTAATTAGTCCCCCGCAACAGTATCCAAAACGGTATACCTGTTGTTGAGGGAAACGGCCACAGGGGATCCCTGCACTGCCTGCTGGTTCCCTCTCCTTCCCCTGACGGTAACCCATCTACCTACTTCTTTTACCTGAGGTGTGACTACCTCCCCATAACTCCTCTCAATAACCTCCTCCGCCTCCCGAATGATCCGAAGATCATCCAGCTCCAGCTCCAGTTCCCTAACGCGGTTCTCGAGGAGCTGGAGTTGGGTGCGCTTCCCACAGATGCAGTCAGCAGGGACACTCTTGGCGACCCTTACGTCCCACATTCTGCAGGAGGAACATGCAACAGCCTTAACCTCCATTCCCACTATTCCAATTTCCCAACAAATCTACTGAAAAAACAAAAAAAAACAAAAAGTCAAAACTTGTTAGGTTAGCAATCCAACGGACAGAACTTCCTAAATAAAAAGCTTACCTTATCAACACACCAGAGTCCTTTTTATTTTGGTTAGAGGAGGAGGGTGGGTGGGAGACACTACACGTGTAGTGTCTCGGGTACAGCCACCACACAAATATATACCTTTTTCCTTACCCAGCAGTCCCATGGTCCTCCGAAAACAAAAGGGAATTCACTTTTAAACTTACGCTGAAATTGACTTCACAGCTGGAAGCCCGTTCACGCAACTCCGTTGCTATCCAACCTGCAGTCACCGAAACTAAACACTGATAGCCAGTAACACAGACACACACTTACACCAAGTAACAAAGACAGACACTGATACCCAGTAACACAGTCACACACTTACACCAAGTAACAAAGACATACACTGACACCCAGTAACAAAGACATACACTGACACCCAGTAACACAGACACACACGGACACCAAGTAACAAAGACACACACTTACACCAAGTAACACAGACACACACTGACACCCAGCAACACAAACAAACACACTGACACCACGTAACACAGACAGAAACTGACACCAAGTAACAAAGACATACACTGATACCCAGTAACACAGGCACACACTTACACCAAGTAACAAAGACACACACTGACACCAAGTCACAAACACATACACTGACACCAAGTAACAAAGACATACACTTACAACAAGTAACAAAGACAAACACTGATACCCAGTAACACAGACACACACTGACCCCCAGTAACACAGACATACACTGATACCCAATAACACAGACACACACTTCCACCAAGTAACAAAGACAAACACTGACACCAAGTAACAGAGACATACACTGACACCAAGTAACAAAGACATACACTTACAACAAGTAACAAAGACAAACACTGATACCCAGTAACACAGACACACACTGACCCCCAGTAACACAGACATACACTGATACCCAATAACACAGACACACACTTCCACCAAGTAACAAAGACAAACACTGACACCAAGTAACAATGACATACACTTACACCAAGTATTTTGACATACACTGACACCAAGTGACAAAGACATGCACTGATACCCAGTCACACAGGCACACACTGGGGTGGGGTGGGGGAGGGCGCACATTGGCGCAGTGGTTCGCACCGCAGCCTCACAGCTCCAGGGACCCGGGTTCGATTCTGGGTACTGCCTGTGCGGAGTTTGCAAGTTCTCCCTGTGTCTGCGTGGGTTTCCTCCGGGTGCTCCGGTTTCCTCCCACATGCCAAAGACTTGCAGGTTTATAGGTTAATTGGCCATTATAAATTGCCCCTCGTATAGGTAGGTGGTAGGGAAATATATAGGGACCGGTGGGGATGTGATTGGAATACGGGATAAGTGTAGGATTAGTCTAAATGGTTTGTTCATGGTCGGCACAGACTCCGTGGGACGAAGGGCCAGTTCAAGTGCTGTATCTCCGAACTAAACTAAATACTGACACCTAGTGTCACAGACACAGACTGACACCCAGTAACACACACTGACACACAGTAACAAAGACATACACTGACACCCAGGAACACAGACACACACTGACACCAAGTAACAAAGACACACACTTACACCCAGTAACAATGACATACACTGACACCAAGTAACACAGACACACACTTACACCAAGTAACAAAGTCATACACTGGTACACAGCAACACAGACACACACTTACACCAAGTAACAAAGACACACACTGACACCAAGTCACAAACACATACACTGACACCAAGTAACAAAGACATACACTTACAACAAGTAACAAAGACATACACTGATACCCAGTAACACAGACACACTCTGACACCCAGTTAGAAACACACACTGACCCTCAGTAACACAGACATACACTGATACCCAATAACACAGACACACACTTCCACCAAGTAACAAAGACAAACACTGACACCAAGTAACAAAGACATACACTGATACCCAGTAACACAGACACACACTTAACACCAAGTAACACAGACATACACTGACCCCCAGTAACACAGACATGCACTGATATCCAGTAACACAGACACACACTTACACCAAGTAACAAAGACATACAATGACACCAAGTAACAAAGACAGACAACTACACCAAAAATGTTTGCATACACTGACACCAAGAAACAAAGACATACACTGATACCCAGTAACACAGACACACACTGACACCCACTAACACAAACAAACACACTGACACCCAGTAACACAGACACAAACTTACAGCAAGATACAAAGACATACAATTACACCAAGTAACACAGACACACACTGAAAACAAGTAACAAAGACACACACTTACAGCAAATAACACAGACATACACTGACCCCCAGTAACACAGACATGCACTGATACCCAGTAACACAGACACACACTTACACCAAGTAACAAAAACATACACTGACACCAAGTAACAATGACATAGACTGATACCCAGTAACACAGACACACACTTACACCAAGTAACAAAAACATACACTGACACCAAGTAACAATGACATACACTGACACCCAGTGACACAAACAAACACGCACTGACACCCAGTAACACAGAGAAACACTGATACACAGTAACAAAGACATGCACTGACACCAAGTAACAAAGATACACATTGACACCCAGTAAAAAAGAAATACACTGACACCAAGTCACAAAGACACACACTGATACCAAGTCACAAAGACATACACTGATGCCCAGTAACACAGACACACACTGAAACCAAGTAACAAAGACGTACACTTACACCAAGCAACAAAGACACACACTTACACCAAGTAACAGAGACATACACTTACACCAAGTATTTTGACATACACTGACACCAAGTAACAAAGACATACACTGATAGCCAGTAACACAGACACACACTTACACCAAGTAACAAAGACAGACACTGATACTCAGTAACACAGACACACACTTCCACCAAGTAATACAGACATACACTGACACCAAGTAACAAAGATATACACTGATACCAAGTAACACAGACACACACTTCCACCAAGTAATACAGACATACACTGACACCAAGTAACAAAGATATACACTGATACCAAGTAACACAGACACACACTTCCACCAAGTAATACAGACATACACTGACACCAAGTAACAAAGATATACACTGATACCCAGTAACACAGACGTACACTTACACCAAGCAACAAAGACACACACTTACACCAAGTAACAGAGACATACACTGACACCAAGTAACAAAGACAGACAATTACACCAAGTAACAAAGACATACACTTACACCAAGTATTTTGACATACACTGACACCAAGTAACAAAGACATGCACTGATACCCAGTCACACAGGCACACACTGGGGTGGGGTGGGGGAGGGGGCACATTGGCGCTGTAGTTAGCACCGCAGCCTCACAGCTCCAGGGACCAGGGTTCGATTCTGGGCACTGCTTGTGCGGAGTTTGCAATTTCTCCCTGTGTCTGCTTGGGTTTCCTCCCGGTGCTCCAGTTTCCTCCCACATGCCAAAGACTTGCAGGTTGATAGGTTAATTGGCCATCATAAATTGCCCCTAGTATTGGTAGGTGGTAGGGAAATATATAGGGATAGGTGGGGATGTGATCGGAATACGGGATTAGTGTAGGATTATTGTAAATGGGTGGCTGATGGTCGGCACAGACTCGGTGGGCCGAAGGGCCTGTTTAAGTGCTGTATCTCTAAACTAAACTAAATACTGACACCCAGAAACACAGAGAAACACTGATACACAGTAACAAAGACAAACACTGACACCAAGTCACAAAGACATACACTGATACCCAGTAACACAGACACACACTGACACCAAGTAACAAAGACATACACTGACACCCAGTAACACAGACACACACTTACACCAAGTAACAAAGGCATGCACTGACACCCAGTAACACAAACAAACACACACTGACACCCAGTAACACAGAGAAACACTAATAAACAGTCAAAAAGGCATACACTGATACCAAGTCACAAAGACATACACTGATACCCAGTAACACAGACACACACTGACACCAAGTAACAAAGACATACACTGACACCCAGTAACACAGACACACACTTACACCAAGTAACAAAGACACTCACTTACACCAATTAACACAGACACACTCTGACACCCAGTAACACAGACACACACTTACACCAAGTAACACAGACATACACTGACACCAAGTAACAAAGACATACACGGATACCCAGTAACACAGGCACACACTGGGGGGGGGGGGGGGGGTGGGGGGGCATATTGGCGCAGTGGTTAGCACCGCAGCCTCACAGCTCCAGTGACCCGGGTTCGATTCTGGGTACTGCCTGTGCGGAGTTTGCATTCTCCCTGTGTCTGCGTGGGTTTCCTCCGGGTGCTCCAGTTTCCTCCCACATGCCAAAGACTTGCAGGTTGATAGGCTTATTGGCCATCATAAATTGCCCCTAGTATAGGTAGGTGGTTGGGAAATATATAGGGACAGGTGGGGATGTGATAGGATTACGGGATTAGTGCAGGATTAGTATAAATGGGTGGTTGATGGTCGGCACAGACTCGGTGGGCCGAAGGGCCAGTGAAAGTGCTGGATCTCCAAACTAAACTAAATACTGACACCTAGTGTCACAGATACACACTGACACCCAGTAACACAAACAATCACACACTGACACCCAGTAACACAGAGAAACACTAATAAACAGGAACAAAGACATACACTTCCACCAAGTCACAAACACATACACTGATACCAAGTAACAAAGGCATACACTGTTACCCAGTAACACAGACACACACTTACACCAAGTAACTAAGACATACACTGACACCAAGTAACAAAGACATACACTGACACCAATTAACAAAGACATACACTGATACCCAGTAACAAAGACATACACTTACACCAAGTAACAAAGACATACACTGACACCAAGTAACAAAGACATACACTTACACCAACTAACAAAGACACACACTTACACCAAGTAACACAGACCTACACTGACACCAAGTAACAAAGACATACACTGATACCCAGAAATACAGACACACTCTTTCACCAAGTAACAAAGACAGACACTGATACCCAGTAACACAGACACACACTTACACCAAGAATCAAAGACATACACTTACACCAAGTAACAAAGACATACACTGACACCAAGTAACAAAGACATACACTGACACCAAGTAACAAAGACATACACTGACTCCAAGTCACAAAGACATACACTGATACCCAGGAACACAGACACACCCTGACACCCAGTAACAAAGACATACACTGATAGCAAGTCACAAAGACATACGCTGATACCCAGTAACACAGACACACACTGACACCCAGTAACAAAGACGGACACTGATACCAAGTCACAAAGACAAACACTGATACCCAGTAACACAGACACACACTGACACCCAGTAACAAAGACATGCACTGATACCAAGTAACAAATACATACACTTACACCAAGTAACAAAGACACACACTTACACCAAGTAACACAGACATACACTGACACCAAGTAACAAAGACATACCCTGACACCAAGTAACAAAGGCATACACTTACAACAAGTATTTTGACATACACTGACACCAGGTAACAAAGACAAACACTGACACCCAGTAACACAGACATACACTGACACCAAGTCGCATAGACACACACTGACACCCAGTAACAAAGACATACTTTGACAGCAAGTCACAAAGACATACACTGATGCCCTGTAACACAGACACACACTTACACCAAGTAACGCAGACATACACTGACACCCAGTAACTCAGTCACACACTGGGGGGGGGGGGGGGAGGGGGTGGGCATATTGGCGCAGTGGTTAGCACCGCAGCCTCACAGCTCCAGTGACCCGGGTTCGATTCTGGGTACTGCCTGTGCGGAGTTTGCATTCTCCCTGTGTCTGCGTGGGTTTCCTCCGGGTTCTCCGGTTTCCTCCCACATGCCAAAGACTTGCAGGTTGATAGGCTTATTGGCCATCATAAATTGCCCCTAGTATAGGTAGGTGGTAGGGAAATATATAGGGACAGGTGGGGATGTGATAGGATTACGGGATTAGTGTAGGATTAGTATAAATGGGTGGTTGATGGTCGGCACAGACTCGGTGGGCCGAAGGGCCAGTCAAAGTGCTGTATCTCTAAACTAAACTAAATACTGACACCTAGTGTCACAGATACACACTGACACCCAGTAACACAAACAATCACACACTGACACCCAGTAACACAGAGAAACACGAATAAACAGTAACAAAGACATACACTGACACCAAGTCACAAACACATACACTGATACCAAGTAACAAAGGCATACACTGTTACCCAGTAACACAGACACACACTTACACCAAGTAACAAAGACATACACTGACACCAAGTAACAAAGACATCCACTGACACCAAGTAACAAAGACATCCACTGACACCAAGTCACAAAGACATGCACTGATACCCAGTAACAAAGACAAACACTTACACCAAGTAACAAAGACATACACTGACACCAAGTAACAAAGACATACACTTACACCCAGTAACAATGACATACACTGACACCAAGTAACACAGACACACACTTACACCAAGTAACAAAGTCATACACTGATACCCAGTAACAAAGACACACACTTACACCAAGTAACAAAGACACACACTGACACCAAGTCACAAACACATACACTGACACCAAGTAACAAAGACATACACTTACAACAAGTAACAAAGACATACACTGATACCCAGTAACACAGACACACTCTGACACCCAGTTAAAAACACACACTGACCCCCAGTAACACAGACACACACTGACCCCCAGTAACACAGACATACACTGATACCCAGTAACACAGACACACACTTACACCAAGTAACAAAGACAAACACTGACACCAAGTAACAAAGACATACACTGATACCCAGTAACACAGACACACACTTAACACCAAGTAACACAGACATACACTGACCCCCAGTAACACAGACATGCACTGATATCCAGTAACACAGACACACACTTACACCAAGTAACAAAGACATACAATGACACCAAGTAACAAAGACACACACTGACTCCAAGTCACAAAGACATACACTGATACCCAGGAACACAGACACACCCTGACACCCAGTAACAAAGACATACACTGATAGCAAGTCACAAAGACATACGCTGATACCCAGTAACACAGACACACACTGACACCCAGTAACAAAGACGGACACTGATACCAAGTCACAAAGACAAACACTGATACCCAGTAACACAGACACACACTGACACCCAGTAACAAAGACATGCACTGATACCAAGTAACAAATACATACACTTACACCAAGTAACAAAGACACACACTTACACCAAGTAACACAGACACACAATGACACCAAGTAACAAAGACAAACACTGACACCCAGTAACACAGACATACACTGACACCAAGTCACATAGACACACACTGACACCCAGTAACAAAGACATACTTTGACAGCAAGTCACAAAGACATACACTGATGCCCTGTAACACAGACACACACTTACACCAAGTAACGCAGACATACACTGATACCCAATAACTCAGGCACACACTGGGGGGGGGAGGGGGTGGGCATATTGGCGCAGTGGTTAGCACCGCAGCCTCACAGCTCCAGTGACCCGGGTTCGATTCTGGGTACTGCCTGTGCGGAGTTTGCATTCTCCCTGTGTCTGCGTGGGTTTCCTCCGGGTGCTCCGGTTTCCTCCCACATGCCAAAGACTTGCAGGTTGATATGCTTATTGGCCATCATAAATTTCCCCTGGTATAGGTAGGTGGTAGGGAAATATATAGGGACAGGTGGGGATGTGATAGGATTACGGGATTAGTGCAGGATTAGGATGAATGGGTGGTTGATGGTCGGCACAGACTCGGTGGGACGAAGGGCCTGTTAAAGTGCTGTATCTCTAAACTAAACTAAATACTGACACCGAGTGTCACGGATACACACTGACACCCAGTAACACAAACAAACACACACTGAAACCCAGTAACACAGAGAAACACGAATAAACAGTAACAAAGACATACACTGACACCAAGTCACAAACACATACACTGACACCAAGTAACAATGCATACACTGATACCCAGTAACACAGACACTCACTTACACCAAGTAACAAAGAAAAACACTGATACCCAGTAACACAGACACACACTTACACCAAGTATCACAGACATACACTGACACCAAGTAACAAAGACATGCATTTACACCAAATAACACAGACATACACGGACACCAAGTAACAAAGACATACACTTACACCAACTAACAAAGACACACACTTACACCAAGTAACACAGACATACACTGACACCAATTGACAAAGACATGCACTTGCACCAAGTAAGAACGACACACACTTACACCAAGTAACACAGACCTACACTGACACCAAGTAACAAAGACATACACTGATACCCAGCAACACAGACACATTCTTACACCAAGTAACAAAGACAGACACTGATACCCAGTAACACAGACACACACTTACACCAAGAATCAAAGACATACACTGACACCAAGTAACAAAGACATCCACTGACACCAATTAACAAAGACATGCACTGATACCCAGTAACAAAGACATACACTTACACCAAGTAACAAAGACATACACTGACACCAAGTAACAAAGACATACACTTACACCCAGTAACAATGACATACACTGACACCAAGTAACACAGACACACACTTACACCAAGTAACACAGACATACACTGACCCCCAGTAACACAGACATGCACTGATATCCAGTAACACAGACACACACTTACACCAAGTAACAAAGACATACAATGACACCAAGTAACAAAGACAGACAACTACACCAAGTAACAAAGACATACACTGATACCCAGAAATACAGACACACTCTTTCACCAAGTAACAAAGACAGACACTGATACACAGTAACACAGACACACTCTGACACCCAGTTAGAAACACACACTGACCCCCAGTAACACAGACACACACTGACCCCCAGTAACGCAGACATACACTGATACCCAGTAACACAGACACACACTTACACCAAGTAACACAGACATACACTGACCCCCAGTAACACAGACATGCACTGATATCCAGTAACACAGACACACACTTACACCAAGTAACAAAGACATACAATGACACCAAGTAACAAAGACAGACAACTACACCAAAAATTTTGACAGACACTGACACCAAGAAACAAAGACATACACTGATACCCAGTAACACAGACACACACTGACACCCACTAACACAAACAAACACACTGACACCCAGTAACACAGACACAAACTTACAGCAAGATACAAAGACATACAATTACACCAAGTAACACAGACACACACTGAAAACAAGTAACAAAGACACACACTTACAGCAAGTAACACAGACATACACTGACCCCCAGTAACACAGACATGCACTGATACCCAGTAACACAGACACACACTTACACCAAGTAACAAAAACATACACTGACACCAAGTAACAATGACATACACTGACACCCAGTGACACAAACAAACACGCACTGACACCCAGTAACACAGAGAAACACTGATACACAGTAACAAAGACATGCACTGACACCAAGTAACAAAGATACACATTGACACCCAGTAAAAAAGAAATACAATGACACCAAGTCACAAAGACACACACTGATACCAAGTCACAAAGACATACACTGATGCCCAGTAACACAGACACACACTGAAACCAAGTAACAAAGACGTACACTTACACCAAGCAACAAAGACACACACTTACACCAAGTAACAGAGACATACACTTACACCAAGTATTTTGACATACACTGACACCAAGTAACAAAGACATGCACTGATACCCAGTCACACAGGCACACACTGGGGTGGGGTGGGGGAGGGGGCACATTGGCGCAGTAGTTAGCACCGCAGCCTCACAGCTCCAGGGACCAGGGTTCGATTCTGGGCACTGCCTGTGCGGAGTTTGCAATTTCTCCCTGTGTCTGCTTGGGTTTCCTCCCGGTGCTCCAGTTTCCTCCCACATGCCAAAGACTTGCAGGTTGATAGGTTAATTGGCCATCATAAATTGCCCCTAGTATTGGTAGGTGGTAGGGAAATATATAGGGATAGGTGGGGATGTGATCGGAATACGGGATTAGTGTAGGATTATTGTAAATGGGTGGCTGATGGTCGGCACAGACTCGGTGGGCCGAAGGGCCTGTTTAAGTGCTGTATCTCTAAACTAAACTAAATACTGACACCCAGAAACACAGAGAAACACTGATACACAGTAACAAAGACAAACACTGACACCAAGTCACAAAGACATACACTGATACCCAGTAACACAGACACACACTGACACCAAGTAACAAAGACATACACTGACACCCAGTAACACAGACACACACTTACACCAAGTAACAAAGACATGCACTGACACCCAGTAACACAAACAAACACACACTGACACCCAGTAACACAGAGAAACACTAATAAACAGTCAAAAAGGCATACACTGATACCAAGTCACAAAGACATACACTGATACCCAGTAACACAGACACACACTGACACCAAGTAACAAAGACACTCACTTACACCAATTAACACAGACACACTCTGACACCCAGTAACACAGACACACACTTACACCAAGTAACACAGACATACACTGACACCAAGTAACAAAGACATACACGGATACCCAGTAACACAGGCACACACTGGGGGGGGGGGGGGGGGGGCTTATTGGCGCAGTGGTTAGCACCGCAGCCTCACAGCTCCAGGGACCCGGGTTCGATTCTGGGTACTGCCTGTGCGGAGTTTGCATTCTCCCTGTGTCTGCGTGGGTTTCCTCCGGGTGCTCCAGTTTCCTCCCACATGCCAAAGACTTGCAGGTTGATAGGCTTATTGGCCATCATAAATTGCCCCTAGTATAGGTAGGTGGTTGGGAAATATATAGGGACAGGTGGGGATGTGATAGGATTACGGGATTAGTGCAGGATTAGTATAAATGGGTGGTTGATGGTCGGCACAGACTCGGTGGGCCGAAGGGCCAGTGAAAGTGCTGTATCTCCAAACTAAACTAAATACTGACACCTAGTGTCACAGATACACACTGACACCCAGTAACACAAACAATCACACACTGACACCCAGTAACACAGAGAAACACTAATAAACAGGAACAAAGACAGACACTTACACCAAGTCACAAACACATACACTGATACCAAGTAACAAAGGCATACACTGTTACCCAGTAACACAGACACACACTTACACCAAGTAACTAAGACATACACTGACACCAAGTAACAAAGACATACACTGACACCAATTAACAAAGACATACACTGATACCCAGTAACAAAGACATACACTTACACCAAGTAACAAAGACATACACTGACACCAAGTAACAAAGACATACACTGACACCAACTAACAAAGACACACACTTACACCAAGTAACACAGACCTACACTGACACCAAGTAACAAAGACATACACTGATACCCAGAAATACAGACACACTCTTTCACCAAGTAACAAAGACAGACACTGATACCCAGTAACACAGACACACACTTACACCAAGAATCAAAGACATACACTTACAACAAGTAACAAAGACATACACTGACACCAAGTAACAAAGACATACACTGACACCAAGTCACAAAGACATACACTGATACCCAGGAACACAGACACACCCTGACACCCAGTAACAAAGACATACACTGATAGCAAGTCACAAAGACATACGCTCATACCCAGTAACACAGACACACACTGACACCCAGTAACAAAGACGGACACTGATACCAAGTCACAAAGACAAACACTGATACCCAGTAACACAGACACACACTGACACCCAGTAACAAAGACATGCACTGATACCAAGTAACAAATACATACACTTACACCAAGTAACAAAGACACACACTTGCACCAAGTAACACAGACATACACTGACACCAAGTAACAAAGACATACCCTGACACCAAGTAACAAAGGCATACACTTACAACAAGTATTTTGACATACACTGACACCAAGTAACAAAGACATACACTGATACCCAGTAACACAGACACACAATGACACCAAGTAACAAAGACAAACACTGACACCCAGTAACACAGACATACACTGACACCAAGTCACATAGACACACACTGATGCCCTGTAACACAGACACACACTTACACCAAGTAACGCAGACATACACTGATACCCAGTAACTCAGGCACACACTGGGGGGGGGGGGAGGGGGCGGGCATATTGGCGCAGTGGTTAGCACCGCAGCCTCACAGCTCCAGTGACCCGGGTTCGATTCTGGGTACTGCCTGTGCGGAGTTTGCATTCTCCCTGTGTCTGCGTGGGTTTCCTCCGGGTGCTCCGGTTTCCTCCCACATGCCAAAGACTTGCAGGTTGATATGCTTATTGGCCATCATAAATTTCCCCTGGTATAGGTAGGTGGTAGGGAAATATATAGGGACAGGTGGGGATGTGATAGGATTACGGGATTAGTGCAGGATTAGGATGAATGGGTGGTTGATGGTCGGCACAGACTCGGTGGGACGAAGGGCCTGTTAAAGTGCTGTATCTCTAAACTAAACTAAATACTGACACCGAGTGTCACGGATACACACTGACACCCAGTAACACAAACAAACACACACTGAAACCCAGTAACACAGAGAAACACGAATAAACAGTAACAAAGACATACACTGACACCAAGTCACAAACACATACACTGACACCAAGTAACAATGCATACACTGATACCCAGTAACACAGACACTCACTTACACCAAGTAACAAAGAAAAACACTGATACCCAGTAACACAGACACACACTTACACCAAGTATCACAGACATACACTGACACCAAGTAACAAAGACATGCATTTACACCAAATAACACAGACATACACGGACACCAAGTAACAAAGACATACACTTCCACCAACTAGCAAAGACACACACTTACACCAAGTAACACAGACATACACTGACACCAATTGACAAAGACATGCACTTGCACCAAGTAAGAACGACACACACTTACACCAAGTAACACAGACCTACACTGACACCAAGTAACAAAGACATACACTGATACCCAGCAACACAGACACATTCTTACACCAAGTAACAAAGACAGACACTGATACCCAGTAACACAGACACACACTTACACCAAGAATCAAAGACATACACTGACACCAAGAAACAAAGACATACACTTACACCAAGTAACAAAAACATACACTGACACCAAGTAAAAAAGACATGTACATACACCAAGTAACAAAGACATACACTGACAACAAGTAACAAAGACATACACTGACACCAAGTAACAAAGACATACACTTACACCAAGCAAGACTGACATACACTTCCACCAATTAACAAAGACACACACTTCCACCAAGTAACACGGACATTCACTGACACCAAGTAACAAAGACATACGCTGATAACCAGTAACACAGACACACACTTACACCAAGTAACAAAGACAGACACTGACACCCAGTAATACAGACACACACTGACACCAAGTCACAAAGACACACACTGACACCAAGTAACAAAGACAGTCACTGATACCCAGTAACACAGACACACACTTACACCAAGTAACAAAGACAGATACTGACATCCAGCAACACAGACACACACTTACACCAAGTCACAAAGACACACACTGACACCCAGTAACAAAGACAGACACTGATACCCAGTAACACAGACACACACTTTCACCTAGTAACAAAGACAGACACTGGCACCCAGTAATACAGACACACACTTACACCAAGTCACAAAGACACACACTGACACCCAGCAACAAAGACAGATACTGATACCCAGTAACACAGACACACACTTACACCAAGTTACAAAGACAGACGCTGACATCCAGTAACACAGACACACACTTACACCAAGTCACAAAGACACACTTCGACACCCAGTAACGAAGACAGACACTGACACCAAGTAACAAAGACATACACTGACACCAAGTAACAAAGACATACACTTACACCAAGTAAGACAGACATACACTTCCACCAATTAACAAAGACACACACTTCCACCAATTAACAAAGACACACACTTCCACCAAGTAACACGGACATACACTGACACCAAGTAACAAAGACATACGCTGATACCCAGTAATAAAGACACACATACACCAAGTAGCAAAGACAGACACTGACACCCAGTAATACAGACAGACACTGATACGCAGGAACACAGACACACACTTACACCAAGTAACAATGACAGACACTGACATCCAGTAACAAAGACACACACTTACACCAAGTCACAAAGACACACACTGACTCCCAGTAACAAAGACATACACTGACTCCCAGTAACAAAGACACACACTGACTCCCAGTAACAAAGACATACACTGATACCCAGTAACAAAGACATACACTGACACCAAGTAACAAAGACACATAATGACACCAAGTAACAAAGACATACACTGACACCAAGTAACAAAGACATACACTGATACCCAGTAACACAGACACACACTTACACCAAGTTACAAAGACAGACGCTGACATCCAGTAACACAGACACACACTTACACCAAGTCACAAAGACACACTCTGACACCCAGCAACGAAGACATACACTGACACCAAGTAACAAAGACATACACTTACACCAAGTAAGACAGACATACACTTCCACCAATTAACAAAGACACACACTTCCACCAAGTAACACGGACATACACTGACACCAAGTAACAAAGACATACGCTGATACCCAGTAACACAGACACACACATACACCAAGTAGCAAAGACAGACACTGACACCGAGTAATACAGACAGACACTTACACCAAGTCACAAAGACACACACTGACACCCAGTAACAAAGACAGACACTGATACCCAGTAACACAGACACACACTTACAACAAGTAACAATGAGAGACACTGACATCCAGTAACACAGACACACACTTACACCAAGTCACAAAGACACACACTGACACCCAGTAACAAAGACATACACTGACACCCAGTAACAAAGACACACACTGACACCAAGTAACAAAGACATACACTGATACCCAGTAACACAGACACACAATTACACCAAGTAACAAAGACATACACTGACACCAACCAACAAAGGCATACACTGACACCAATTAACAAAGACATACACTGATACCCAGTAACACAGACACACACTTACACCAAGTAACAAAGACATACACTGAAACCAAGTAACGAAGACATACACTGACACCAAGTAACCAAGACATACACTGACACCAAGTAACCAAGACACACACTGACACCCAGTAACAAAGACAGACACTGATACCCAGTAACACAGACACACACTTCCACCAAGTAACAAAGACATACACTGATACCCAGTAACACAGACACACAATTACACCAAGTAACAAAGACATACACTGACACCAACTGACAAAGACATACACTGACACCAATTAACAAAGACATACACTGATACCCAGTAACACAGACACACACTTACACCAAGTAACAAAGACATACGCTGAAACCAAGTAACAAAGACATACACTTACACCAAGTCACAAAGACACACACTGACACCCAGTAACAAAGACAGACACTGATACCCAGTAACACAGACACACACTTCCACCAAGTAACAATGACAGACACTGACATCCAGTAACACAGACACACACTTAAACCAAGTCACAAAGACACACACAGACAACCAGTAACAAAGACAGACACTGATACCCAGTAACACAGACACACACTTACACCAAGTAACAATGACAGACACTGACATCAAGTAACACAGACGCACACTTACACCAAGTCACAAAGACACACACTGACACCCAGTAACAAAGACACACACTGACACCAAGTAACAAAGACATACACTGATACCCAGTAACACAGACACACAATTACACCAAGTAACAAAGACATACACTGACACCAACTGACAAAGACATACACTGACACCAATTAACAAAGACATACACTGATACCCAGTAACACAGACACACACTTACACCAAGTAACAAAGACATACGCTGAAACCAAGTAACAAAGACATACACTTACACCAAGTAACAAAGACATACACTGACACCAAGTAACAAAGACTTGCACTGATACCCAGTAACCCAGACACACACTTACAGCAAGTAACACGGACATACACTGAGACCAAGTAACAAAGACATACACTGACACCCAGGAACACAGATACACAGTGACACCCAGGAACACAGAGAAACACTGACACCAAGTAACAAAGACACACACTGACACCAAGTAACAGAGACATACACTGACAACAACTAACAAAGACACACAATTACACCAAGTAACACAGACATACACTGACACCAATTAACAAAGACATACACTGATACCCAGTAACACAGACACACACTTACACCAAGTAACAAAGACATACGCTGAAACCAAGTAACAAAGACATACACTTACACCAAGTAACACAGACATACACTGACACCAAGTAACAAAGACAGACACTGATACACAGTAACACAGACACACACTTACACCAAGAATCAAAAGACGTAAACTGACACCAAGTAACAAAGGCATACACTGACACCAAGTAACAAAGACATACACTGACACCAAGTAACAAAGACATGCACTTACACCAAGGAACAAAGACAAACACTGATACCCAGTAACACAGACACACACTTAAACCAAGTATCACGGACATATACTGACACCGAGTAACAAAGACATACACTGACACCCAGGAACACAGATACACAGTGTCACCCAGTAACACAGAGAAACACTTACACCAAGTAACAAAGACACACACTGGCACCAAGTAACACAGACATACACTGGCACCAAGTAACAAAGACATCCACTTACACCAAGTACAAAGACATACACTGACACCAAGCAACAAAGACATACAATGATACCCACTATCGCAGACACGCACTGACACCCAGTAAAAAAGACATACATTGACACCAAGTAACAAAGACTGACACTTATCCCCATTAACACAGACACTCACGTACACCAAGTAGCAAAGACATACACTGATACCCAGTAACACAGACACACACTTACACCAAGTAACGAAGACATACTCTGACACAAAGTAACAAAGACATACACATACACCAAGTTACAAAGACATGCACTGACACCAAGTAACAAAGACATTCACTTACACCAATTAAAAAAGACATACTCTGACACCAAGTAACAAAGACATACACTGATGCAGAATAACACAGACACACACTTACACCAAGTAACAAAGACATACACTGATACCCAGTTACACAGACACACACTTACACCAAGTAACACAGACGCACACAGACACCAAGTAACAAAGACGTACACTGATACCCAGTAACACAGACACACACTTACACCAAGTAACAAAGACATACACTGACACCAAGCAACAAAGACAGTCACTGATACCCAGTAACACAGACACACACTTACACCAAGTAACAAAGACATACACTGACATCCAGTAACACAGACACACACTTACACCAAGTCACAAAGACACACACTGACACCCAGTAACAAAGACATACACTGATACCCAGTAACACAGACACACAATTACACCAAGTAACAAAGACAGACACTGAAACCAAGTAACGAAGACATACTCTGACACCAAGTAACTAAGACATACGCTGATACCCAGTAACACAGACACACACATACACCAAGTAGCAAAGACAGACACTGACACCCAGTAATACAGACACACACTTACACCAAGTCACAAAGACACACACTGACACCCAGTAACAAAGACAGACACTGATACCCAGTAACACAGACACACACTTACACCAAGTAACAATGACAGACACTGACATCCAGTAACACAGACACACACTTACACCAAGTCACAAAGACACACACTGACAACCAGTAACAAAGACAGACACTGATACCCAGTAACACAGTCACACACTTACACCAACTAACCATGACAGACACTGTAATCCAGTAACACAGACGCACACTTACTCCAAGTCACAAAGAGACACACTGACACCCAGTAACAAAGACATACACTGACACCCAGTAACAAAGACACACACTGACTTCAAGTAACAAAGACATGCACTGATACCCAGTAACACAGACACACAATTACACCAAGTACCAAAGACATACACTGACACCAACTAACAAAGACATACACTGACACCAATTAACAAAGACATACACTGATACCCAGTAACACAGACACGCACTTACACCAAGTAACAAAGACATACGCTGAAACCAAGTAACAAAGACATACACTTACACCAAGTAACAAAGACATGCACTGACACCAAGTAACAAAGACATGCACTGATACCCAGTAACACAGACACACACTTACACCAAGTAACACGGACATACACTGAGACCAAGTAACAAAGACATACACTGACACCCAGGAACACAGATACACAGTGACACCCAGTAACACAGAGTAACACTGACACCAAGTAACACAGACATACACTGACAACAACTAACAAAGACATGCACAGATACCCAGTGACACAGACAAACACTTACAGCAAGTAACAAAGACATACACTGACACCAAGTAACAAAGACATACACTTACACCAAATAACAAAGACATGCACTGACACCAAGTAACAAAGACATACACTTACACCAACTAACAAAGACACACAATTACACCAAGTAACACAGACATACACTGACACCAATTAACAAAGACATGCACTTACATCAAGTAAGAAAGACACACACTTACACCAAGTAACACAGACCAACACTGACACCAAGTAACAAAGACATACACTGATACCCAGCAACACAGACACACTCTTACACCAAGTAACAAAGACAGACACTGATACCCAGTAACACAGACAGACACTTACACCAACAATCAAAAGACGTAAACTGACACCAAGTAACAAAGGCATACACTTACACAAAGTAACAAAGACATACACTGACACAAAGTAACAAAGACATACACTGACACCAAGTAACAAAGACATACACTTACACCAAGTAAGACAGACATACACTTACACCAATTAACAAAGACATCCACTTACACCAAGTAACATGGACAGACACTGACACCAAGTAACAAAGACAGATACTGATACCCAGTAATACAGACACACACTTACACCAAGTCACAAAGACACACACTGACACCCATTAACAAAGACAGACACTGATACCCAGTAACACAGACACACACTTACACCAAGTAACAAAGACAGACAATGACATCCAGTAACACAGACACACACTTACACCAAGTCACAAAGACACACACTGACACCCAGTAACAAAGACATACACTGACACCAAGTAACAAAGACATACACTGATACCCAGTAACACAGACACACAATTATACCAAGCAACAAAGACATACACTGACAACAAGTAACAAAGACATACACTGACACCAAGTAACAAAGACATACACTGATACCCAGTAACACAGACACCCAGTTACACCAAGTAACAAAGACATACACTGAAACCAAGTAACAAAGACATCCACTTACACCAAGTAACAAAGACATGCACTGATACCCAGTAACACAGACACACACTTACACCAAGGAACAAAGACAAACACTGATACCCAGTAACACAGACACACACTTAAACCAAGTATCACGGACATATACTGACACCGAGTAACAAAGACATACACTGACACCCAGGAACACAGATACACAGTGTCACCCAGTAACACAGAGAAACACTTACACCAAGTAACAAAGACACACACTGGCACCAAGTAACACAGACATACACTGGCACCAAGTAACAAAGACATCCACTTACACCAAGTACAAAGACATACACTGACACCAAGCAACAAAGACATACAATGATACCCACTATCGCAGACACGCACTGACACCCAGTAAAAAAGACATGCATTGACACCAAGTAACAAAGACTGACACTTATCCCCATTAACACAGACGCTCACGTACACCAAGTAGCAAAGACATACACTGATACCCAGTAACACAGACACACACTTACACCAAGTAACGAAGACATACACTGATGCAGAATAACACAGACACACACTTACACCAAGTAACAAAGACATACACTGATACCCAGTTACACAGACACACACTTACACCAAGTAACACAGACGCACACAGACACCAAGTAACAAAGACGTACACTGATACCCAGTAACACAGACACACACTTACACCAAGTAACAAAGACATACACTGACACCAAGCAACAAAGACAGACACTGATACCCAGTAACACAGACACACACTTACACCAAGTAACAAAGACATACACTGATACCCAGCAACACAGACACATACTTACACCAAGTAACAAAGACAGACACTTATACCCAGTAACGCAGACATACACTTCCAGCAACTATCAAAGACATACACTGACACCAAGTAGCAAAGAAATACACTTACACCAAGTAACAAAGACATACACTGACACAAAGTAACAAAGACATACAATTACACCAAGTAACAAAGACATACACTGACACCAAGTAACAAAGACATACAGTTACACCAAGTAACACAGACATACACTTACACCAAGTAACAAAGACATACACTTACACCAAGTAACAAAGACATACACTTACACCAAGTAACAAAGACATACACTGACACCAAGTAACAAAGACATACACTGATACCCAGTAACACAGACACACACTTACACCAAGTAACACAGGAACACACTTACTCCAAGTAACAAAGACAGACAATGACACCAAGTAACAAGGACATACATTGATACCCAGTAACACAGACACACAATTACACCAAGTAACAGAGAAATACACTGACACCAAGTAACAAAGACATGCACTTACACCAAGTAACAAAGACATGCACTGACACCAAGTAACAAAGACATACACTTGCACCAAGTAACAAAGACATTCACTGACACCAAGTAACAAATACCTACACTTACACCAAGTAACACAGACATACACTGACACCAAGTAACAAAGACACACACATACACCAAGTACACAAATATATACTGACACCAAGTAACAAAGACATACACTGATACCCAGTAACACAGACACACAGTTACACCAAGAAACAGAGAAATACACTGACTCCAAGTAACAAAGGCATACACTTACACCAAGTAACAAAGACATGCACTGACACCAAGTAACAAAGACATACACTTACACCAAGTAACACAGACATACACTGACAGCAAGTAACAAAGACATACACTTACACCATGTAACACAGACATACACTGACACCAAGTAACAATTACATACACTGATACCCAATAACACAGACACACACTTACACCAAGTAACAAAGACATACACTCATACCCAGTGACACAGACACACACTTACTCCAATTAAAACAGACACACACAGACACCAAGTAACAAAGACGTACACTGATACCCAGTAACACAGAGACACACTGACACCAAGTAACAAAGACAGACACTGACACCAAGTAACAAAGACAGACACTGATACCCAGTAACACAGACACACACTTACACCAAGTAACAAAGACATACACTGTTACCCAGCAACACAGACACACACAGACACCAAGTAACAAAGACAGACACTGATACCCAGATTTACAGACAGACACTTACACCAAGTATCAAAGACATACACTGACACCAATTAGCAAAGACATACACTTACACCAAGTAACAAAGACATACACTGACACCAAGTAACAAAGACATACACTTACACCAAGTAACACAGACATACACTGACACCAAGAAACAAAGACAGACAATGACACCAAGTAACAAAGGCAAACACTGATACCCAGTAACACAGACACACACTTACAACAAGTAACAGAGACATACACTGACACCATGTAACACAGACATACACTGACACCAAGTAACAATTACATACACTGATACCCAATAACACAGACACACACTTACACCAAGTAACAAAGACATACACTCATACCCAGTGACACAGACACACACTTACACCAATTAAAACAGACACACACAGACACCAAGTAACAAAGACGGACACTGATACCCAGTAACACAGACACACACTTACACCAAGTAACAAAGACATACACTGTTACCCAGCAACACAGACACACACAGACACCAAGTAACAAAGACAGACACTGATACCCAGATTTACAGACAGACACTTACACCAAGTATCAAAGACATACACTGACACCAAGTAGCAAAGACATACACTTACACCAAGTAACAAAGACATACACTGACACCAAGTAACAAAGACATACACTGACACCAAGTAACACAGACATACACTGACACCAAGAAACAAAGACAGACAATGACACCAAGTAACAAAGGCAAACACTGATACCCAGTAACACAGACACACACTTACACCAAGTAACAGAGACATACACTGACACCAAGTAACAAAGACATACACTTACACCAAGTAACAAAGACATACACTGATACCCAGTAACACAGCCACACACTTACACCAAGTAACAGAGACATACACTGACACCAAGTAACAAAGACATACACTGATACCCAGTAACACAGACACACACTTACACCAAGTAACACAGGAACACACTTACTCCAAGTAACAAAGACAGACAATGACACCAAGTAACAAGGACATACATTGATACCCAGTAACACAGACACACAATTACACCAAGTAACAGAGAAATACACTGACACCAAGTAACAAAGACATGCAATTACACCAAGTAACAAAGACATGCACTGACACCAAGTAACAAAGACATGCACTGACACCAAGTAACAAAGACAATCACTGACACCAAGTAACAAATACCTACAATTACACCAAGTAACACAGACATACACTGACACCAAGTAACAAAGACACACACATACACCAAGTACACAAATATATACTGACACCAAGTAACAAAGACATACACTGATACCCAGTAACACAGACACACAGTTACACCAAGAAACAGAGAAATACACTGACTCCAAGTAACAAAGGCATACACTTACACCAAGTAACAAAGACATGCACTGACACCAAGTAACAAAGACATACACTTACACCAAGTAACACAGACATACACTTACACCATGTAACACAGACATACACTGACACCAAGTAACAATTACATACACTGATACCCAATAACACAGACACACACTTACACCAAGTAACAAAGACATACACTCATACCCAGTGACACAGACACACACTTACACCAATTAAAACAGACACACACAGACACCAAGTAACAAAGACGGACACTGATACCCAGTAACACAGAGACACACTGACACCAAGTAACAAAGACAGACACTGACACCAAGTAACAAAGACAGACACTGATACCCAGTAACACAGACACACACTTACACCAAGTAACAAAGACATACACTGTTACCCAGCAACACAGACACACACAGACACCAAGTAACAAAGACAGACACTGATACCCAGATTTACAGACAGACACTTACACCAAGTATCAAAGACATACACTGACACCAATTAGCAAAGACATACACTTACACCAAGTAACAAAGACATACACTTACACCAAGTAACACAGACATACACTGACACCAAGAAACAAAGACAGACAATGACACCAAGTAACAAAGGCAAACACTGATACCCAGTAACACAGACACACACTTACAACAAGTAACAGAGACATACACTGACACCAAGTAACAAAGACATACACTTACACCAAGTAACAAAGACATACACTGATACCCAGTAACACAGCCACACACTTACACCAAGTAACAGAGACATACACTGACACCAAGTAACAAAGACATACACTTACACCAAGTAACAAAGACATGCACAGACACCAAGAAACAAAGACAGACACTTACACCAAGTAACATAGACATACACTGATTCCCAGCAACACAGACACACACTGACACCAAGAAACAAAGACAGACACTGATACCCAGTAACACAGACAAACACTTACACCAAGTAACAAAGACATACACTGACACCCAGCAACACAGACACACACTGACACCAAGAAACAAAGAGAGACACTGATACCCAGTAACACAGACATACACTTACACCAAGTATCGAAGACATGCACTGACACCAAGTAGCAAAGACATACACTTACACCAAGTGACAAAGACATACACTGACACCAAGTAACAAGGACATACACTTACACCAAGTAACACAGACATACACTTACACAAAGTAACAAAGACATACAATGACACCAAGTAACAAAGACATACACTGATACCCAGTAACACAGACACACATTTACACCAAGTAACAAAGACAGACACTTCCACCAAGTAACACGGACATACACTTACACCAAGTAACAGAGACACACACTTACACAAAGTAACACAGACACACACATACACCAAGTAACAA
Source organism: Heterodontus francisci (assembly GCF_036365525.1). Taxonomy (NCBI): domain Eukaryota; kingdom Metazoa; phylum Chordata; class Chondrichthyes; order Heterodontiformes; family Heterodontidae; genus Heterodontus; species Heterodontus francisci. Next base: position 64,894,877 of record NC_090391.1, read on the forward strand.
AGCCAGACAATGACACCAAGTAACAAAGACATACACTTATACCCAGTAACACAGACACACACTTACACCAAGTAACAGAGACACACACTTACACAAAGTAACAAAGCCAGACAATGACACCAAGTAACAAAGACATACACTTATACCCAGTAACACAGACACACACTTACACCAAGTAACAGAGACATACACTGACACCAAGTAACAAAGACATACAATTACACCAAGTAACAAAGACAAGCACTGACACCAAGTAACAAAGACATACACTTACAGCAAGTAACAGAGACATACACTGACACCAAGTAACAAAGACATACACTTACACCAAGTAACACAGACATACACTGACACCAAGTAACAAAGACACACACATACACCAAGTACACAGACATACACTGACACCAAGTAACAAAGACATACAATGATACCCAGTAACACAGACACACATTTACACCAAGTAACAAAGACAGACACTTCCACCAAGTAACACGGACATACACTGACACCAAGTAACAAAGACATACGCTGATACCCAGTAACACAGACACACACATACACCAAGTAGCAAAGACAGACACTGACACCCAGTAATACTGACACACACTTACACCAAGTCACAAAGACACACACTGACACCCAGTAACAAAGACAGACACTGATACCCAGTAACACAGACACACACTTACAACAAGTAACAATGAGAGACACTGACATCCAGTAACACAGACACACACTTACACCAAGTAACAAAGACATACACTGACACCAACCAACAAAGGCATACACTGACACCAATTAACAAAGACATACACTGATACCCAGTAACACAGACACACACTTACACCAAGTAACAAAGACATACACTGAAACCAAGTAACGAAGACATACACTGACACCAAGTAACCAAGACATACGCTGATACCCAGTAACACAGACACACACTTACACCAAGTAACAATGACAGACACTGACATCCAGTAACACAGACACACACTTACACCAAGTCACAAAGACACACACAGACAACCAGTAACAAAGACAGACACTGACATCCAGTAACACAGACGCACACTTACACCAAGTCACAAAGACACACACTGACACCCAGTAACAAAGACACACAATTACACCAAGTAACAAATACATACACTGATACCCAGGAACACAGACACACAATTACACCAAGTAACAAAGACATAAACTGACACCAACGAACAAAGACATACACTGACACCAATTAACAAAGACATACACTGATACCCAGTAACACAGACACACACTTACACCAAGTAACAAAGACATACGCTGAAACCAAGTAACAAAGACATACACTTACACCAAGTAACAAAGACATACACTGACACCAAGTAACAAAGACATGCACTGATACCCAGTAACACAGACACACACTTACACCAAGTAACACGGACATACACTGAGACCAAGTAACAAAGACATACACTGACACCCAGGAACACAGATACACAGTGACACCCAGGAACACAGAGAAACACTGACACCAAGTAACAAAGACACACACTGACACCAAGTAACACATACATACACTGACAACAACTAACAAAGACACACAATTACACCAAGTAACACAGACATACACTGACACCAATTAACAAAGACATGCACTTACATCAAGTAAGAAAGACACACACTTACACCAAGTAACACAGACCAACACTGACACCAAGTAACAAAGACATACACTGATACCCAGCAACACAGACACACTCTTACACCAAGTAACAAAGACAGACACTGATACCCAGTAACACAGACACACACTTACACCAAGAATCAAAAGACGTAAACTGACACCAAGTTACAAAGGCACACACTGACACCAAGTAACAAAGACATGCACTTACACCAATTAACAAAGACATACACTGACACCAAGTAACAAAGACATACACTTACACCAAGTGAGACAGACATACACTTACACCAAGTGAGACAGACATACACTTACACCAATTAACAAAGACATCCACTTACACCAAGTAACATGGACAGACACTGACACCAAGTAACAAAGACAGACACTGATACCCAGTAATACAGACACACACTTACACCAAGTCACAAAGACACACACTGACCCAGTAACAAAGACAGACACTGATACCCAGTAACACAGACACACACTTACACCAAGTAACAAAGACAGACACTGACATCCAGTAACACAGACACACACTTACACCAAGTCACAAAGACACACACTGACACCCAGTAACAAAGACATACACTGATACCCAGTAACACAGACACACAATTACACCAAGTAACAAAGACAGACACTGAAACCAAGTAACGAAGACATACACTGACACCAAGTAACTAAGACATACGCTGATACCCAGTAACACAGACACACACATACACCAAGTAGCAAAGACAGTCACTGACACCCAGTAATACAGACACACACTTACACCAAGTCACAAAGACACACACTGACACCAAGTAACAAAGACATGCACTGATACCCAGTAACACAGACACACACTTACACCAAGTAACACGGACATACACTGAGACCAAGTAACAAAGACATACACTGACACCCAGGAACACAGATACACAGTGACACCCAGGAACACAGAGAAACACTGACACCAAGTAACAAAGACACACACTGACACCAAGTAACACAGACATATACTGACAACTAACAAAGACACACAATTACACCAAGTAACACAGACATACACTGACACCAATTAACAAAGACATGCACTTACATCAAGTAAGAAAGACACACACTTACACCAAGAAACACAGACCAACACTGACACCAAGTAACAAAGACATACACTGATACCCAGCAACACAGACACAGTCTTACACGAAGTAACAAAGACAGACACTGATACCCAGTAACACAGACACACACTTACAACAAGAATCAAAAGACGTAAACTGACACCAAGTAACAAAGGCATACACTGACACCAAGAAACAAAGACATACACAGACACCAAGTAACAAAGACATGCACTTACACCAATTAACAAAGACATACACTGACACCAAGTAACAAAGACATACACTTACACCAAGTGAGACAGACATCCACTTACACCAATTAACAAAGACATCCACTTACACCAAGTAACATGGACAGACACTGACACTAAGTAACAAAGACAGACACTGATCCCCAGTAATACAGACACACACTTACACCAAGTAACAAAGACAGACACTGAAACCAAGTAACGAAGACATACACTGACACCAAGTAACTAAGACATACGCTGATACCCAGTAACACAGACGCACACATACACCAAGTAGCAAAGACAGACACTGACACCCAGTAATACAGACACACACTTACACCAAGTCACAAAGACACACACTGACACCCAGTAACAAAGACAGACACTGATACCCAGTAACACAGACACACACTTACACCAAGTAACAATGACAGACACTGACATCCAGTAACACAGATACACACTTACACCAAGTCACAAAGACACACACTGACAACCAGTAACAAAGACAGACACTGATACCCAGTAACACAGACACACACTTACACCAACTAACAATGACAGACACTGTCATCCAGTAACACAGACGCACACTTACTCCAAGTCACAAAGACACACACAGACAACCAGTAACACAGACTCACAATTACACCAAGTACCAAAGACATACACTGACACCAACTAACAAAGACATACACTGACTTCAAGTAACAAAGACATGCACTGACACCCAGTAACACAGACACACACTTACACCAACTAACAATGACATACACTGACACCCAGTAACAAAGACACACACTGACTTCAAGTAACAAAGACATGCACTGACACCCAGTAACACAGACTCACAATTACACCAAGTACCAAAGACATACACTGACACCAACTAACAAAGACATACACTGACACCAAGTAACAAAGACATGCACTGACACCAAGTAACAAAGACATGCACTGATACCCAGTAACACAGACACACACTTACACCAAGTAACACGGACATACACTGAGACCAAGTAACAAAGACATACACTGACACCAAGTAACAAAGACATACACTGACAACAACTAACAAAGACATGCAAAGATACCCAGTGACACAGACAAACACTTACAGCAAGTAACAAAGACATACACTGACACCAAGTAACAAAGACATACACTTACACCAAATGACAAAGACATGCATTGACACCAAGTAACAAAGACATACACTGACACCCAGTAACAAAGACAGACACTGATACCCAGTAACACAGACACACACTTACAACAAGTAACAATGAGAGACACTGACATCCAGTAACACAGACACACACTTACACCAAGTCACAAAGACACACACTGACACCCAGTAACAAAGACATACACTGACACCCAGTAACAAAGTCACACACTGACACCAAGTAACAAAGACATACACTGATACCCAGTAACACAGACACACAATTACACCAAGTAACAAAGACATACACTGACACCCACCAACAAAGGCATACACTGACACCAATTAACAAAGACATACACTGATACCCAGTAACACAGACACACACTTACACCAAGTAACAAAGACATACACTGAAACCAAGTAACGAAGACATACACTGACACCAAGTAACCAAGACATACGCTGATACCCAGTAACACAGACACACACATACACCAAGTAGCAAAGACAGACACTGACACCCAGTAATACAGACACACACTTACACCAAGTCACAAAGACACACACTGACACCCAGTAACAAAGACAGACACTGATACCCAGTAACACAGACACACACTTACACCAAGTAACAATGACAGACACTGACATCCAGTAACACAGACACACACTTACACCAGGTCACAAAGACACACACAGACAACCAGTAACAAAGACAGACACTGATACCCAGTAACACAGACACACACTTACACCAACTAACAATGACAGACACTGACATCCAGTAACACAGACGCACACTTACACCAAGTCACAAAGACACACACTGACACCCAGTAACAAAGACACACACTGACACCAAGTAACAAAGACAGACACTGATACCCAGGAACACAGACACACAATTACACCAAGTAACAAAGACATACGCTGAAACCAAGTAACAAAGACATACACTTACACCAAGTAACAAAGACATACACTGACACCAAGTAACAAAGACATGCACTGATACCCAGTAACACAGACACACACTTACACCAAGTAACACGGACATACACTGAGACCAAGTAACAAAGACATACACTGACACCCAGGAACACAGATACACAGTGACACCCAGGAACACAGAGAAACACTGACACCAAGTAACAAAGACACACACTGACACCAAGTAACACAGACATACACTGACAACAACTAACAAAGACACACAATTACACCAAGTAACACAGACATACACTGACACCAATTAACAAAGACATGCACTTACATCAAGTAAGAAAGACACACACTTACACCAAGTAACACAGACCAACACTGACACCAAGTAACAAAGACATACACTGATACCCAGCAACACAGACACACTCTTACACCAAGTAACAAAGACAGACACTGATACACAGTAACACAGACACACACTTACACCAAGAATCAAAAGACGTAAACTGACACCAAGTAACAAAGGCATACACTGACACCAAGTAACAAAGACATACACTGACACCAAGTAACAAAGGCATGCACTTACACCAATTAACAAAGACATACACTGACACCAAGTAACAAAGACATACACTTACACCAAGTGAGACAGACATACACTTACACCAATTAACAAAGACATCCACTTACACCAAGTAACACAGACAGACACTGACACCAAGTAACAAAGACAGACACTGATACCCAGTAATACAGACACACACTTACACCAAGTCACAAAGACACACACTGACCCAGTAACAAAGACAGACACTGATACCCAGTAACACAGACACACACTTACACCAAGTAACAAAGACAGACACTGACATCCAGTAACACAGACACACACTTACACCAAGTCACAAAGACACACACTGACACCCAGTAACAAAGACATACACTGATACCCAGTAACACAGACACACAATTACACTAAGTAACAAAGACAGACACTGAAACCAAGTAACGAAGACATACACTGACACCAAGTAACTAAGACATACGCTGATACCCGGTAACACAGACACACACATACACCAATTAGCAAAGACAGACACTGACACCCAGTAATACAGACACACACTTACACCAAGTCACAAAGACACACACTGACACCCATTAACAAAGACAGACACTGATACCCAGTAACACAGACACACACTTACACCAAGTAACAAAGACAGACACTGACATCCAGTAACACAGACACACACTTACACCAAGTCACAAAGACACACACTGACACCCAGTAACAAAGACATACACTGACACCAAGTAACAAAGACATACACTGATATCCAGTAACACAGACACACAATTATACCAAGCAACAAAGACATACACTGACAACAAGTAACAAAGACATACACTGACACAAAGTAACAAAGACATACACTGACACCAAGTAACTAAGACATGCACTGATACCCAGTAACACAGACACACACTTACACCAAGGAACAAAGACAAACACTGATACCCAGTAACACAGACACACACTTAAACCAAGTATCACGGACATATACTGACACCGAGTAACAAAGACATATACTGACACCCAGGAACACAGATACACAGTGTCACCCAGTAACACAGAGAAACACTTACACCAAGTAACAAAGACACACACTGGCACCAAGTAACACAGACATACACTGGCACCAAGTAACAAAGACATCCACTTACACAAAGTACAAAGACATTCACTTACACCAATTAAAAAAGACATACTCTGACACCAAGTAACAAAGACATACACTGATGCAGAATAACACAGACACACACTTACACCAAGTAACAAAGACATACACTGATACCCAGTTACACAGACACACACTTACACCAAGTAACACAGACGCACACAGACACCAAGTAACAAAGACGTACACTGATACCCAGTAACACAGACACACACTTACACCAAGTAACAAAGACATACACTGACACCAAGCAACAAAGACAGACACTGATACCCAGTAACACAGACACACACTTACACCAAGTAACAAAGACATACACTGACATCCAGTAACACAGACACACACTTACACCAAGTCACAAAGACACACACTGACACCCAGTAACAAAGACATACACTGATACCCAGTAACACAGACACACAATTACACCAAGTAACAAAGACAGACACTGAAACCAAGTTACGAAGACATACACTGACACCAAGTAACTAAGACATACGCTGATACCCAGTAACACAGACACACACATACACCAAGTAGCAAAGACAGACACTGACACCCAGTAATACAGACACACACTTACACCAAGTCACAAAGACACACACTGACACCCAGTAACAAAGACAGACACTGATACCCAGTAACACAGACACACACTTACACCAAGTAACACGGACATACACTGAGACCAAGTAACAAAGACATACACTGACACCCAGGAACACAGATACACAGTGACACCAAGTAACAATGACAGACACTGACATCCAGTAACACAGACACACACTTACACCAAGTCACAAAGACACACACTGACAACCAGTAACAAAGACAGACACTGATACCCAGTAACACAGACACACACTTACACCAACTAACAATGACAGACACTGATACCCAGTAACACAGACACACAATTACACCAAGTACCAAAGACATACACTGACACCAACTAACAAAGACATACACTGACACCAATTAACAAAGACATACACTGATCCCCAGTAACACAGACACACACTTACACCAAGTAACAAAGACATACGCTGAAACCAAGTAACAAAGACATACACTTACACCAAGTAACAAAGACATGCACTGACACCAAGTAACAAAGACATGCACTGATACCCAGTAACACAGACATACACTTACACCAAGTAACACGGACATACACTGAGACCAAGTAACAAAGACATACACTGACACCCAGGAACACAGATACACAGTGACACCCAGTAACACAGAGTAACACTGACACCAAGTAACACAGACATACACTGACAACAACTAACAAAGACATGCACAGATACCCAGTGACACAGACATACACTGACACCAATTAACAAAGACATGCACTTACATCAAGTAAGAAAGACACACACTTACACCAAGTAACACAGACCAACACTGACACCAAGTAACAAAGACATACACTGATACCCAGCAACACAGACACACTCTTACACCAAGTAACAAAGACAGACACTGATACCCAGTAACACAGACACACACTTACACCAAGAATCAAAAGACGTAAACTGACACCAAGTCACAAAGGCATACACTGACACCAAGTAACAAAGACATGCACTTACACCAATTAACAAAGACATACACTGACACCAAGTAACAAAGACATACACTTACACCAAGTGAGACAGACATACACTTACACCAATTAACAAAGACATCCACTTACACCAAGTAACATGGACAGACACTGACACCAAGTAACAAAGACAGACACTGATACCCAGTAATACAGACACACACTTACACCAAGTCACAAAGACACACACTGACCCAGTAACAAAGACAGACACTGATACCCAGTAACACAGACACACACTTACACCAAGTAACAAAGACAGACACTGACATCCAGTAACACAGACACACACTTACACCAAGTCACAAAGACACACACTGACACCCAGTAACAAAGACATACACTGATACCCAGTAACACAGACACACAATTACACCAAGTAACAAAGACAGACACTGAAACCAAGTAACGAAGACATACACTGACACCAAGTAACTAAGACATACGCTGATACCCAGTAACACAGACACACACAGACACCAAGTAGCAAAGACAGACACTGACACCCAGTAATACAGACACACACTTACACCAAGTCACAAAGACACACACTGACACCAAGTAACAAAGACATGCACTGATACCCAGTAACACAGACACACACTTACACCAAGTAACACGGACATACACTGAGACCAAGTAACAAAGACATACACTGACACCCAGGAACACAGATACACAGTGACACCGAGGAACACAGAGAAACACTGACACCAAGTAACAAAGACACACACTGACACCAAGTAACACAGACATATACTGACAACAACTAACAAAGACACACAATTACACCAAGTAACACAGACATACACTGACACCAATTAACAAAGACATGCACTTACATCAAGTAAGAAAGACACACACTTACACCAAGAAACACAGACCAACACTGACACCAAGTAACAAAGACATACACTGATACCCAGCAACACAGACACACTCTTGCACGAAGTAACAAAGACAGACACTGATACCCAGTAACACAGACACACACTTACAACAAGAATCAAAAGACGTAAACTGACACCAAGTAACAAAGGCATACACTGACACCAAGCAACAAAGACATACACTGACACCAAGTAACAAAGACATGCACTTACACCAATTAACAAAGACATACACTGACACCAAGTAACAAAGACATACACTTACACCAAGTGAGACAGACATCCACTTACACCAATTAACAAAGACATCCACTTACACCAAGTAACATGGACAGACACTGACACTAAGTAACAAAGACAGACACTGATCCCCAGTAATACAGACAGACACTTACACCAAGTAACAATGACAGACACTGACATCCAGTAACACAGACACACACTTACACCAAGTCACAAAGACACACACTGACAACCAGTAACAAAGACAGACACTGATACCCAGTAACACAGACACACACTTACACCAACTAACAATGACAGACACTGTCATCCAGTAACACAGACGCACACTTACTCCAAGTCACAAAGAGACAAACTGACACCCAGTAACAAAGACATACACTGACACCCAGTAACAAAGACACACACTGAATTCAAGTAACAAAGACATGCACTGATACCCAGTAACACAGACTCACAATTACACCAAGTACCAAAGACATACACTGACACCAACTAACAAAGACATACACTTACACCAAGTAACAAAGACATACACTTACACCAAGTAACACGGACATACACTGAGACCAAGTAACAAAGACATACACTGACACCCAGGAACACAGATACACAGTGACACCCAGTAACACAGAGAAACTCTGACACCAAGTAACACAGACATACACTGACAACAACTAACAAAGACATGCACAGATACCCAGTGACACAGACAAACACTTACAGCAAGTAACAAAGACATACACTGACACCAAGTAACAAAGACATACACTTACACCAAATGACAAAGACATGCACTGACACCAAGTAACAAAGACATACACTTACACCAACTAACAAAGACACACAATTACACCAAGTAACACAGACATACACTGACACCAATTAACAAAGACATGCACTTACATCAAGTAAGAAAGACACACACTTACACCAAGTAACAGACCAACACTGACACCAAGTAACAAAGACATACACTGATACCCAGCAACACAGACACACTCTTACACCAAGTAACAAAGACAGACACTGATACCCAGTAACACAGACACACACTTACACCAAGAATCAAAAGACGTAAACTGACACCAAGTAACAAAGGCATACACTTAGACAAAGTAACAAAGACATACACTGACACCAAGTAACAAAGACATGCACTTACACCAAGTAACAAAGACATACACTGACACCAAGTAACAAAGACATACACTTACACCAAGTAAGACAGACATACACTTACACCAATTAACAAAGACATCCACTTACACCAAGTAACATGGACAGACACTGACACCAAGTAACAAAGACAGATACTGATACCCAGTAATACAGACACACACTTACACCAAGTCACAAAGACACACACTGATACCCAGTAACACAGACACACACTTACACCAAGTAACAAAGACAGACACTGACATCCAGCAACACAGACACACACTTACACCAAGTCACAAAGACACACACTGACACCCAGTAACAAAGACATACACTGACACCAGGTAACAAAGACATACACTGATACCCAGTAACACAGACACACAATTATACCAAGCAACAAAGACATACACTGACAACAAGTAACAAAGACATACACTGACACCAAGTAACAAAGACATACACTGATACCCAGTAACACAGACACACAGTTACACCAAGGAACAAAGACATACACTGAAACCAAGTAACAAAGACATACACTTACACCAAGTAACAAAGACATACACTGACACCAAGTAACAAAGACATGCACTGATACCCAGTAACACAGACACACACTTACACCAAGGAACAAAGACAAACACTGATACCCAGTAACACAGACATACACTGGCACCAAGTAACAAAGACATCCACTTACACCAAGTACAAAGACATACACTGACACCAAGCAACAAAGACATATACTGACACCCAGGAACACAGATACACAGTGTCACCCAGTAACACAGAGAAACACTTACACCAAGTAACAAAGACACACACTGGCACCAAGTAACACAGACATACACTGGCACCAAGTAACAAAGACATCCACTTACACCAAGTACAAAGACATACACTGACACCAAGCAACAAAGACATACAATGATACCCAGTATCGCAGACAAGCACTGACACCCAGTAAAAAATACATACATTGACACCAAGTAACAAAGACTGACACTGATCCCCATTAACACAGACACTGACATACACATACACCAAGTTACAAAGACATGCACTGACACCAAGTAACAAAGACATGCACTGATACCCAGTAACACAGAGACACACTTACACCAAGTAACAGAGAAATACACTGACAGCAATTAACAAAGACATACACTGATACCCAGTAACACAGACACACACTTACACCAAGTAACAAAGACATACACTGACACCAAGTAACAAAGACATTCACTTACACCAATTAAAAAAGACATACTCTGACACCAAGTAACAAAGACATACACTGATGCAGAATAACACAGACACACACTTACACCAAGTAACAAAGACATACACTGATACCCAGTTACACAGACACACACTTACACCAAGTAACACAGACTCACACAGACACCAAGTAGCAAAGACGTACACTGATACCCAGTAACACAGACACACACTTACACCAAGTAACAAAGACATACACTGACACCAAGCAACAAAGACAGACACTGATACCCAGTAACACAGACACACACTTACACCATGTAACAAAGACATACACTGATACCCAGCAACACAGACACATACTTACACCAAGTAATAAAGACAGACACTGATACCCAGTAACGCAGACATACACTTCCAGCAAGTATCAAAGACATACACTGACACCAAGTAGCAAAGACATACACTTACACCAAGTAACAAAGACATACACTGACACAAAGTAACACAGGAACACACTTACACCAAGTAACAAAGACATACACTGACACCAAATAACAAGGACATACATTGATACCCAGTAACACAGACACACAATTACACCAAGTAACAGAGAAATACACTGACACCAAGTAACAAAGACATGCACTTACACCAGGTAACAAAGACATGCACTGACACCAAGTAACAAAGACATACACTTGCACCAAGTAACAAAGACATACACTGACACCAAGTAACAAATACCTACACTTACACCAAGAAACACAGACATACACTGACACCAAGTAACAAAGACACACACATACACCAAGTACACAAATATATACTGACACCAAGTAACAAAGACATACACTGATACCCAGTAACACAGACACACAGTTACACCAAGAAACAGAGAAATACACTGACTCCAAGTAACAAAGGCATACACTTACACCAAGTAACGAAGACATGCACTGACACCAAGTAACAAAGACGTACACTGATACCCAGTAACACAGAGACACACTGACACCAAGTAACAAAGACAGACACTGACACCAAGTAACAAAGACAGACACTGATACCCAGTAACACAGACACACACTTACACCAAGTAACAAAGACATACACTGTTACCCAGCAACACAGACACACACTGACACCAAGTAACAAAGACAGACACTGATACCCAGATTTACAGACATACACTTACACCAAGTATCAAAGACATACACTGACACCAAGTAGCAAAGACATACACTTACACCAAATAACAAAGACATACACTGACACCAAGTAACAAAGACATACACTGACACCAATTAACACAGACATCCACTGACACCAATTAACACAGACATACACTGACACCAAGTAACAAATACATACACTTACATCAAGTAACAAAGACATACACTGACACCAAGAAACAAAGACAGACAATGACACCAAGTAACAAAGGCATACACTGATACCCAGTAACACAGACACACACTTACACCAAGTAACAGAGACATACACTGACACCAAGTAACAAAGTCATACACTTACACCAAGTAACAAAGACATACACTGATACCCAGTAACACAGCCACACACTTACACCAAGTAACAGAGACATACACTGACACCAAGTAACAAAGACATACACTTATACCAAGTAACAAAGACATGCACAGACACCAAGAAACAAAGACAGACACTTACACCAAGTAACATAGAGATACACTGATTCCCAGCAACACAGACACACACTGACACCAAGAAACAAAGACAGACACTGATACCCAGTAACACAGACAAACACTTACACCAAGTAACAAAGACATGCACTGACACCCAGCAACACAGACACACACTGACACCAAGAAACAAAGACAGACACTGATACCCAGTAACACAGACATATACTGACACCAAGTATCGAAGACATGCACTGACACCAAGTAGCAAAGACATACACTTACACCAAGTGACAAAGACATACACTGACACCAAGTAACAAAGACATACACTTACACCAAGTAACAAAGACATACACTGACACCAAGTAACAAGGACATACACTGACACCAAGTAACACGGACATACACTTACACAAAGTAACAAAGCCAGACAATGACACCAAGTAACAAAGACATACACAGATACCCAGTAACACAGACACACACTTACACCAAGTAACAGAGACATACACTGACACCAAGTAACAAAGACATACAATTACACCAAGTAACAAAGACATGCACTGACACCAAGAAACAAAGACATACACTTACAGCAAGTAACAGAGACATACACTGACACCAAGTAACAAAGACATACACTTACACGAAGTAACACAGACATACACTGACACCAAGTAACAAAGACACACACATACACCAAGTACACAGACATACACTGACACCAAGTAACAAAGACAGACACTGATACCAGTAACACAGACACACATTAACACCAAGTCACAAAGACATACACTGACACCCAGTAACAAAGACAAACACTGACACCCAGTAACAAAGACACACACTGACACCAAGTATCAAAGACACACACTGACACCAAGTAACAAAGACATACACAGACACCAAGTAACAAAGACAGACACTGACACCCAGTAACAAAGACAAACACTGACACCCAGTAACAAAGACAAACACTGACACCCAGTAACAAAGACACACACTGACACCAAGTAACAAAGACACACACTGACACCAAGTAACAAAGACATACACAGACACCAAGTAACAAAGACAGACACTGAAATCCAGTAACACAGACACACACTTACACCAAGTAACAAAAACATACACTGATACCCAGCAACACAGACACACACTAACACCAAGTAACAAAGACAGACAATGATACCCAGTAACACAGACATACATTTACACCAAGTATCAAAGACATACACTGACACCAAGTTGCAAAGACATACACTTTCACCAAGTAACAAAGACATACACTGACACCAAGTAACAAAGACATACACTTACACCAAGTAACAAAGACATGCACAGACACCAAGAAACAAAGACAGACACTTACACCAAGTAACATAGACATACACTGATACCCAGCAACACAGACACACACTGACACCAAGAAACATAGACAGACACTGATACCCAGTAACACAGACACACACTTACACCAAGTAACAAAGACATACACTGATACCCAGCAACACAGACACACACTGACACCAAGAAACAAAGACAGACACTGATACCCAGTAACACAGACATACACTTACACCAAGTATCAAAGACATGCACTGACACCAAGTAGCAAAGACATACACTTACACCATGTGACAAAGACATACACTGACACCAAGTAACAAAGACATACACTTACACCAAGTAACAAAGACATACACTGACACCAAGTAACAAAGACATACACTTACACCAAGTAACACAGACATACACTTACACAAAGTAACAAAGACATACAATGACACCAAGTAACAAAGACATACACTGATACCCAGTAACACAGACACACAATTACACCAGGTAACACAGACACACAATTACACAAAGTAACAAAGACAGACAATGACACCAAGTAACAAAGACATACACTGATACCCAGTAACACAGACACACACTGACACCAAGTAACAAAGACATACAATTACACCAAGTAACAAAGACATGCACTGACACCAAGAAACAAAGACATACATTAACACCAAGTCACAAAGACATACACTGACACCAAGTAACAAAGACAAACACAGTCACCAAGTAACACAGACATACACTGACACCAAGTAACAAAGACACACACATACACCAAGTACACAGACATACACTGACACCAAGTAACAAAGACATACAATGATACCCAGTAACACAGACATACACAGACACCAAGTAACAAAGACATACACTGATACCCAGTAACACAGACACACACTTACACCAAGTAACACAGACATACACTGATACCCAGTAACACAGACACACAGTTACACCAAGAAACAGAGAAATACACTGACTCCAAGTAACAAAGACATACACTTACACCAAGTAACGAAGACATGCACTGACACCAAGTAACAAAGACATGCACTTACACCAAGTAACAAAGACATACACTTACACCATGTAACACAGACATACACTGACACCAAGTAACAAATACATACACTGATACCCAATAACACAGACACACACTTACACCAAGTAACAAAGACATACACTGATACCCAGTGACACAGACACACACTTACACCAATTAAAACAGACACACACAGACACCAAGTAACAAAGACGTACACTGATACCCAGTAACACAGAGACACACTGACACCAAGTAACAAAGACAGACACTGACACCAAGTAACAAAGACAGACACTGATACCCAGTAACACAGACACACACTTACACCAAGTAACAAAGACACACACTGACACCAAGTAACAAAGACAGACACTGATACCCAGATTTACAGACATACACTTACACCAATTATCAAAGACATACACTGACACCAAGTAGCAAAGACATACACTGACACCAAGTAGCAAAGACATACACTTACACCAAGTAACAAAGACATACACTGACACCAAGTAACAAAGACATACACTGACACCAAGTAACAAAGACATACACTTACACCAAGTAACACAGACATACACTGACACCAATTAACACAGACATACACTGACACCAACTAACAAATACATACACTTACATCAAGTAACAAAGACATACACTGACACCAAGAAACAAAGACAGACAATGACACAAAGTAACAAAGGCATACACTGATACCCAGTAACACAGACACACACTTACACCAAGTAACAGAGACATACACTGACACCAAGAAACAAAGACAGACAATGACACAAAGTAACAAAGGCATACACTGATACCCAGTAACACAGACACACACTTACACCAAGTAACAGAGACATACACTGACAGCAAGTAACAAAGACATACACTTACACCAAGTAACAAAGACATGCACAGACACCAAGAAACAAAGGCAGACACTTACACCAAGTAACAGAGACATACACTGACACCAAATAACAAAGACATACACTTACACGAAGTAACACAGACATACACTGACACCAAGTAACAAAGACACACACATACACCAAGTACACAGACATACACTGACACCAAGTAACAAAGACAGACACTGATACCAGTAACACAGACACACATTAACACCAAGTCACAAAGACATACACTGACACCCAGTAACAAAGACAAACACTGACACCCAGTAACAAAGACACACACTGACACCAAGTATCAAAGACACACACTGACACCAAGTAACAAAGACATACACAGACACCAAGTAACAAAGACAGACACTGACACCCAGTAACAAAGACAAACACTGACACCCAGTAACAAAGACAAACACTGACACCCAGTAACAAAGACACACACTGACACCAAGTAACAAAGACACACACTGACACCAAGTAACAAAGACATACACAGACACCAAGTAACAAAGACAGACACTGAAATCCAGTAACACAGACACACACTTACACCAAGTAACAAAGACATACACTGATACCCAGCAACACAGACACACACTAACACCAAGTAACAAAGACAGACAATGATACCCAGTAACACAGACATACATTTACAACAAGTATCAAAGACATACACTGACACCAAGTTGCAAAGACATACACTTTCACCAAGTAACAAAGACATACACTGACACCAAGTAACAAAGACATACACTTACACCAAGTAACAAAGACATGCACAGACACCAAGAAACAAAGACAGACACTTACACCAAGTAACATAGACATACACTGATACCCAGCAACACAGACACACACTGACACCAAGAAACATAGACAGACACTGATACCCAGTAACACAGACACACACTTACACCAAGTAACAAAGACATACACTGATACCCAGCAACACAGACACACACTGACACCAAGAAACAAAGACAGACACTGATACCCAGTAACACAGACATACACTTACACCAAGTATCAAAGACATGCACTGACACCAAGTAGCAAAGACATACACTTACACCATGTGACAAAGACATACACTGACACCAAGTAACAAAGACATACACTTACACCAAGTAACAAAGACATACACTGACACCAAGTAACAAAGACATACACTTACACCAAGTAACACAGACATACACTTACACAAAGTAACAAAGACATACAATGACACCAAGTAACAAAGACATACACTGATACCCAGTAACACAGACACACAATTACACCAGGTAACACAGACACACAATTACACAAAGTAACAAAGACAGACAATGACACCAAGTAACAAAGACATACACTGATACCCAGTAACACAGACACACACTGACACCAAGTAACAAAGACATACAATTACACCAAGTAACAAAGACATGCACTGACACCAAGAAACAAAGACATACATTAACACCAAGTCACAAAGACATACACTGACACCAAGTAACAAAGACAAACACAGTCACCAAGTAACACAGACATACACTGACACCAAGTAACAAAGACACACACATACACCAAGTACACAGACATACACTGACACCAAGTAACAAAGACATACAATGATACCCAGTAACACAGACATACACAGACACCAAGTAACAAAGACATACACTGATACCCAGTAACACAGACACACACTTACACCAAGTAACACAGACATACACTGATACCCAGTAACACAGACACACAGTTACACCAAGAAACAGAGAAATACACTGACTCCAAGTAACAAAGACATACACTTACACCAAGTAACGAAGACATGCACTGACACCAAGTAACAAAGACATGCACTTACACCAAGTAACAAAGACATACACTTACACCATGTAACACAGACATACACTGACACCAAGTAACAAATACATACACTGATACCCAATAACACAGACACACACTTACACCAAGTAACAAAGACATACACTGATACCCAGTGACACAGACACACACTTACACCAATTAAAACAGACACACACAGACACCAAGTAACAAAGACGTACACTGATACCCAGTAACACAGAGACACACTGACACCAAGTAACAAAGACAGACACTGACACCAAGTAACAAAGACAGACACTGATACCCAGTAACACAGACACACACTTACACCAAGTAACAAAGACATACACTGTTACCCAGCAATACAGACACACACTGACACCAAGTAACAAAGACAGACACTGATACCCAGATTTACAGACATACACTTACACCAAGTATCAAAGACATACACTGACACCAAGTAGCAAAGACATACACTTACACCAAGTAACAAAGACATACACTGACACCAAGTAACAAAGACATACACTGACACCAAGTAACAAAGACATACACTTACACCAAGTAACACAGACATACACTGACACCAATTAACACAGACATACACTGACACCAACTAACAAATACATACACTTACATCAAGTAACAAAGACATACACTGACACCAAGAAACAAAGACAGACAATGACACAAAGTAACAAAGGCATACACTGATACCCAGTAACACAGACACACACTTACACCAAGTAACAGAGACATACACTGACACCAAGAAACAAAGACAGACAATGACACAAAGTAACAAAGGCATACACTGATACCCAGTAACACAGACACACACTTACACCAAGTAACAGAGACATACACTGACAGCAAGTAACAAAGACATACACTTACACCAAGTAACAAAGACATGCACAGACACCAAGAAACAAAGACAGACACTTACACCAAGTAACAAAGACATACACTGATTCCCAGCAACACAGACACACACTGACACCAAGAAACAAAGACAGACACTGATACCCAGTAACACAGACAAACACTTACACCAAGTAACAAAGACATGCACTGACACCCAGCAACACAGACACACACTGACACCAAGAAACAAAGACAGACACTGATACCCAGTAACACAGACATATACTGACACCAAGTATCGAAGACATGCACTGACACCAAGTAGCAAAGACATACACTTACACCAAGTGACAAAGACATACACTGACACCAAGTAACAAAGACATACACTTACACCAAGTAACAAAGACATACACTGACACCAAGTAACAAGGACATACACTTACACCAAGTAACAAGGACATACACTTACACCAAGTAACACAGACATACACTTACACAAAGTAACAAAGACATACACTGACACCAAGTAACAAAGACATACACTTACACCAAGTAACACAGACATACACTGACACCAAGTAACAAAGACACACACATACACCAAGTACACAGACATACACTGACACCAAGTAACAAAGACATACAATGATACCCAGTAACACAGACACACACTTACACCAAGTAACAAAGACAGACACTGATACCAGTAACACAGACACACATTAACACCAAGTCACAAAGACATACACTGACACCCAGTAACAAAGACAAACACTGACACCCAGTAACAAAGACACACACTGACACCAAGTAACAAAGACACACACTGACACCAAGTAACAAAGACATACACAGACACCAAGTAACAAAGACAGACACTGAAATCCAGTAACACAGACACACACTTACACCAAGTAACAAAGACATACACTGACACCCAGCAACACAGACACACACTTACACCAAGTAACAAAGACAGACATTGATACCCAGTAACACAGACATACATTTACACCAAGTATCAAAGACATACACAGACACCAAGTTGCAAAGACATACACTTTCACCAAGTAACAAAGACATACACTGACACCAAGTAACAAAGACAGACACTTACACCAAGTAACATAGACATACACTTACACCAAGTAACAAAGACATACACTGATACCCAGTAATACAGACACACACTTACACCAAGTAACACAGACACACACTTACACCAAGTAACAAAGACATACAATTACACCAAGTAACAAAGACATGCACTGACACCAAGAAACAAAGACATACACTTGCACCAAGTAACAAAGACATACACTGACACCAAGTAACAAATACCTACACTTACACCAAGTAACACAGACATACACTGACACCAAGTAACAAAGACACACACATACACCATGTACACAAATATATACTGACACCAAGTAACAAAGACATACACTGATACCCAGTAACACAGACACACAGTTACACCAAGAAACAGAGAAATACACTGACTCCAAGTAACAAAGGCATACACTTACACCAAGTAACGAAGACATGCACTGACACCAAGTAACAAATACATACACTGATACCCAATAACACAGACACACACTTACACCAAGTAACAAAGACATACACTGATACCCAGTGACACAGACACACACTTACACCAATTAAAACAGACACACACAGACACCAAGTAACAAAGACGTACACTGATACCCAGTAACACAGAGACACACTGACACCAAGTAACAAAGACAGACACTGACACCAAGTAACAAAGACAGACACTGATACCCAGTAACACAGACACACACTTACACCAAGTAACAAAGACATACACTGTTACCCAGCAATACAGACACACACTGACACCAAGTAACAAATACAGACACTGATACCCAGATTTACAGACATACACTTACACCAAGTATCAAAGACATACACTGACACCAAGTAGCAAAGACATACACTTACACCAAGTAACAAAGACATACACTGACACCAAGTAACAAAGACATACACTTACACCAAGTAACACAGACAGACACTGACACCAATTAACACAGACATACACTGACACCAACTAACAAATACATACACTTACATCAAGTAACAAAGACATACACTGACACCAAGAAACAAAGACAGACAATGACACCAAGTAACAAAGGCATACACTGATACCCAGTAACACAGACACACACTTACACCAAGTAACAGAGACATACACTGACACCAAGTAACAAAGACATACACTTACACCAAGTAACAAAGACATACACTGATACCCAGTAACACAGCCACACACTTACACCAAGTAACAGAGACATACACTGGCACCAATTAACAAAGACATACACTTACAACAAGTAACAAAGACATGCACAGACACCAAGAAACAAAGACAGACACTTACACCAAGTAACATAGACATACACTGATTCCCAGCAACACAGACACACACTGACACCAAGAAACAAAGACAGACACTGATACCCAGTAACACAGACAAACACTTACACCAAGTAACAAAGACATGCACTGACACCCAGCAACACAGACACACACTGACACCAAGAAACAAAGACAGACACTGATACCCTGTAACACAGACATATACTGACACCAAGTATCGAAGACATGCACTGACACCAAGTAGCAAAGACATACACTTACACCAAGTGACAAAGACATACACTGACACCAAGTAACAAAGACATACACTTACACCAAGTAACAAAGACATACACTGACACCAAGTAACAAGGACATACACTTACACCAAGTAACACAGACATACACTTACACAAAGTAACAAAGACATACAATGACACCAAGTAACAAAGACATACAATGACACCAAGTAACAAAGACATACACTGATACCCAGTAACACAGACACACAATTACACCAAGTAACACAGACACACACTTACACAAAGTAACAAAGCCAGACAATGACACCAAGTAACAAAGACATACACAGATACCCAGTAACACAGACACACACTTACACCAAGTAACAAAGACATACACTTACACCAAGTAACAGAGACACACACTGACACCAAGTAACAAAGACATACAATTACACCAAGTAACAGAGACATACACTGACACCAAGTAACAAAGACATACACTTACACCAAGTAACACAGACATACACTGACACCAAGTAACAAAGACACACACATACACCAAGTACACAGACATACACTGACACCAAGTAACAAAGACATACAATGATACCCAGTAACACAGACACACACTTACACCAAGTAACAAAGACAGACACTGATAACAGTAACACAGACACACATTAACACCAAGTCACAAAGACATACACTGACACCCAGTAACAAAAACAAACACTGACACCCAGTAACAAAGACACACACTGACACCAAGTAACAAAGACTCACACTGACACCAAGTAACAAAGACATACACTTACAGCAAGTAACAGAGACATACACAGACACCAAGTAACAAAGACAGACACTGAAATCCAGTAACACAGACACACACTTACACCAAGTAACAAAGACATACACTGATACCCAGCAACACAGACACACACTTACACCAAGTAACAAAGACAGACAATGATACCCAGTAACACAGACATACATTTACACCAAGTATCAAAGACATACACTGACACCAAGTTGCAAAGACATACACTTTCACCAAGTAACAAAGACATACACTGACACCAAGTAACAAAGACATACACTTACACCAAGTAACAAAGACTTGCACAGACACCAAGAAACAAAGACAGACACTTACACCAAGTAACATAGACATACACTGATACCCAGCAACACAGACACACACTGACACCAAGAAACAAAGACAGACACTGATACCCAGTAACACAGACACACACTTACACCAAGTAACAAAGACATACACTGATACCCAGCAACACAGACACACACTGACACCAAGAAACAAAGACAGACACTGATACCCAGTAACACAGACATACACTTACACCAAGTATCAAAGACATGCACTGACACGAAGTAGCAAAGACATACACTTACACCATGTGACAAAGACATACACTGACACCAAGTAACAAAGACATACACTTACACCAAGTAACAAAGACATACACTGATACCCAGTAACACAGACACACAATTACACCAGGTAACACAGACACACAATTACACAAAGTAACAAAGACAGACAATGACACCAAGTAACAAAGACATACACTGATACCCAGTAACACAGACACACACTTACACCAAGTAACAGAGACATACACTGACACCAAGTAACAAAGACATACAATTACACCAAGTAACAAAGACATGCACTGACACCAAGTAACAAAGACATACACTTACAGCAAGTAACAGAGACATACACTGACACCAAGTAACAAAGACACACACATACACCAAGTACACAGACATACACTGACACCAAGTAACAAATACATACAATGATACCCAGTAACACAGACACACAATTACACCAAGTAACAAAGACAGACACTGATACCAGTAACACAGACACACATTAACACCAAGTCACAAAGACATACACTGACACCAAGTAACAAAGACAAACACAGTCACCAAGTAACAACGACATACACTGATACCCAGTAACACAGACATACACTGACAGCAAGTAACAAAGACATTCACTGATACCCAGCAACACAGACACACACTTACACCAAGTATCACAGACATACACAGACACCAAGTAACAAAGAAATACACTGATACCCAGTCACGCAGACACACACTTACACCATGTAACAAAGACATACAATGACACCAAGTAACAAATACATACACTGACACCAAGTAACAAAGACATACACTTACACCAAGCAACACAGACAAACACTGACACCAAGTAACAAAGACACACACTTACACCAAGTAACACAGACATACACTGACACCCAGTAACAAAGACATACACTGACACCCAGTAACAAAGACACACAATGACAACAAGTAACAAAGGCACACACTGACACCAAGTAACAAAGACATACACTGATACCCAGTAACACAGACACACACTTACAACAAGTAACAAGGACATACACTGACACCAAGTAACAAAGACATTCACTGATACCCAGTAACACAGACACACACTTACACCAAGTAACAAAGACATAAACTGACACCAAGTAACAAAGACATACACTGATACCCAGTAACACAGACACACACTTACACCAAGTAACACAGACACACACTTACACCAAGTAACAAAGACATACAATTACACCAAGTAACAAAGACATGCACTGACACCAAGAAACAAAGACATACACTTGCAGCAAGTAACACAGACATACACTGACACCAAGTAACAAAGACATACAATGATACCCAGTAACACAGACACACACTTACACCAAGTAACAAAGACAGACACTGATACCAGTAACACAGACACACATTAACACCAAGTCACAAAGACATACACTGACACCCAGTAACAAAGACAAACACTGACACCCAGTAACAAAGACACACACTGACACCAAGTAACAAAGACACACACTGACACCAAGTAACAAAGACACACACAGACACCAAGTAACAAAGACAGACACTGAAATCCAGTAACACAGACACACACTTACACCAAGTAACAAAGACATACACTGATACCCAGCAACACAGACACACACTGACACCAAGAAACAAAGACAGACACTGATACCCAGTAACACAGACATACACTTACACCAAGTATCAAAGACATGCACTGACACCAAGTAGCAAAGACATACACTTACACCATGTGACAAAGACATACACTGACACCAAGTAACAAAGACATACACTTACACCAAGTAACAAAGACATACACTGACACCAAGTAACAAAGACATACACTTACACCAAGTAACACAGACATACACTTACACCAAGTAACACAGACATACACTTACACCAAGTAACACAGACATACACTTACACCAAGTAACACAGACATACACTTACACAAAGTAACAAAGACATACAATGACACCAAGTAACAAAGACATACACTGATACCCAGTAACACAGACACACACTTACACCAAGTAACAGAGACATACACTGACACCAAGTAACAAAGACATACAATTACACCAAGTAACAAAGACATGCACTGACACCAAGAAACAAAGACATACACTTACAGCAAGTAACAGAGACATACACTGACACCAAGTAACAAAGACATACACTTACACCAAGTAACACAGACATACACTGACACCAAGTAACAAAGACACACACATACACCAAGTACACAGACATACACTGACACCAAGTAACAAAGACATACAATGATACCCAGTAACACAGACACACAATTACACCAAGTAACAAAGACAGACACTGATACCAGTAACACAGACACACATTAACACCAAGTCACAAAGACATACACTGACAGCCAGTCACAAAGACACACACTGACACCAAGTAACAAAGACATACACAGACACCAAGTAACAAAGACAGGCACTGAAATCCAGTAACACAGACACACACTTACACCAAGTAACAAAGACATACACTGATAGCCAGCAACACAGACACACACTTACACCAAGTAACAAAGACAGACAATGATACCAAGTTGCAAAGACATACACTTACACCAAGTAACAAAGACATACACTGACACCAAGTAACAAAGACATACACTTACCCCAAGTAACAAAGACACACACTTACACCAAGTAACAAAGACATACACTGACACCAAGTAACAAAGACATACACTGACACCCAGTAACAAAGACATACACTGACACCCAGTAACAAAGACACACAATGACAACAAGTAACAAAGGCACACACTGACACCAAGTAACAAAGACATACACTGATACCCAGTAACACAGACACACACTTGCAACAAGTAACAAGGACATACACTGACACCAAGTAACAAAGACATTCACTGATACCCAGTAACATAGACACACACTTACACCAAGTAACAAAGACATAAACTGACACCAAGTAACAAAGACATACACTGATACCCAGTAACACAGACACACACTTACACCAAGTAACACAGACACACACTTACACCAAGTAACACAGACACACACTTACACCAAGTAACAAAGACATACAATTACACCAAGTAACAAAGACATGCACTGACACCAAGAAACAAAGACATACACTTGCAGCAAGTAACACAGACATACACTGACACCAAGTAACAAAGACACACACATACACCAAGTACACAGACATACACTGACACCAAGTAACAAAGACATACAATGATACCCAGTAACACAGACACACACTTACACCAAGTAACAAAGACAGACACTGATACCAGTAACACAGACACACATTAACACCAAGTCACAAAGACATACACTGACACCCAGTAACAAAGACAAACACTGACACCCAGTAACAAAGACACACACTGACACCAAGTAACAAAGACACACACTGACACCAAGTAACAAAGACATACACAGACACCAAGTAACAAAGACAGACACTGAAATCCAGTAACACAGACACACACTTACACCAAGTAACAAAGACAGACACTGATACCCAGTAACACAGACATACACTTACATCAAGTAACAGAGACATACACTGACACCAAGTAACAAAGACATACACTTACACCAAGTAACACAGACACACACATACACCAAGTAACAAAGACAGACACTGATACCCATTAACACAGACACACACTAACACCAAATCACAAAGACATACACTGACACCCAGTAACAAAGACAAACACTGACACCCAGTAACAAAGACACACACTGACACCAAGTAATAAAGACACACACTGACACCAAGTAACAAAGACAAACATAGTCACCAAGTAACAACGACATACACTGATACCCAGTAACACAGACACACACTTACACCAAGTAACAAAGACATACACTGATACCCAGCAACACAGACACACACTTACACCAAGTATCACAGACATACACAGACACCAAGTAACAAAGACAATCACTGATACCCAGTCACGCAGACACACACTTACACCATGTAACACAGACATACAGTGACACCAAGTAACAAAGACATACACTGATACCCAGTAACACAGACACACACTTACACCATGTAACAAAGACATACAATGACACCAAGTAACAAATACATACACTGACACCAAGTAACAAAGGCACACACTGACACCAAGTAACAAAGACATACACTGACACCAAGTAACAAAGACAAACACAGTCACCAAGTAACAACGACACACACTGATACCCAGTAACACAGACACACACTTACACCAAGTAACAAAGACATACACTGATACCCAGCAACACAGACACACACTTACACCAAGTATCACAGACATACACAGACACCAAGTAACAAAGACATACACTGATACCCAGTAACGCAGACACACACTTACACCATGTAACAAAGACATACAATGACACCAAGTAACAAAGACATACACTGACACCAAGTAGCAAAGACATACACTTACACCAAGCAACACAGACATACACTGACACCAAGTAACAAAGACATACACTGAAACCCAGTAACAAAGACACGCAATGACAACAAGTAACAAAGGCACACACTGACACCAAGTAACAAAGACATACACTGATACCCAGTAACACAGACACACACTTACACCAAGTAACACAGACACATTCTTACACCAAGTAACAAAGACAGACAATGACACCAAGTAACAAAGACATACACTGTTACCCAGTAACACAGACACACACTTACATCAAGTAACAGAGACATACACTGACACCAAGTAACAAAGACATACACTTCCACCAAGTAACAAAGACATGCACTGACACCAAGAAACAAAGACAGACACTTACACCAATTAACAAAGACATACACTGACACCAAGTAACAAAGACATACACTTACACCAAGTAACACCGACATACACTGACACCCAGTAACAAAGACAAACGCTGACACCCAGTAACACAGACACACACTTACACGAAGTAACACAGACACATTCTTACACCAAGTAACAAAGACAGACAGTGACACCAAGTAACAAAGACATACACTGATACCCAGTAAAACAGACACACACTTACACCAAGTAACACAGACACATTCTTACACCAAGAAACAAAGACAGACACTTACACCAATTAACAAAGACATACACTGACACCAAGTAACAAAGACATACACTGACAACCAGTAACAAAGACAAACGCTGTCACCCAGTAACAAAGACACAGACTGACACCAAGTAACAAAGACACACACTGACACCAAGTAACAAAGACATACACAGACACCAATTAACAAAGACAGACACTGATACCCAGTAACACAGACGCACACTTACACCAAGTAACAAAGACATTCACTGATACCCAACAACACAGACACACACTTACACCAAGTAACAAAGACAGACACTGATACCCAGTAACACAGACATAAACATACACCAATATCAAAGACATACACTGACACCAAGTTGCAAAGCCATACACTTACACCAAGTAACAAAGACTTACACTGACACCAAGTAAGAAAGACAGACACTTACACCAAGTAACACAGACATACACTGACACCAAGTAACAAAGACATACACTGACACCAAGTAACAAAGACATTCACTGACACCAAGTAACAAAGACATACACTGACACCAAGTAACAAAGACACACACTTACACCATGTAACAAAGACATACAATGACACCAAGTAACAAAGACATACACTGACACCAAGTAACAAAGACATACACTTACACCAAGCAACACAGACAAACACTGACACCAAGTAACAAAGACACACACTTACACCAAGTAACACAGACATACACTGACACCAAGTAACAAAGACATACATTGATACCCAGTAACACAGACATACACTGACACCCAGTAACAAAGACATACACTGACACCCAGTAACAAAGACACACAATGACAACAAGTAACAAAGGCACACACTGACACCAAGTAACAAAGACATACACTGATACCCAGTAACACAGACACACACTTACACCAAGTAACAAGGACATAGACTGACACCAAGTAACAAAGACATTCACTGATACCCAGTAACACAGACACACACTTACACCAAGTAACAAAGACAGACAATGACACCAAGTAACAAAGACATACACTGATACCCAGTAACACAGACACACACTTACATCAAGTAACAGAGACATACACTGACACCAAGAAACAAAGACATACACTTACACCAAGTAACAAAGACATGCACTGACACCAAGAAACAAAGACAGACACTTACACCAAGTAACAAAGACACACTCATACACCAAGTACACAGACATACACTGACACCAAGTAACAAAGACATACACTGATACCCAGTAACACAGACACACACTTACACCAAGTAACAAAGACAGACACTGATACCCAGTAACACAGACACACACTAACACCAAGTCACAAAGACATACACTGACACCCAGTAACAAAGACAAACGCTGACACCCAGTAACAAAGACACACACTGATACACAGTAACACAGACGCACATTTACACGAAGTAACAAAGACATTCACTGATATCCAACACAGACACACACTTACACCAAGTAACAAAGACAGACACTGATACCCAGTAACACAGACATACACTTACACCAAGTATCAAAGACATACACTGACACCAAGTTGCAAAGACATACACTGACACCAAGTAACAAAGACATACACTGACACCAAGTAACAAAGACATACACTGACACCAAGTAACAAAGATATACACTTACACCAAGTAACACAGACAGACACTGACACCAAGTAACAAAGACATACACTTACACCAAGTAACAAAGACATACACTGACACCAAGTAACAAAGACATAAACTGATACCCAGTAACACAGACGCACACTTACACCAAGTAACACAGACATACACTGACACCAAGTAACAAAGACATTCACTGACACCAAGTAACAAAGACATTCACTGATACCCAGTCACACAGACACACACTTACACCAAGTAACAAAGACAGACACTTAGACCAATTAACAAAGACAGACACTGACACCAAGTAACAAAGACATACACTTACACCAAGTAACACAGACATACACTGACACCAAGTAACAAAGACACACACATACACCAAGTACACAGACATACACTGACACCAAGTAACAAAGACATACACTGAAACCCAGTAACACAGACACACACTTACACCAAGTAACAAAGACAGACACTGATACCCAGTAACACAGACACATACTAACACCAAGTCACAAAGACATACACTGACACCCAGTAACAAAGACAAACGCTGACACCCAGTAACAAAGACACACACTGACACCAAGTAACAAATACATACACAGACACCAAGTAACAAAGACAGACACTGATACCCAGTAACACAGACGCACACTTGCACCAAGTAACAAAGACATACACAGATACCCAACAACACAGACACACACTTACACCAAGTAACAAAGACAGACACTGATACCCAGTAACACAGACATACACTTACACCAAGTATCAAAGACATACACTTACACCAAGTTGCAAAGACATACACTGACACCAAGTAACAAAGACATACACTGACACCAAGTATCAAAGACATACACTTACACCAAGTAACAAAGACATTCACTGACACCAAGTAACAAAGACATACACTTGCACCAAGTAACACAGACATACACTGACACCAAGTAACAAAGACATACACTTACACCAAGTAACAAAGACATACACTGACACCAAGTAACAGAGACATACACTGACACCAAGTAACAAAGACATACACTTACACCAAGTAACAAAGACATGCACTGACACCAAGTAACAAAGACATATACTTACACCAAGTAACAAAGACATACACTGACACCAAGTAACAAAGACATACACTTACACCAAGTAACACAGACATATACTGACACCAAGTAACAAAGACACAAACTTACACCAAGTACACAGACATACCCTGACACCAAGTAACAAAGACATACACTGATACCCAGTAACACAGACACACACTAACACCAAGTAACAAAGACATACACTGACACCCAGTAACAAAGACAAACACTGATACCCAGTAACAAAGACACACACTGAAACCAAGTAACAAAGACATACACAGACACCAAGTAACAACGACAGACACTGATACCCAGTCACACAGGCACACACTTACACCAAGTAACAAAGACATACACTGATACCCAGCAACACAGACATACACTGACACCAAGTAACAAAGAAACACACTTACACCAAGTAACACAGACATACACTGACACCAAGTAACAAAGACATTCACTGATACCCAGTAACACAGACACACTCTTACACCAAGTATCAAAGACAGACACTGATACCCAGTAAACAGACACACACTAACACCAAATCAATAAGACATACACTGACACCCAGTAACAAAGACAAACACTTACACACAGTAACAAAGACAAACACTGACACCAAGTAACAAAGACACACAATGACACCAAGTAACAAAGACACACACTTACACCAAGTAACAAAGACATACACTGATACACAGCAACACACACACACACGTACACCAAGTATCACAGACATACACAGACACCAAGTAACAAAGACATACACTGATACCCCGTAACACAGACACACACCGTAACACAGACACACACTTACACCATGTAACAAAGACATACAATGACACGAAGTAACAAAGACATACACTGACACCAAGTAACAAAGACATACACTTACACCAAGTAACACAGACATACACTGACACCAAGTAACAAAGACACACACTTACACCAAGTAACACAGACATACACTGACACCAAGTAACAAAGACATACACTGATACCCAGTAACACAGACACACACTTACACCAAGTAACAATGACAGACACTGATACCCAGTAACAAAGACATATACTGACACCCAGTAACAAAGACACACAATGACAACAAGTAACAAAGGCACACACTGACACCAAGTAACAAAGACATACACTGATACCCAGTAACACAGACTCACACTTACACCAAGTAACAAGGACATACACTGACACCAAGTAACAAAGACATTCACTGATACCCAGTTACACAGACACACATTTACACCAAGTAACAAAGACATAAACTGACACTAAGTAACAAAGACATACACTGATACCCAGTAACAGAGACACACACTTACACCAAGTAACACAGACACACACTTACAACAAGTAACAAAGACAGACAATGACACCAAGTAACAAAGACATACACTGATACCCAGTAACACAGACACACACTTACATCAAGTAACAGAGACATACACTGACACCAAGTAACAAAGACATACACTTACACCAAGTAACAAAGACATGCACTGACACCAAGAAACAAAGACATACACTTACACCAAGTAACAAAGACAGACACTTACACCAAGTAACAAAGACATTCACTGACACCAAGTAACAAAGACATTCTCTGATACCCAGTAACACAGACGCACACTTACACCAAGTAACACAGACATACACTGACACCAAGTAACAAAGACATTCACTGACACCAAGTAACAAAGACATTCACTGATACCCAGTCACACAGACACACACTTACACCAAGTAACAAAGACAGACACTTACACCAATTAACAAACACATACACTGACACCAAGTAACAAAGACATACACTTACACCAAGTAACACAGACATACACTGACACCAAGTAACAAAGACACACACATACACCAAGTACACAGACATACACTTACACCAAGTAACAAAGACAGACACTGACACCCAGTAACAAAGACAAACACAGACACCCAGTAACAAAGACACACACTGAAACCAAGTAACAAAGACACACACTGACACCAAGTAACAAAGACATACACAGACACCAAGTAACAACGACATACACTGATACCCAGTCACACAGGCACACACTGACACCAAGTAACAAAGACATACACTGATACCCAGCAACACAGAAACACACTTACACCAAGTATCACAGACATACACAGACACCAAGTAACAAAGACATACACATATCCCCAGTAATACAGACACACACTTACACCATGTAACAAAGACATACAATGACACCTAGTAACAAAGACATACACTGACACCAAGTAACAAAGAGATACACTTACACCAAGTAACACAGACATACACTGACACCAAGTAACAAAGACACACACTTACACCAAGTAACACAGACATACACTGACACCAAGTAACAAAGACATACACTGATAACCAGTAACACAGACACACACTTACTCCAAGTAACAATGACAGACACTGATACCCAGTAACAGATACACACACTTACACCAAGTCACAAAGACATACACTGACACCCAGTAACAAAGACATACACTGACACCCAGTCACAAAGACACACAATGACACCAAGTAACAAAGGCACACACTGAGACCAAGTAACAAAGACATACACTGATACCCAGTA